>NC_091494.1:26314466-26618037 GCF_947461875.1 Haliaeetus albicilla | reverse complement strand
CCAATGAAGCAAATTTCAATCCCTGGCTGTTGTTTTAATAAAGTCACATGTCACTCGCTATCATCTCTCCCTGCAGCACAAGCAGTTTCTAAAGGGAATTAACTTGGAAGGGGGAGTGCACGGAGGGACAACTCCTTTTTTTGTGCCTCCACACCTAACAAAAAAAAAAAAAAAAAAAAAAAAAAAGGAAGAAAAAAAATAACCAAACCACTCCACGACCAGCAAATTTTGCTTTGCAGGACGCTCTGGTCACTGCCCTGTGCCACAGCCCAGCTGTGGTGATGAAGGAGCCGGTCCCTCCAGCCAGCATGCACGCACCGGCTGAGCGGCTGCGTTGCAGGCAGGTCGCAGGCAGCTCCCAAGCCTGGCAGGGCAGGGACTCACCTTTGGCACGGGGCAGCTCCCGCCTTCCCTGGGGCTGGGTGGGACAGGCAGGCGCGCCGTCCCGCTCCTATCTATCGCCCTGGCAAACCCTGCCTGTCTCCTCCCTGTCCCTGCCCGATGGGGAGCGAAAGCAGCTTGCCTCGGTCATTACCCCCTCCGCAAATCAGAGCCACCGACTACAGGACGAAGGGAGAAGTCCCATGCTCCAGACGCAGCCACAGCTGCACCGATCCCACCAAGAAACCCAAGAGGGATGTGGGATTCCTCCCTTCCCTCCCATGTCTTTGCTTCCCATTTACTTGAGCAAGAAGCAGCCGCTGAGAAAGGTCAGTCAGGATGCAGCAATGCCAATTCAAAATATCTCCAAGCCAGCGTGCTCCATGCAGGACCACGCTCCAAGGCTGCGTTGTGCCAGGCTCTCCAGCAGCCTTCGCTTCGTGCCCAGCCTACCCACCCAAGCCGCTTTCCCCAGCTTTTTTTTAAAAAAAGCTTCTATAATTCATCAGGAAAAGTGAAACGCCATTCCGAAATTATACAGCGCCAAGTTTCAAAGAGTTTACGTCTCATTCTAATAAGCAGAGGAAGGGTAATAGCCAGTTCCTCCGTGGCGCAGCGCAGCCAGGGCTTTATGGAAATGGCACCCAGGAGCTCCCACTCCCCCTCCACTCCATCATCCCACAGATTACACACGCAGACAAAACATGACGTCTGGTAACCTTTCATTACGCCTTCATTAAAAATAGCGCTTCATATTATTTTGGAAAATATGCATGTGTCTACACCATAATTTGGTATGATAAACTGACATCCATTTACTTCTTAAAACCCTTCAGCTGATGCTTGCTCAGAAATAATGAGCAGCCATAAAATCCCAACTTGTTGGCTTTTGCCTGACGTGCCACGTAGGGATGTCTTAGAACCAACACCAGGACTGCACCATGAAAGAGCTGCCAGGAGATCAAAAGAGAGAAAACACATACCCAGTGGCTTTTGCTCATCATTAGGAGACAGCCGAGAGTAGGGAGGTGGTGGAGACTCTGGAAAAACAAAACTTTGTGTTAGTGCCGTGTTCGGTTTATCAACGAAACCCTCACACTTTCCTTTTCAGGGTAGGAACTCCTCCAAGGTTACAAACACCCACTGGAAGAAAACCCACTTGGAAGCAACTCAAGACCAAGAGTTTTCCAAATCTTTGAAGAATGGGGAGTTCCACCTTGACCCTTCTAAATGGGCTTTACTACCAAAAAAACGCTGCTGTTCTCCCCTACACTCCTGCCTTGCATTCCTGCCTGGGCGCCCGTGACCCAAAGCACGCAGGATGGCACATTGCTCCTGAAGAACGATGCTTTCATCATCTGCGCTGAAGACAACCACGGCTCAAACCACACACACAGAATTAACAAAAGCTCCCCAAATACTACATTATGTCTGAAAAAGGGTGTCGGGCGACAAAAAGCCACTCCTTTCTTGGCACAGGAAGCCTGACACCAGGGGCCAGGCTGGCTTCAGCCAACGAGCCACCAAAGTAACTTTGGTCCATTCCAACAAGCATCCCGTGACCCCGCAGCAGTGCTCAGCCTCTCCTGCCCCACTCCTGCTGACCTCGATCCAGCAAAGCTCCCAAGCACATGCTCAGCTTTAAGCAGCAGCACACCAGCAATCATGCACTTCAAGTTAAGCAAGTCCTTAGAAGTGCTTTGCTGAATCAGGTCATCTAACTGGCTCTTGCTGTGCTTCTAAGAGTCAAGGCCATACAAAAGGCTGAAGAAGGTCCTACCATCAACTTCTTGCATTGGTCAGAGGGTATTTTTCTTCTGAATTACGGCAGTGATTTTTCTTCTAGAATTGTAACTTGCTAAAACTGAGGAGCGTGCAGCCACCTGGGCTCTATCATGGCACCAGCACTGAGCAGACTCTGACTTCAGTGAGAAATTGTCCTGGAAAGTCAATGGCATCACACTGGCCCCAGACCACTGAAGCAAGGGTGTGCTCCTCAGTTCCCCCAGAGATCCAAAAACAAGGCACTCAGCCCAACAACTGCAGCTCAGCTTGGGCTATTTCATCAAAAAACTCAGCACCCCCTGCGTGATGGCTCTAGGATAGCCTGCGGTCATTTCTTGCTTCTCAGGAAAGGTTCCTCATCCCCCCCTAACGGAGCAAGCTGCCCAGCAGCAAGATGCTCTTCTCACAGGGCACCTAAGAGCCTCAAAAGAAAAATAATGGAGCCAATGTCCCAATCTGGACGTAACGGCTGACCCACGCTGTGCACAGCGGGCTGGTCCCATGCTACAGCCAGACCTGCTGCCCCAGGGGACTTCTTCAAAGCACCGCAGTGTGAGGTTCTCACACCGCTCAGCTACGTCACTCCCCAGTAAAACGGGTGACAAACACAAACAGGGATGGTCTCTGCAGGGAGCCATGCAAACACTTGCAGAAAAGGGCATCAAGGCCTTCCGCGGGCTCCCAGCACCTGGCTGGAGCAAGTGGGGCCCTGGCACAGACACCCACTAGCAAAATGATAGGGAGCCACTCCATAAAAACTCTGCTTTCTACTACTCTCTGCACAGCGCTGGGAAAACTACTGCCGCTGCAGGAAAGCGACTGGGAAACTTTGCCCATTTCTAAAATCAATGCACCGTTCCTACATATGCACATCTACCCCAACTGAAGCAAAAAAAGCTTCTTCCAGCCTCTAGCGATCTTCTGGGGTAGCATGCCCAGCACAGTTTCTTTCAAAGAAGTGATGCAAAGCAAGGCAGGATCCCAGATTGCAAAATAAATATTAAAAAAAAATAAAAATCTCAAAGCTCTTGCCAAGAAAGGGACCGGCAGCAGGAGGTTGGTGTCCTCCGGGACCCCTCTACCCACGGTTAGAAATAGGAAAACTCCGAGGAATGCACGAGCCCCGGCTCCCCCACCCCTTCCACGCGGGTCCGAGGTTCTCTCGTGGCCAGGGCATCCCCCGCAGCCCCCTCCCGGCCGCCGTCCCGGTGCGCCCGCCGGGGCCCTGCGGCTTTAAGCCGGCGGCGGTAATTGCCCGGCTCCCCGATCAACAGCGAGCCAGGCTGGCGCCAGCAGTATGCAAACTGCGTATTATCGCCCCTTCAGCACCTAAATAGCAGGGGAACCTCCGCGGGAAGGGGAAAAAAGAAGGAAAAAAAAAAAAAAAAGAATGGGCTTTTGAAGCACAACTGGGAACCGCTGTCGGCTGGGGGGTGGGCGATGCCAGCCGCGGGGGACCCCGGGCCGGGCGCATCCCGGCCGGGCATCCCCGCCGCAGGGCTGCCCACGAGGGTTCAAAGAAGGGGCCAGAAGCCCCGAACCCCCAAATCGAGGAGGGGCGGAAGGACGCCGACCCCAACACACGCCCCCCGCCGCTCCTCACCTGGCCCACAGAGGCGGCTGAAGTGGTAGGGGTTGCAGCAGACGGTGGGTCCGTCGGCGACGCCGAAGCTCTGGCACTCGCAGAGGGGCTTCAGCTCGGCGGGGTGCTGCAGGTCGGGCCAACGGAAGAGTTTGCCCAGGAGGAGGTGGGGGGGAGCCGCCTGGCCCCCCAGGCGCACCTCGGTGCGGGCCACCAGCACGCAGCCGCTGGGCATGCCCCCGCGGGACTCCACCGCCTCCAGCAGGCTGTCCAGCGAGCGTTCCTTCAGCCGCTTCAGCAGCGAGTAGGTGACGGCCTTCAGCTCCTGCTCCAGCAGCAGCAGCCGCGACCGCGCCTCCCGGCCCCGCCGCTCCGGGGAGCCGCCGTCGGCCGCGCCGTCGGGGCCGGGCAGGAGGACGCCGGCGGCGGCGGCGGCCGCAGACGCGGCGGAGGGGGGGTCGGGCTGAGGGCCGCCCGGCTCCCGCTCCTTGAAGAGGCAGCAGGTCACCGTCCGACCGTCGCTCTCCTGAGCCCGCCGCGGGCTCGTCCCCTCGGCGCCCTCCCGCCGCGGCGGGACGCGGAGCCGGGCCCCTCGCCGCTCCGCCATGGGGTCCCCGCCGGGCGCCGCCTCGCCCGCCGCCGCCGCCCCGCCGCGCCGCTCCTCCGCCTCCCGCAGCAGGCTGCGCGCTACCGCGCGGATCTCCGCCGAAGGGTTTTTCTCCGGGATTTTGAAGCTACCGGTGGCTCCGAGGTCGTGGCCGCTCCTGGCGCTCCCATCTCCGCCGTCCCTGTCCGGAATGACGCGGCTCCTCCAAAGTCGCCGCACCAGCCCTGAGCGTTTGGACCTGAACATACGACAGGCGGGCGGCCGGGGGTCGCGTCGCTCTTCGCCGCCGCCACCCTCCCCGCCCCCCCCCCCCCCCCCGGCCCCTCCGCGGGGCTCCTCGCTCCGCCGCCGGCTTTTATCTCATCTCAGACCCGCCGCCCTCGCAGGCTGCCCGCAGCACCCGGCGCGGCGGTTTCCCCGCGGCCCTGCCCAGCGAACACGCCGACGGCCCGCGGCGGGGCCGCACCATGGGGGAGGCGGCGGGGAGGGAGCGCGGCGCGGGCATAGACGGCGCCGCGGGGGCTGCGCCGACGCCCGCGGAGGTGCGGGGCCGCTCCCGTGGCGGCGCTGGGGCTCGGGCGCGCCGCGCCGTGCCCTACATCGGCTGCCAACGCGGGGCCAGGCGGGGAGCGGCCGGCGGGGGTGCGGGACGGGGCCGGGGAGAGGCCGGGGCAGCGCTCGGCTGCGCCCCTCGGCGGCTCCACCATACACCGGGGGGGGCGGCCGGGGTGGAGGGGAGCGCCCCGGCGCGGGGGTGCCGCCCGGCGGGGAAGCGGCGCCGGGTCCGCGCTCGGAGATATCGATTCCCTTCGGCCAAAAATAGTCAAAAAAAACCCCCAAAACCAAAAAAACACCAACCCCAAGAGAAAACAAAACAAAAGGCAAAAAAACCCGTAAGCAAAAAAAAAAAAGTCAAAAATTAAAAAGAGAAAAAATCAAAAAACCAACAGCAGAACCCAGAGCGAAGGCCGGTGTCAGCACGTGAGTTGTACGTATCCCAGAGGCGCGGCCGCAGGTCCCGCGGTCGGGGGCGCAGCGCGGTCCGCTCCCGCGGCCGGCGGGTCCTCGCGCTCCCCTGCGCGCGGCGCCTGCCGCCGCCACCGCTGCTGCCGCTGCCGCCGCTGCTGCTGCTGCTGCTGCTGCTGCTGCTGCCGGGGCCGCCGCTACCGCCACCGCCTCCGCGCTCGCTCGCGCCCGCCCGCCCTCGCTGGCTTTTGTGTGGCTGGGGCGCGCACGCAGGGCCCCTCGCGAGCGGCGGCGCGATTGGCTGCCGCCCATCATGTGCCAGTCTAGACACTTTGGCGGCTCCGCGCGGCACCGAGTGTTGCGCAAACACCGGCTCAAGTTTCCGAACTCTTAAAGGGACACGCGACCCGCTGCCGCTCCTCAGCAACGGGGGGAGCCCCCTTCCCCCCCCCCGCCCCGCACCACCACCACCCTGCGCTTCCAGCGGGCGCGTGGTGGTGGCCTGCCCCGCGGGCACCGGGAAGAGGAGCGGGGGCGAGGGGCCCGCCCCGCCGCGGCCGCCCGGGGGAAAGTAGGTCAGGGCGGCGCGGCGGCGGCGCAGGGGTTAAGGCCGCTCCCCCCGCCGGAGCCGCCGCGGCGGGACACACCTCCGCGATGTATCAACTTGTCCGCCGTGGCAAAAGTTCAGGCCCGGCGGGCGCCCATTGGCCCACCGCCGCGTGACGCGTGGCCGCGCCGCCGCCTATTGGTCCGGACGTGGCGCCAGCCCCGCCCCTCCCCCCTTTCCTCCCTCCCGCCCCAGCGCGGCGCGGCGTGCCCGTGAATGAAAGACATTCCGCGGGCGCCGCGCTCCGCGCCGCGCCGGGTCCTAGCGCCCGCCGCCGGCGCGGCGGGGGCCCAGGGCGGCGGGAAGCGGCTGCCGTCGGGGGGCGGCGTGCCCGGGCCCCGCGGAGGAGGAGGAGGGCGGGCGCCGAGCAGCGCCGCGGCGCGGGCGGCGGCGGCGGCGGGGGGTTCTACTCAGCCGCCGCCGCATCGGCCCCGCGGGCCGGCGAGGGGCCTTTCCCCTCGCCCGTGGGCAGCGGCTTCGTACGGGTCGGTGGGAACCTGGGGCCGAGAGCAGAAAGTGAAGGAGCTTTGTCCGCAGGATCAGCCCGAGAACCCGCTGGGGAACGTTCCTAATGAGCAAAAGTAAATCTTGGCAATTTTATTTCCCAGCAGTTGACCAGCTAGGGAAAAAAAACCCCAAACAACCCCAAAACAAATCAATAAAAGTATTTCAGCCAACGGATGGTAGACAACCTGAATGTTCGTAGTTTTTCTCTTGGCATCTTTGGGTAGCTCTTGCCATAACTGGAGGCTTATGCCCACATTTCCCCAAACCTGCGCTAATACGCCTAAGAACATAAGTTAAATACACTCGGTTAACTTAGTACAATTTTTTTTACAACAAACGTAATTTGTGTGCATCATCTTAAAGTAAGGGATTCCAAAATACTCCATTTAACATCAATACGCGTGTGCCACAGAGGTATAATGTGTAAACAGGTCTTTTGACTTTGGGGTCACTTCTGCCCCTACTGACCTGTAGGACCACGGGCAAAGCTCCTTTTCACCTGCCCTTTTTGGGTGGGTTTTAGGAAACATGCCGTTTCTCTTGTTAAAAATGCAATGTAAAAAAATCATATAAATCCTGTGAGGGACCTGCTCCCTCTGCCACTGCGTTTCCGAACTGCTGCAGATAGGGGATTGATGGTCCCATGCAGCGCTGTCCTCCTCTGATGGGCTCCCTCCCTACGTAGAAACCAAACTGGGAGTAAAAACAAATGATGTTATTTGGGTACTGACTCACTTTGCGTGGAAATAATGTCCCATGATGGCCATGCTAAACCCCAGCGTTCTCACCAACCTGCAGAGCAGTGACATTTTACACCTCTGTCACGCTTTAGAGCTATTTACGAGTGTCGGCCAACATCCCACTGTGGTAGGAAAATGCTATTAGCCTTTTTTCACATCAGGGAATAAAGACAAGTTAAGAGGCAGGGAAGGTCTGCAAAAAAGGTTCAGCTTCAGACGTGGAAGCAGAAATGGGGATTTCCTGGATCTCGGACCCAGGCAGGATCCCTGCCCATCCCGAGGCTGCTCCAGAGAGGTTCCAGCGCTTGTTTAAAATCCACATCGATCGATCTGTCCTGCATGACCCCAAGATTTACCTCCCTAAATGCAGCTGATGCTTTTTTTTCCAATATCATATTTGCAAACTGTCATCCAAATTATAATATGTCACCAATGTGCAATTACCAACATTTAAATATATCTATACATCTTAAATATAGCACTGTTTAAACTAAGGATAGGTTATTATTTCAGCAAGCAACATCTTACTGCTTATCCAACACTTTATAATCATGGTGCGTGCAATATGGCACGAAGAACAATGGAGCCTTCATGGGGCCCGGGGCGGCCGACCATCTCTGCGGGCACAGGTATGCAATGGAGAAGTCCTGATTTCACCCAGAGTGCCATCCATTTCAGCTCCTGCAACAAGAGTACATTGTTCTGTGCTCTAACGTGGGCAAGAAAAACAGAGCACTCAATTGTACTTGTCATAATGCACATATAATTTATAGTAATGTTGGTTATTAAAGGATTTCTAGTAATTAACAGCAATGTGCTCTTTCACTGCTGTCCCGTTCCCCCCCCCCCCCCTTTTTTTTTCTGCCTGTCATAATAACAAACATTCCTGGGAGATGCTCTGGAACGCATCCTATAGGTCTTGGCACAAAAGCTGGAGAGAAGCTTTTGAAAACCTGCCAGTCTTATCTGACATGGATCTCCCAGGTACTATATAAAGCCAAATCCTCTTGGGCCCAGGAGGACCGTGGGTGGCCGGGAGGGCACCAGCACCAACATCTTCCCAAAGCCATACTGCAGCCGGGGTGGGGGGAGAGGGGCCAGAGCTGCCATTGCATCCATGCCAGCACGGTCAAAGGCATCGGCAGAGCCCAAACCTGCGGGCATGGACCGTGATGCTCAGGGTTTTCAGTAAGGAAAAATAATCTCATCATTTTCTGCTTTTTTTTCTCTCTAGTATTTCATACACTTCCGGTCAAAGAGAAAGATGCAGAGGTAAAACACAAAACTAATAACTGCCATTTAAGTAATGTTTTAACAGCCCAAATGGTAGACTATTTTAATGCCTGGGAAATGGGGTTGAGACGGGGACCCCGTTGACTCGATGCCGAGAGGCGGTGAAGGCTGGGGGACACAATGCACACCCGTTTCACTGCCCAGGAATGGGGGCACAGAGCGCACGAGCCTGGCCAAAGAAACCACGACAAAACTGCTGCGGCAGAGCGAGGGGCTCTGCCAAAAACTAAAATGCCTCATAAAATCAGGCTGGTTTTGCTGGAAGCTGATTTTGAAAGGAACCAGAGAAAAAAAGTTTTGACAACATCAGAATGTCCCGTTTCCTTTGTTTTAATGACATTGCCATGATTTTCCAGTTCAAACCGACTTTTCATTTTACTCTTGCAAATGTTATACTCTGTGCGGTAACACACTGTGATAGGACTTTGGACCGTCTTCAAAATGGAAAAAGCTAAAATCAGAACAAGGCATTTTGATAAATCCAAAGTTAAAAAAAAAAAAAAAAGTCTGAAGAATTTTCCTCTATGGAGAATTTCACAACCGCTGGACTCCATGCTCCCAGACCTGGGCATCTTGAAACTCTTCATGCGGAGGATGTGATCTCACCCCACCACCTCGGCACGTGCCACCGTCCCGGGCGGGCTGCAGCCACGGCAAAGCCCATCCGGGCTCCTCTGGGCTCAAGTCGTAGCCACCCTTTGCCACCACTCCTGGGACATATGCGAGGGCATGCTTCAGCGGAACGCACAGGTTGTTTCATATCACCGTACGCTGAGTTAAGACCTGGGATTTGCTACCTTCACGTGTTTTCCAGTCGGCAATAAATGCAGTTTGCAGATGGCTCTGAGATAGCCCGAGGTCAGTGGTTTGCACAAACTGCTCTGAAAACAGGGCTTAGCTTCAGCGCGGTGGATTCGCCTGCGGGAAGCACAGCTCACGTCCCGCCGACCTCGCACCCCAAAAGTGGGTTTGCACGTCCCACTGCAGCAGGGCTTGTGCACAGAGGATGCATGCACATGGCAGCATCGCACCCAGACCCCGACCTGCTCGAGGCAACCCTGCTGTGTGTGATGATGCACCGTGGCCACCGCCAGTGTGGGCAGACAGGCTGCCCAGCCGCTGGCAGGGACGGCAGGCGCCCATGCGACTTTTGCCGGCATCCCCACGGGGAGCAGAGCAGCCGCATGTCTTTTCCTGGTGAAGCTGGGACATTGCTGCACGAGCCTCTTCCCTGCCAGGAGGTGCCCAAGTCAATGCATTTATATCCCAGCACAGCGATACAGCTGGGAGGGTTTTGCACTTGTAAAGTTTGCACTAGCACCTTTCCTCCAAGTGGGATGAAAGTTTTGCCATCCAGTGACCCCAGCCAAATCCCCACCGGATTCAGTGCCACTGCGGTGGGTGCTGCATTCACTGCCCAGGTCCAGCCAGTCCCACGGGGCTCTGGGGGTGATTGGGGGCCACAGCAGCCAAATGGCTTAGGGATGAGTTGAAATTAAATATCCTCCAAAATTTATCACAATCAGGAAGGGGACGGGGGGAAAAAGGGACAAAATCTGACAGAAATTTGCCAAATACCACATTTCACCAGACCTGAAATTAATGTTAATGGGTTAATGGAAACTCCACAAGGCAAGAGCTGCTGAGTTTCCAGGCTTTTCAAGGCCCTTCCCACGAGTATCTGCTGTGGGTGGGGACAAGCTGACTCACAGTTTCCAGGGCTGTAGTAACATTTCAACACCCCAGCGTTCCAGCCTTGGGGACTGATGGCAAAGAGCATATTCCCAGCAGAGTGGTTGGGAAGTTTTTTGACAACATGTTTTCTTGTGTCAGAAAATGTCAGTTCGGCAAAACCAAAACTTTTTTTTTGGTAGCAAACTACCAGATTCCATGAAGTGCTGCTTGGAAAAGTTGCCTGCGCTCAAGCCTGGATTTCTAGTCACACCCACAGAGGTAAAATCATCTCCCAACAGGTTGTCACCAGTGGGTGATGGCACCCATCCATGGTGGTCCCCACCCCAGGAGAGGCCCCTTGCTTGGAACAGGGACATGGACTCTCGCATCCCAGGAGAAACCTGGCTCTATGGGTGATTGCAGCCCCATTTCTTTAAATCTCTCCTGGGTGGAGGTGGGCCAAGTTGTACAAATAATTACGCAGTTATTCAGGGAGAAAGAGTCCGACTTTAACACTGGAAACGAGAGCACCCATCTGAGATATGGGATATTAGGTTCAGTTCCCTGTTTTGGGTCAGGACAAACAGGGATTGAACCACAGGTCAGGCCAGCGCCATGAGGACAGGATTATCCCCTGTGCTGCTGCTTTCATTTTGTAGAAAAACAAACTCCAGCCATCCCAATAAAGTCCTGCTGCAATCCAAGACTGGTGTCTCAGGTTTTGTAGGACAGAAAGGCTGCCTTCATCCAAACCTAATGCCAGCCTCCACAGCAGAGAAAGGTGGGTTTTTTCCCCTTAATAAAAGCTGTATTTCCATCTCTCTCGAGCTGCCCCTCTCCCTGAACACGGCCGGAGGGACCTTGTTCAGTCCCACTGCCATGTGGTGTCATTTCACATTCAGCCAGAGATGAATAGTCACGCACTTTCTCCATTTGAAAAATAAAGAACAGCTAGAAATGTATCCTTGCTATGAAGTTTCGTTATTAAATGTTCCAGGCTGTGAGAAGTGAAAAGAGAAATTTTGGGGAGTATCGCAGAAGGTGTGTCTCGCTCCCAGGGAGAAGCTGGCCGGGCTGGACCAGCGGTGGCTTCGCAGCCTGAAGTCACTCGCTGCTGGCCTCGGTGACGGCAAAGGATGCTGAAGCAGAAAGAGCTGCGGGGCGCAGCTTCCCATGGGATCCAATCCACAGAGAAGAAACAGCAGCAAATATCACAGCAATGAACACAGACCTCTTACGATTTCCAAACCATTTGCATCTGCTGTTTCCTCTAGGCTAAACTGCAATTTTTCCAATGAGAGAACAAGCCAAAGGAGCACCTTGGCTCTTGCGTCAGTCATAGGGCACACGGTGAAACATGAAGCAGGAGGAGCATCGTCTCCTGTCTTTGCCAACAGTGCTGAAAATCCCTGCCGAGAAGACCACTCCTCTCCGAGGAGCCTCAAACAGACACCTTCAAAAAATCCAGCATAACCTCAGCAAAGCAGAGCTACCCATACATTGAAAAGGATGAAGAGCTCCACAAAGCATGCCGAGGCTTCCCTTTGCCAGCATTATGGGGAAGGCGATCGGCGAGTGCGTGCTGCCAGCAGCCCATCCGGCTTTTTGCCAGCCACCTGCGCGTGGCTGCGTCTCAGGCGTGCGGCAGGTCCGACCGGGCAGTCGCAGACTGGCCAAGGAAAAAGGAGAAGCCGTTAGGCTTGAACTAAACCCAAGCCAAACTTCTTCTGAGGTTCAGCAAATTTCATGTCAATAACTTTTATTCCTCCTCCAGCAGCCAATACATTTCCTGAGCGCGGGCAGCACCAGCAATGCGTGCCACCATCTCCCACACGAGCCCGTCCTCTGGCCAGCCAGGCAGATTCTCACACTGAACGAGATCTGATTTATCAGCCAGTTCCACTGCCTAATCAAACCCAACTCTCAAACCTCTGGAGTTTCTCTGTACCACGTCCTTACGCTCTCCCTCTTGATCCCATGCAAGCACTGTTAATTTCCCCACGCTGTATTTTTTTCTTACAACACTCTGGGGAGGCAAGGAACTGCTGTTAACGTCCCCTTGTATTCATCCGGAGGGCTTGCAGTGGGAAGGACCCTCAGAGACATGTCAGTGACCAGCTCCCATGGAGTCCGGTGGGACACAGAGATCTAATTACCTTTGCTGGTCCAGGGGAAAGAAATTTGCCCAAGGTAATGGGGAGTATCTGTGCTAAAGAAGGGAACAGAGCTCATGTGAAAGTCCAGGACTGGAAACCTTCTCCGCCTGAAGAGGACTGTGCTGGGACACAGGACCTGCCCTGGGTCTCCACTGCTTGCAGAGCACCTGCAAGCAGCCATGCGCACCCACCAGCTGGGGAGCCCCTACCCAAAACTATTCCTTTCTTTTCCATTTTTCCGCAGCTGAGCACACTGGATTCAGACCAAGAACTGCTGTGAACTGCTGCTCGCTCAGGAGGTTGGTTATCAACCAAGCAAACACCACACCCAGGTTTCAGCGGGCTCACCAGTCCTGTGCCCAGTAGCTACAAGTTGGTTTTGTTGGTTGGATGCTCAGTGAAACAGAGCTGATATAGTTCCAGTTTGGCCCCTGGTGTCAGCATCCAGGAGAGGCCAAATGGCCCGTGGGGACATGACTGTCCTCTGAGGAGGCTCCCCAGCTGCCATGCCCCAAAACTGCTCTGACCCTGTGCTTCTGTCCAGAATGACCAAGGGCAGAAGTTCCTACACTGCTGTACGTACCCAATGAGTGCTGTAGGGAAGATGGAGGGAGTTAGGCCACTGCTCATCCAAACGTGGGTTTCTGAGGACTTCTTGGGGCTGGAAAGCAAAGCTACAATTCCTCAAAGCACCAGGATCTTGTGGCCTTACCTCTACTTCACAGATTCACTAGAGAGCTGCAGGATCTCCTGACCACCAGTGCGGCGCAGGAGTGAATGACAGGCATCATTACTCCTCTGTGTTCTGGAATGAAGCTGCTGATCCAGGGGAAGATCCACCTGCTATCAAACCTTTCTATGTCTTTTCTGATGCCATCAACAGTGATTTTCTATGACCTTTTGAACTGGTGATCTAATAAAATGAGGCATGTGGGTGGAGAGAATAAAGACATTGACTCCTGAGCCTTAATCTAGTGCTTTATCCAGGAGGACATCCTACCTCGTGGTCAATTATGAGCAACCACCCTCCAATGGATCCCGCAGCAGTGTGAGCACAGCGATTGGCTCCCAGGACGCGCACGAGGACGTACAAGTGCGAGATGGAGAAGTGGATGGGGAGGAGAAGTCACGTTCAGCCAGGCCAAGGGTGGTGCAGCCTCCAAGATTCCTGCAGGAGAGAGATGGATGTGCTGAGTCCAGCCATCTGTCTGCATGAGAGCACTTCGGGGATTTCTAGGCCCACAGAAACTCCTAGCATTTACCTCAGCCTCATTCTTTACTTCCCTGGTTGCAGGCAGAACAGCAGGGCCAGCCATTAAACTCCTCCTATCCTGGTCTGGCTATAGGAGTCAAGTAATATCACATAAAACAGATGCTCTGTTCAAATAGGAAGGGAATTACAACCGCCCGTGTCCACCAGAGGATACATCTAAAAACCACACCACCCATAACAAACACACAGGAGTTTGTCCTTTTTATCAGCATTTATTCAGCAGCTTGTGGAGACAGTCTGCCTTTCTGGAGCCTTTTCCAAGCAGATAACACCCAGTTCTGAAACTGCCCTTTACTTTTTTTTGGCTTGGCTTCGGTGAATTGTCATTTTTGAGCTGGAAAGGGTCTATCTGAGTAAGAAAAACAGTCCAGCACTGCATGCTGCCACCATGCTGATCTAGCAACAAACTGCGTAATATGCCAAGCCCAGTGTCTTTTAAAAAAAAAGAATCTACCCCTATCCATATTTACCCATACAATTTGCAAACACAAACCTGGAAGATCCCTGGGAGGGCAGGATTAAAAAAAGGTTTATTCTATTTGGAGCTGGTCCAGAGAGCAGAGGGAGTATATGTATATGTCAAAAATGGATTTTACTTGAGGTTTGTTGTGTCCAGTGGTGCTCTCCTAGAAGCAGGAGCTAAAAACACGGTGAGGCTGGACGACAAGGAAGCATAGGTTGACGAAGACATCAAAGCAGATCTGAGAAAGGTCAGATATAAATGGCAACCTGTCCGTTTATGCAATAGTTTGCCCTTCTATTTACGACGGCATTTTCTGGGAAGAGCTGGTCAGAGCCAACTAGGGCAGGCTTGTAAAAAGATAATTTTTCTCCCTTAGAAAACACAAAGACAGACAGACTGGGCTGCTGGCTTTTCTCCCTTCCCAAGATCTGCTGCCCTGGGCAATTTGTTCCGTTGCAGCAGCTCTTTGCTGAAGTGACTGGCGTCTGGTCTGCTTCAGAGCAGACGCCAGTCACTCCAGTAAAGAGCTGCTTACCACATCTTTGGTAAATATTTTCTGCAGTGGTACAGTAGTGTCTTAAAGAGCAGCACTGTTATTTCGTAGGCATCTCCAATAATAACTCAGAGAGAAGCAGCCACAAGACATTAGCAAAAGCTGCTGCCACTGACCAAAACTTTATAGAGAAGCAGGAACAGAAGTGGGAAGAGAATAGAAATAGTGACTGAGTCATTGGCTGGAGAGGCTGAATGCAGCAGGGGCAAAAAAAAAAAAAGCTAGGCTTCAAAAGCCGGTCCCAGGACACGTCTGTAGGACCAGCACACACTGGTCTGATGCTTCCCCAAATTTCTTGCAACCTCAAAATGGGGATATGAAAATCATTATGGGAAAAAGAGAATATTGTCTTCTCTGTTTTGAGCTTGGACCAAAGGTAGCCAGGGGCAATCATTGCTAAAGTACCAAAACTACATCTCTCTTTGTGTTGAAATTGTATTTTGAGTATCTCTGCTGGCAGCTGGCTGCAGGATCTCCAGGGCTTGCTCATGCAGAAGTATGTGAAAATAGAAAGCAGGATTAGGGAGGAAAGGAGCTGACCCTAAAGTCATTGGCACTGCTGGGTGTTACTGAGAGCAAATCATTCTGAAACATACACCAGGACACAGAAGTATACAGTTTGACCGAGCAGTAGCACAGTTGCTTCTTAGGCACCCAGCCCACGGAGCAGGCTTTGCTGAGAAAGGAGACGGTGGCTGGAAGCCAGCTGGGTCTCCAGGGGATCTTCTCTGTCCCATTGCCACATCATGGAAAGAGAAAACCCCTCTCTGAGCAGGCACCCCACAGGGTCGGTCCTGCTGTACCTTCAACTGTGCTGAGAAGCCGTCTCTGTCCAGGAAACTGCTGGCTCCAACATCTCAGGCTGTTGCGAGATGATCAGAAGCAGCAGCTTCTTCCCTAAGGCACCATGGGTGGCAGCAGCACACCTCCCCGCTGGGCAGCCGTCCCCACCACCAGCACGGCCGCACGTGGGCACAGACCCATCGGTCTGTGCCTGGCTGAAACACCTACTGAGTCAGGCAGCTCTGGAGGTGCAGGTCTCCTCTGCAGACCCCTTATCATCCTTTTGGAGCTACAACTGGGGTTTTCCATAGTTCGGCATGCGCTTACGACACTAAACTCTTTCACTGGTATTTTGGTGCCAGCCATCTCTAGCAGCCAAGCCCTCAGAGGGTGTAAACTGGCATAGCTCCTATCACCTTCAGTGGACAGGTCCCAGCCAAAATCTGACCATTTATTTACCTTCTTACATGGGCAATTACCTGGGACCATGCCTGACCGCACAGCCTGACCCTGCACGCTGGCTCTTACCCACCCTACCCAAAGTCCAGCCCGTGCTAGAGCTGACCTGGCACAGGGATGCAAAACTGTCCTGCTGTCTGGAAACCGCAGAAGGCTTCCCATGGCCCGTCAGGCTATTCCAGCATCATTTGGGATGAGAACGAGAGGATGGAGTACTGACTGGAGCAGATACCTGGTGACAATGTCTGACAGAAAACAAATTTTATATAAGGTGAATGGGTTTTAGCTCTCAGCCTCTTTTTATTCGGCTAGTGAGTGAATAATGATTAATGCACGGTGATCAGATGTGGTGAACCGAGACCAAAAAAGCAACGCGAGAGAGACAAGTGCGTGTGAGTGTAGAGGAGCTCGGCCGAGAGCTCAGGCACTGGATCTGCAGGAACCGAGTCCCAGCAATTCTTGTCCCACTTTTCATGGGATCATCTCTCTCTTCATTGAGCTTCATCCAGCCCTGTGGTACGGGACCACAGCTGGTTAACAACAGCTAAAGACAAGAGTCATTTAGGAGGAAAGGCAATAAATTGTGTTGCCTTAAAAAAAATAACCCCCAAAGGCAGGTTAGGACATAGTTTTCGCCTCAGCTGCAAGACCTGCCAACACCTCCCAAAGCCACCTCCAGCTGGGGCTGCTACCCCTGCTCCTGCATCCCCTCGCTGCGACACCGGTCAGCGTTTGTGACAATGACCCACCAGATCGCCAGTGCCTCACACCGAGGACCAGCACGCTGCCAAACATGGGCCCATGGTCCCCATACCCTCAATGCAAATGTTAAATGTGCAGGACGAAAGAATGACATCAACCAACCCAACACAAGTTATTAATATCGTCATTAGCCAAACAACAAACGTTTCTCTCAGAGTCGTAAAGCAAGGGTGGCATTTTTATTAGCTGAGGTTTCCTCCTTTTTTTTTCCCTCTCCTTTTTAATGGCCTTATCCACAAATGCTGAGAGCCAGAGGGAATTATTTGTTATGTACATTAAAGCAAGAAGCCATCAGACCACAGCACTACAACCACTCCCCATATCATTATTTTCTTCTTCTGGATTTATATGAACCTCATTATTAAACCTTAGCTAATACAGACATCCCAACAATGCACCGAGTGCTAATAACTGCTAAGCAGCATTATTAATTATTGTAATTACAACACTTAAAATATATTTTGATTATATTAAAGAGAATACTTTCCTACTTTTCCAACCAAAAAAAATCCACAAATGTAGCTTATTAACACTAATTCTATTCTTATTGGTAAAACTATTGTTAGATTTCAAAGGCAGCTAGTCTGGGCCCTAAAAAAAATATATCATGCTGGGATGGCGTGGCATGTTCTCAAACTCTGGTGTCACTTAGCTGCGGTGGGGGCTGGAGGGAGCTTGGCAAAATGTGTTAGTGGGGACTCAGATGAGGAATTCAGTCCTTGAAGTTTGACAGCACCCAGTGCTGGTGGCCTTTAGGAGAGGCATAAATACATACATCCCCCTTACAGCTTACATCCCCCTAAAGCTGATTTCAGTGGATGCTGGCGGGCTCCATACAGGCTTGGGGGAATCAGGATCATCCGTCTGACCAGGAACGTCAGGAAGCCCCTATAGGCTCACCTATGGTGAGTTATAGAGCCACTGTTATGGGTACAATATAGGGCCTCGATCCTGCGACAGGCACTCTCGTCGTTAACCCTTGCTTGTAACGTTCAGTGGAATTATTCATGCTGCACCCAGACACACAAATGGCCATATAAATACAGAGCCACACTTTTAATTAAAGATGTGCTGAGATAAAAAGCTTCAGAAAACAATTTCAAACAATTAAAAATAATATTAGAGGTGTTTGTCTACCCAATCTGCATGTGTCCTGAGTGGCTCGGAGAGGCTTGCTGTATTTTTACCGTCGACAGGACTGTTTGCAGCGATTCCCCTCTGCTCCACTGGCAGGCTGAACACACACGCAGCCAGACGCTTCTTTGCTCCAAAGAGTTAAGATTTCACTTGTCAGGCTGTTTTTGTTTCTATTCACATGTCAGTGCCTGTCATTTATTTAGTCAATGGGACATGTCCAAGGGATGGAGACAGACTGGGTTAGTCATTCTGACCGTGGGTCGCCAGTCACTGCAAACTGCCTGAGGTCATTTCCAAAAGTGCCACTAACAATGAGAGGGAAGCTGGGCCCGGGAGACCTGCAGGAAACGGCGCGGAGATTTAAGACAGAGATAGTCCTTTGCAAAAGTACACTAGAGGAATGTTCCCTATGTTCTGTCAACAGAGTTTCTTCCTCACTCAAGACTGTCTATTTTAAGTCTGAGCTCACACCAAAAATGGAAATCCTTGCTCAATGGCTATCAGTGGATCTTGGGTTTCTGGGGCTGCAGCAGCACTACGGCCAAGGAAATGAACTCTCTGGCTCGGCCTTTGCTGCCGGGGCCTCTCTAAACAATTCCTCCTTGCCGCAGCTCTCTGCTGGGTTTGCTCCTTTGCCTGGTTAAAGCACGGGGTGTAAGACCCGGCTGGAGCCCACGGTACCGCCCCGCGAGCATCCTCCCCACCGGCGTACCCCTGGCGCACCCCTGGTGTACCCCGGCACTGCCGCGGCACTGCCTTCGGCACGCTTGCGCCCAGCTCTGGGGATTGCATCTCAGCCCACGCAGGGCAGCAGAAAGCAGAGTGGGGCTGCAAGGGCCACAGGTCAGGCTCGAGCCGCGCTTCCAGGACACTCTCCCACTTTAAGGAAGGGAATGGAAAAGAAGCGTTGAAACACAAGCATAAATATTTGCTGCAGCATCTTGGGCTGAAATCAAGCCCCATGACTGCAGATCTGGGGGAACGAGAAATTCCTCTGGCAGCCATCTGGGCGTCAATACAGGGCTGAAATACAAGAGCATTTTTAGGTGCAGAGATGCGCATTTTGCTTTTTAAGCAAAATAGTACAGGCCGCTCTTTCTTAACACATAAGGTACCTCTGGGTGTTTTGGAAAACATTAATAACAACCACATGATTGGTGTAAAACACTGATTTTCCATCCAGACACACTATTGTTTTCAGATAAATACATTCCATTGAGCTTTTTTGTATCTGAACTTTCTGCATGTGGCTTCTGCGTCTCAGGCAGATGGGAATGGAGGTTTGACAACAATAGCGGTGGCCCAGGAGGAGCCACTGGAGCCCGCTGGCTCAGGAACTAGTGACAGGGGCTAAACCCTGCCCTCTGGTGCAGACATAGTCACCGGTGACGTGGGACAGGGGTTGAAGGTAAGGAAGGGACAGGAAAAGGAGCTGCACGGTGGATCTGAGCTGCTTCACAGAGATAGGGAAAAGCAGAGAATGCATTTCTTAGAATACAGACATCCATCACGGACACACACAAGAGTATCCAAATTCCTCAGTGTTATATTTATGAAGCCATTTGGAGACATGATACAGGCCAGTTCCTGTAGATTTTTCCATGTGTTGTTAAAGATTCAAATTACAGAGTAATTTTCAGTCTTTGAAGACATTGGTCTTGGTATTGCAGAGCCTGGAGGCTGCTCCAGGCAGGGTCTGTCTGCGCTGCAGACAGGAGATAACGCAGAGCCACCACCAGCGCTGAGCAAGCTCAGGAGTCAGGAGCAGGCCAGGAATGACAGCGCGGAGGCACTGGGGGGAATTTACTCTGCTTGCAGATAAGGCAAGCATCCTGCTTTAAGCATGGGGTAAACAACTTTTAATACACAAGCTAGTTATCTGGAGAGTCCCACGGGAGAAGCATATCTGGTGCGAGGCCCCGCAGGCACATCTGCGCCGTGTGGCACAGTGCTGTGCGAGGATGGTGACCCAGCCCTGGCGCCCAGGCGGTTTTGGGGAGCCCAGCTGCTCATAGGTGCTCACCAGGGCTGGGGCCAAGGCTCTACCAACTTGCAAAAGAGAACTGAGATAGTTGGCTTTGTCTCCGGGAGGAGGACTGGGGCTCCCAGTCCATTGGTGACCTCATGCTTGCACATGTAGGACTTGGGCCACCCAAGTTAGAAATCACAAAACAGTTGGGCAAAATCTGAAAGACTCTAAAAAGAGACTTGAAAACTCTTTTCCAGCACAAAACTGCCAACACCAATCATTTTTCCCACTAATTACACAAAATACCCTACCAAACTAAATTCAGGTGTGTTTTCATTGATAAGGCCATGAAAACACTCACAAGCTGGAGAAGGCAAGTCATTTCATCTCAGCATGGCAACATTTGGGAGAAGTAACAAGATCACAGCCGCTCCTTGGTGCTCCCCCTGTAGCTGCAGGGTTTATCTCTCACTGTAGAACCGAGGTCTGAAACCTCGATGAGCATCGCTCCCAGGTGGTACTTGGGGGAACACGGGCACAAGCTCAGCCCTTCGCCTTATCACAGAGAGGCGACAGAGTCAGGAGAGGTGATGGAGGGAGCAGGAAGAGCTGATCTCAAGTTCAGAGCCTGATTTACAGCTGAGGCCTCGGGCAAATCACTTACTGGCTTTGTGGTTTCATTTCCTCATCTGTAGAATCTCTTTCACGGGTGATGTGTGAGGAGGAATTAACATTCAAACTTTGTTTTTAATAAATTTTTAAAGATTCGTCCTGTGTTTTATGAATATTTCTGAATGATCTTTCTGCCCTTGCATAAGGGTCTTTCCCTGCCAGCTCTTTAATCTGAGCTCCTCTCCCTGGAGCGGGTGCGATGCCTCTGCTGCAGATTTGTGCTTTCATTGAGTAACAATTAAGCTGCCTCAGTTAAATGTAAAGGCATGTGAAGAAAGTTTTCTGCTGCCAGTTCTGCACCGCGCCGCGCTGGTCGCCAGCAGGACACATCAAACAAAAGAGTTCCTCTGCATAAAATAAACCAAAGCAGCGCCCAGCACACGCCGATGAGCTGTTTGCAAGCTCTGAGCGACCCTCAGTACTCCAAAATTCTTCGTTTATGTGTGAAGCATCAGTAAAAACTCTGTTTTCACCAGCCCAGCGTGATTTGGAAGTGAAAGCCTGGGCTTGAAGCTACTCTGTGCTGAGGCCAGTGGAAATTTGGTGTGGGTTTGACCCGAGGACTATGCATGCTTTAGTCTCTGCCTGTTTATTGTTAAGCTCATTAAAAACATCAGGGGTTTTACATCTTAAAAGTATTTTCTAACTTCATAAAATATGTGAATGCTTAAGAAAGAATCTGTGTGCAACTGTATAAATAGTGAGTAACAAGTAGGAATTTTGTGGTGTTCAAAGGCAGCAAAATAAACTGACGAGCCTGTGGTATAATGAGTTAATTTGCCTTGCAGCCTACCTGGTGTCCAGAACCAGCTCACCCTCCCTCAGACATCGCTGGTCATGGGTCATGCACTCCACCCAGATGAGCGATTTTAAGTTAAAGATTCAAAATTAGCCATCTCAGATGTGCCCCAGCCCAAGGTTGGTCACTTCCTTATAGTATGGATGCTGAATTTCTATGAGAAGAAAATTCAAAGCATTTAAAAATTAAGCTTTTTGACACTTTGAGTTGAAATCATCTCCATTTCTAAATGACATTTCATTCTATTTTTAAAATGCTACAAAGTTTTGAGAGCAAATCCAACCATGCAGTCAACCAAACCAACATTTTTGTTCAAATCCTCATTTCCCAGAAAAATTGAAAACCATTTGTTTTATTCAGAACGAGAACAAACCTTTTCCCCAAAACTTTGCAACTGCCAATAATCCATTTTTATCCCAGATTTAATGTTGTTGTAAAACTTCCTTACTGGAACTGCTGGAACTTGAAGATGTCATTAAATGGATACCTTGCACTGTCACTAAAATTCATGCTATTTTGTAATCCTGTAATTCCCCAAACTCGTCTCAGGCTTCAGTGCCCCTGTCCGAGGGATGTTTACAGCTTATTCTTCCTCGGTAGGCAAAATCAACCCAAGAGCTAAAACTGATGAAAGGCACGCTGCTGTCTGTCATAAGGGGCATATGTTGAAATATGGCAGTGAAAAAAGCCAGCAATGCTCAAACCGCTGCAGAATCCCAGTGGAACAAGGCATGTGAAGAATATTTTATATTTAGTCAGAGGAGGGGAAAGGCAGGAGCCGGATGATGTTGGGTTTTTCATGATGAAGAACATTTCTAGGGAGAGCTCCCTGCCATGGGAAAAGTTCCACGCTCTTATTTTTCTAATGAACAACTGTCTCCAGTGTTTCACAATGCCAGGTTGCTTACTATGGAGAGCTGGAGCAAACCTACTTTCTCTCTCTGTGTCCTTTTCAGCCCACATAGCTTTATTAGCCAGGATGGGAAGAAGACTTGAAAGTCATAATCAAAAAAACACAACATCAGATGCAAAAAGAAACATCATCCTCCCGGGCTCTCCTGAGCTGAGAGGCTTCCTGTAATCTTCACAGTCTCTGGAAGAACAGCTGACTGTCTGCCTGTTCCTCAACTGTTGTCTTCACCCGGGTCTTCTGTAGCTCTTCTGCTATCCTGATGCACTTTCTCCCTGTGTCTGCAAGTACCTGGCCGCTAGCTGTGTGTACGGGAGAAACCAGCAGTGCTGATTAAGGATGGAAACCAATGGCAGAGGGCTGAAGAAAGAGTGAACTGCTTCCCAAATAGAGAAGCCACACAAAGCATCAGGTTTGAGAGACACTTAAAAGCTGCACTGCACTTCTGTAGATGGAACAAGTCTCACCGTCTGGCATACACCTCGCGAACGATGATGGGCATTCACGTATCCTGCTTCCTTCCAAGGGTACGAGCACTTGGATCCCATCAAATAACAGACTGTGCTGCTGCCTGTGAAGTTCCCCCCTTTGATTCTCTTGCTGAATGCTTAAGCCAGTGACTCGGCCAGGAACAGACTCATTTTCAAAAGAGGCAGTCACATTTCATTCCTGAATGCTCTCTCTATGTCCCTCCCACCGCAGAGCGTCTCTGTGCTGGACCACATCGCACTCCTCCCGCAAAGGCTGCTCTGTCTTAGGTCTCCTCTGCTTCACGTGAGAAGGTGGAACAATGCTGCTTTCTGAGTGCCCCTCCAGAATGGAGGAGCTGGACATTGTTTTCTTTTCCTGTTTTGTTTTGCACGGAATAACTCCCCTTTATGGAGTCACTTCGGCTCCAGAAACAGACTATTAATAAACTTAACTGCTTTGGATAGTCCAAGCCAAATGCTGGCCTTAGAGGGGAAAAAAAAATCTACAATTGCATAGAGCCTTTTCATCCCCGAGAGCCTTCCAAAGCACATGTAGTGATTATCCACCGCTGAAATGCCACCACCTCTGCGGTGGCACAGAGGAGCTGTTTAACACAACACTCCAGTCTGCCCGTCCTGGCGCTTGGTTGAATGGAGGTCTGTATGCACAGCACATGCTTTCTCGAAGTTGGATGCTGTTTGGTGGCTTTCATCAGCTTGCTTTTGGTCTACAAATAAATGGTCATATCAAAGGAGACAAGGGGTGGCCCTGTGGTTAAGGCACAGAGCTGGAAGTCAGGAGTCTCGGCAGGAGGTTGAGACAGTCCTTTGGTATCAACATTTTCTCTGCTGGCCCCATCAAGTTCTGCAGAACATAAGCTTTAGGTTTGAAAGAGAAAAACAGTTCAGTTATTTGGGAATCTAAGGTCCAACTGAAGCAGCCAACATGGATGAAAGCACAGTTGTACCCTGTGCTGCCCATTCACCTTTAAATCTTATTCCAGGCACAGGATCAGACTCTCAGGCTGAAGCTGCTTCTGATACAACCAAGGGTGTCCAGCATCAGGCAACATACAGGGCTCACAGGAAGAGGCTAAGAGCTACTTTGGTAGTGGGTGAGATGATACCTAGACTATATGAAGGCAAGTACAACATCCAACCTACAGACAGGACCAGGGCTCCCAAGGAAACAGAAAAGTAAGAAGACTGCGTGCCAGATCTTGCTCCACGTGATACCTGAAGCCAATGGAGTTGCTCTGGATCTGTGCTAGAGAAGCTAAAACCAGAATCTAGCAACAATTTTGGAACAGGATGCATGCAAAAATGACACACAGTTGTAAGACCAACAGAAAAGATTGAACACCAAGTACACATGCCATTCTGGTATGGATCTCCGAAAGAACAGAGGAGTTTAGTCCTTTTCCTTTTTAAAACTTATAAAATTAATAGACATCTTGGTGAAATAAGAAACGGCGCAAGCCAAGTTTTCAACTCCAAGCATTCACAAACCCTAAACTAGCACCTGCCCTCCTCCCCACCTCCCCAAATAGACGTGAGCCTAAAAATCAGTAATTTTTAAAACAACACAGTTCTTTCACTCAAAATCCCCAAACAGCTACAGGTTTCCCTTTCTTCTAGTATCTCCACCATCAAGAAAGCATAGCAGCTTCATTTTGATATAATAACTGCCTCTCCTTGGTATTAACCCCTCCCCCCCAAACGACACTGTGGTAGGTCACCTATTCTCTTCCCTATTCTTAAATGAAATCATTGTTTGCCCACAGATCAGGGCTGGTACCTTCACCATGATCATTTGCACTTGCCCTTGGCCTTCAGAATATATTGTTCATGTACTTCAGCTGACAGACTGGGAAAGCGTTCCTCTTGCTCACCGCAGAGCAAAGCTTTGCCTCTTCCACCAGCTTCATGTGACCGATCTGTAGGAACTTGCTTTGGCACCATCAGATTAGTTGCTGTTAACATCACTTATCCTGTTGAAGTTTCTTCCCAGTGAGCAATGAAACATACCTAATCCAGGCAGATTAAAGAGAAACACGTTTCATCATCTATCCCTCAGCTTCAACCACTCCATTAGAAGGCGAAAGGCATTTGGTTTTATGAATTGCTCATAGCTCCATCAGACTGAAGCAACAGTCAGCGCCCGTGATAGAGACACAGACTGACATATTTCATATATATGGGGATGTTTAGCTGTGAAAATTATTTTCGTGGTGCTTTTCCTCAAACTGCTGCAGATGCTTTGTACCCTGTAACAGCACCCAGCCCTAAGTGGCTGCTGCTTTCAGCACATGCTTTCCATGTCCTGGCCAGCCAGCCCCATCGCTGCTGCTCCCACCTCCTCCCAAGCCCTTCTCCAGGCTCAGTTTGGGAGACTGGGAGATAACACTTTACATGGCCTTACCCAGTATACTTCTCATATTTTAACCTGGTCTTCTAAGAAAACAGAAGCTTATGTAGTTGTTCTCAGCGGATGTGTGCCTATGTTCCCCACAACCATGGCAGGGACTTTTAAAGTCATGGCTCAATCACCGTCTAATTTAGCAGCAGGGTGGCAGGCTCAGCTGTACCACATGTAACGGGCTCTGTGAACATTGCAGCAGCTGGGAGGAGGACAGCCTCTGAGCACTGCTGCTGGGGAAAGACCAAACTATGAGCTCAAAAGATGCGACACCAAAGAATCCACTGGCAGGATGGAAATACTATGTCAGAAAAAGCTTGAATTGGAGGCTGCACTTTCTTTGTTAACAGAAATCCAATCACAAGGCAAAAATACGGAGGAAACCAGAGCTTCATTATTTCTGCTGCTCATGGAGCAAATTATTTTTATTATCATAATAAATAAAAAAAGACTCTACCTCCAGAGGTGTGGGGGAACACCAATGGCTTTCTAAAACCTCTCTCTGGAAAAGGTGGTGACGACTGATACTACATAAAACATAACAGTCTCCCTCGAGCCTTGATCTCTCCCCAGAGTTTCCTATATCCCTTGTTTCATCTGACCCCCGGACTGCGTGCACTTGGAGAAGGGGCTTTCATGTGCCTGCCTGTGGCACCACCAGCTTCTGAGCTCCAGGAGCACCCTGCCAGGACCACGATATAAACCATAAATAGTATCAGTGAAGTCCCCACTTTGCTGAGACATGGTTGGCCACAACGAAGCGAGAACAGAGTCAGCAAAGACTGACTGCACCCTCCGATACAAAAGAGAGCGAGTGCTGCTCTGCTCTGTGATGATACAGTGTGAACCAATTTAGATTCAAACCAAGCTTTTCACTTGCCACCAAAATAAGCATATTGTGGAATTGCTATCCTCCCCAAACCACAGGGTTGTTTTAATGACCTTCCATTTAAGCATTAAGGAGTGAAATGTCTAATCCTGTCGAGTGTGTAAGAATGTGACTCATTCCTTTAACGCTGTGAACTACCTCCTTTTTGGCAGCAGCTCCATACGGCAACTAGTGCCGTATTCAAAATGGCAGGGTTTGAATCTGCTAAATGAAAATGATAAATAAATTCTAACTGCAGGTAATACCTACTATAACATGTGTGTGTGCAATAATATTATTCTAGTTGCCAAGCAACTAACAGGAGGTACAGTGAAAGAAATAGATAAAACGTCCTGAATACAGGTAGGCACTTCATTCGCTTCACAAGGAACCCTGCTTGTGCTGGGTTTATCAGATCTTGCCCAATGGTTAGCACCAAGATCTGCTCTGTCTGAATAAAAAGAAAAAGGTGATGAATGATTCACAGTAAATCAGGGCTGGATGCAAAACCCACAGAAACCCCCGAGAGTCCTGCCACTGGCAGCTCTGAGCTTTCCACCAGGCTGGAAATGGACAAAGTGATGGGAGAAAATGTAAACACTGTGGCTGTGGTCACCTCCCACGTGGATGAGTTCTGCTGCTGCAAATGGTGATGGTCTTGAAGTCAGCTCCTTAAACTCTTACTGTGATATAAGCAGCAAGCAAACAAGCAGAAACAACCCATGGCTGTGCACCTATGTATGTGTTTAACTGCATCTGTTGTTCATGTAACCACTTGTTTGTGCACATCTATGCACATTGCAAGATGCTACTTGGTGAGCTAGCCCCTAATGGGTTTTCATAAGCAGAACCCAAACCACTGAGCCCTCTCGTGCAATTCTCCAAGCAACAGAGCTGCCGCCTTAGTCTTCCAATTGAAAAGGGATAATTGCATTATCAGTGAGAGCTCTCAAGATCTCCCAGGAGATGTTCTGGAGCTAGCAGGATCAGGTCCTAAGCATCCATGATTCACTGAAATAAACAGTGGTCTGCGTGTTTAAACTTGGCTTTCAAATTTGCTCCCAGAACTGAATGGTCCACACTCCACTGCATCAGCATCGGACAGGATGTCCATAACATATAGGTGGTTGTAATGTCCAATGAGACAGCTTTCTCTGGTAAGCATGTGTCGCCCTGCTTCTTTCAGGTGTGAAAATGAAAGTCGAAATTCTAAAGTTGCTTCTAAAACCTGGCCTAACACATGCAGAAATACAGGCTCCCAGCAGGCATGCAAGAAGTGCGTTTTTATTTTTTCTTTTCGGGGCACTCTTTTGGCTCTTCTCCTCTGGCTGGAGGAGGTGATGCACCAGACCCAGACAGCCACGCATTGGATGTTAGAGATAGTGCCATCCATCAGTCCCCCAAAATGATGCTAGTTTCTTTTTTATATTCAGCAATGCATTGCACCTGAGTTGTACATTTTAAGAAACCGCTCAAACTTATCTCCAGCTTCACATAACTTGTTAAATTGGCAAGCTAAAAGAAATCAGAAACAAACTTAGGTGAAATCTCACAGTTATCTCGCTGCAAAATTACTGGTGTAGAGTTACTCTATGGAAAATACAACAAAAACAAGTACAAGGCAGTTTTTAAAAGAGACAGAGGAAGAAAAGCACATAGCAAGAGAAGAACAAAACAAGCACCAAATAAATGCAGTGCAATGAGCTGAGGCATGTTATTTACCGAGTGCAATGTTTGCTGCAAATGTCACCCTTATTTTTTTTCCCATTTGCAGACCTGTTCGGTTAAACTGAGTTTCACACCTATTACTTGTAACGTCCAACTATGTGGCTTGTCTGAACTTCCAGCCGAGAGGCTGGGCTGCAGCAGGACCTCCCAGCAGACCAACGGGGAACTGCTTGCAGCCCTGCCCTGGGTGCCTGCAGCAAACAGCTGGCAATAAAGGCCTGACTCTGGGATTTAAGGATTTAAGGTTAAGGATTTTCGGTAGGAGACTCTTCTGTGCCGACAGTTATGAATCTTCAAGGCTCTGTAGACATTTATATCAGTCCTGGCCATCACTCAAATACTTGCGAACAATGACTAACGTGAGCCCACACATAGCTCTGATCAAGCACACCCCTGTGCTCACCTCGTGAGCTGCCTGGCTGGCTGTGTCACACCACGGTTGGCCATGGGGATGGCTACCTTCTAATCAAGAGACG
Source organism: Haliaeetus albicilla (assembly GCF_947461875.1). Taxonomy (NCBI): domain Eukaryota; kingdom Metazoa; phylum Chordata; class Aves; order Accipitriformes; family Accipitridae; genus Haliaeetus; species Haliaeetus albicilla. Next base: position 26,589,998 of record NC_091494.1, on the reverse strand, counting down.
ATTCGTACCAAAGGGAGGCATGCACATGCTTGCTTTAAACCTGAGTAACTCATATTCTAGCCCCAGGACCAGCGGCAAGCGTTACCCCACTGCTTGGCACGCACGTGGCCAGGTAGCCAGCATGGAAATCCACTCCGCCATGACAACACTGTTCGGGGCACCCAAGCTGAAAAGGCCAGAGAAAACTGGGGTCAATGTACACATGCTCTGGTCACGCCTCTGATGGCAGCTCTGACAGAGCGTATGAGTCACCGGGAAAAGATTAGAGGAAAGTTCCCTTCTGTTTTAATGAATGAATAAGCTCTAAGATTTTTCTAGGGTGTGGAAAAAGATAAGGTTTAAGGAAGAAATGCAATTGTCTGTGTAGCTTTCAGGTCTACCTAGTGCTTCCAGCACATTCCTAGAAACAGCTGGCATTTGATGGTATAATGTAGAGGTGCCTTCAAATAATTTTCTGGACTGCCTAACTGGAACTAGTGTACCTGAGATCCTAATTGCAATACATTTCATTGTGGAGGGTTTACAGGTTTTATGAAGGTCTTCATGTACTGCCTAAGTCCTAACGGCCACACAGAAAAGCCTTTAGAAGGATTATTCACTGGAGCTGTCTGCATGCAGTGAAGTTAATGGTGGAAGAAACTTTGCTGTCCCTACCTAGATCCCTGGAAATCTGCAGAGACAGCTGTGGTACCAGGAGTATCTACCTCCACTTGCTCCATGCCCCAAGTAAAGGGCAGACCCTTATTCCAGGTGCTAAGCAGTAGCAGAAACCAGAAGTGGCTGCACAGGTTGAGATAGCTGATTTTGCTGGCTTACATCTCCAAAGACTTGGATATTATGTGGGTGGGAGGCCCATGGAAGAGCATCTCTTTGGGTCTGCACAATAGGTTTGTGGACCAAATCCTGCCACCACTACACAAAGTTTCTGGTAAGCAAGAAACTGCTCCACTCCAACCATATACTGATACACAGAGTTCAGACAACAAGCTGGATCAACATGCAACCTGGAGACTTCACCATGTATGTGCTGAAGCCATCTTTACTCTGTCCTACAGTGGCCTTTCAGGGCTCAGACCATTCGTGACTAGAGGCTGCTTACCTGCAAGGGCAGAGCCGGCACCAGTCTGCCAATATGGACCCTGTCAATGCTTTCTTGGAGCAACCCCATGAAGCCTAAGTGGGTCCTTTACAGCAGATAATTTTCTTCTATTTTTGCCTCAACCACAAGCACGAGGTTCGAGGTGAGTTATCGCGTGGGGTGTGCTGTGGCCAGGCAGGCTCCCGCCAGCCGAGGAATGCAGGGCAGCTCAGAGTCTGGAGCACCGGCACCATCCAAGGGGGTATGTCTTCTTCTGCTGGCATCATATCTAGTCTTATTCAACAGAAGGTTAAAGCCTGGGCAGATAACCATGAGCCGTGTGTGGCTGCAATAGGATCGCTTACACTGAACTTTTGGACTCCTTACAGTATGAAACTATGTATTACCCCCTCACTGGCTCCACAAGATGTCTGTGAAAGATGCAGCCAGGAATATTCAAGTTCACCCACTGGGGAAACATTGTGTTACGTGGAGATTGCAGCCTTCTCCCCTTATCTGCGAGGCAGTTGATGAAGGGCCTGGCGTCAGTCTGGCAACTCTGATGGCTCCCATTTAGCACCAGCGAGAGCTGCCTATCAGCAGAAAGCTGGGGCAGATAGCAGACGGGACTATCTAATCACATACCTTTTGCATTAGTGCTGCCATATATTCCTTCCATTTACAATCAGGAGACTGGACCGCACTGAATTTTCACAGGAATGAACTGTCAACAACCCCATCCTTCCCAAGGCCTAAAAATGGGTGCTTTATCACAGAGGCCAGCAGACTTCTTTTCTTAGACTTCCAGGCAATGGCCGGAGCAGACTTGGAGCCCCCACGAGCGAGACATTAAGGAGACCTTTTTGAGATAACAACAGTTCACTTGGCTCTCTCAAGAATGCCTTATGGCTGTTCCTTTTCAAAGCCGAAGTAAGGAAACTAGCTCAATTAGAGCATATCAAGAAACTTTGTGTCTCCTGGTTTGTTTACCTTTTATCAGTGCTCTTAATATGCTTTCCTGCTTTTCCAAGAGGAGTAGGAGGGCTATGCTTTGCAAGATCACACTAGAAAAATCAAGTAATAGGCAGCTTTTTAAACAAATCAGAGTTAATAACAGGACAGCAAACAACTGCTACCAGCTTTCTGCTAGCTTGATGTTTCACTGCTTCTCAGTGCATTGGTTTGGCTGTGTGATTAAATTTCAATTCAATTTTGCAGAAGTATATAGTTTTGTTTAACACACATTGCCAACCTATAATCTCTCAGGTCATGTTTAAATAGCCTGTGCCACTATTAGTTTGTTCTTGAGCCAAATGCCCATTAGGACTTGTCCTAAATAAAGAGCCTGGTAAAGCATCTTCCGTAAGAATGGCATCTCAAAACATTTTTCAAAGCCAAGCCCTGACCCGGCAGCAGACTCAGGTTCATCAGCTCTCAGAACCTACATTATGCCATTAATTGCAGGCATAATTAACGATGGCCAAGTCTCAAAAAAGTGCCAAATTAGATTTCACTTGAGACAAGCAGATGTATTTTGGATGCCAGCGTAAGGCCAAATCCTGCCTGCCGCTGAAGCCTGGAAGTCTGGTCACAGATGGAGAATCAGATTTGCAGCCTTCACATGACTCAGCCCTCCAAGCTGGAATCAGATGCTCAAACCCCCCCGACCGGAGATCTGGACACACAATTGCCTTAAGTGCTTCTGAAAATAAAAGTTTTCCCCCCTTTGGAGGTCACTTGGTTCATCCTACTTGTATATAAAGGCTTTTGTTCCTCCCGCACCCCTCTCCTTGTGCAGCCAAGCTAGAAACCCTGCCAGTGTCCTGCACTGCCACATGGTTTCCCAATTCCTCTTGTGCTCAAAAAGGAAAATAATAACAGCAAAAGGAGATGAATCCTCCATAAAAATCTGATTTTAATCCAGTGAAAACCCTGGGTGAATGTTCAGAGGATTTTTTTTATCACAGTGGCTTAGTTCACACCTGCTGCATCCCAGAACCCCACTGAGCTGTTCAAACCTTGGTCTATGATCTCTGCTTACCTCAACTGTATTTGAAACTTTATTGATTCATCTTTGGGACAGTTTAGAAGAGGGGGAACACAAAGCCTGGCCAGTAAAGTCCAACTTCCAGCTAGCTCTATCTGTAACTCAGGGGGTTGGGCTATTAAACTTCCAGTCTCACCCTGTCCCTCCAGAAAACTAATTTTACTCATTTCCCACTGGGAGATAAAATGCAGGTCTGCTCCCATTCCAGGGCTCTTTGGCTGGGACACAAATAGCTTTGGAAACATTCTTATCTATGCTCAAACATCCTTTCAGAAAATATATCAGCCTGCAAAGGGCTGTCTTGGTACCACTAAGCTTCTTCATAAAAAAAATGGGAGCTCAGCCCACAACCAGAGCTTTTCATGGAGATTCGCTTTCCTCTTAACACCATCATCCCACAAGCACAGAGGGACAAACATCCTAGTTGCAGGAGAAGCTTCTTACAACCTGTGTGCACCCTGAAAGGAACCTGCCCACACATTTTGGGAGGGTCCTAGCAGGTTGCCTCTGAGGGTTGGGTGCTGCACGTGGTCATGGCAAGGCGATGCTGCACTCCCAGCGCAGCCCTAGCCATGCTCCGCAAGGTGAGTTTATCTCCTGCCTGGAATGATTCTGTTATCCGAGACAACTTCTCTGGGATTCCCTGTTTTACACATGCTTGACATTTTTTATGGTTCCTCTTAAAATGTAGGCGTAGTCTCAGCTGAAAAAAAACAGGCTTATATCAATCGCTGAAAGCAGAAAAGGTTCGGAAATGTGGGCAAGTTGAAACCTGGTCTTGAATGGCTGGGGCTGGCTGAGACGTCCTTGGGTTCAAGCCCCCGTGCTCTGCAGGTTTCCTGAACCTGACCTCTTTCTCACATCGGTGACACTTGGCTCACGTGGGTTTAGATTTCCCAACCAAAGCTTTGGCACCGCTCCTGTTACGGTGCCAGAAAGTAACAAGCAATCACTAACTACTGACACAACTGCTGCCTGAGGACATTCAAACCCTGCCTGTGTAAACCATTATATACATTTCTGAGGGGAAAAAAAAAACAAAACAGAGCTTGGCCTTGCATATCAGTAACAGCGAAATCCCGTCATGCCTCTCCTTTCCTCCATGCCAGCCAAACCTGCTCCCTTATACCTCTGCAAAGGGGTCCCAGGATCCGGCAGTGATGACTGCCAGCGGACAGTTGCATTTGGGTGACTGTCTCGCTTGGCAATGTGTAGGGCTGGGCTTGGTGCGAGCTGCTGAGTTGGGTTTTGAAGCCTGTCTGAGACTCCTGTCTCAGCAAACATCAGGATTTCCTCTCCTGGTATCAGAGGAGATGGAGCGATGGGAGCACAGTGTGAAGGCAGAAGCAGGCACAGGCACTGCAGGCAGCAGCTTGGTGAACCCCCATCTTCATGTGCTGTGATAGCAAAGGCTTATCCTAGGCTCATCCCTAGGCTTGTCCCTAGCGTGTCCCAGGCTTATCCTAATCATAAAGGAGTAGGCAGGGCCATCACACTGCGAAGGAGATGCCCACCGGGTGAGTAAGTGTGCTATAAAAGGTGAGGCAGAGCTGGAAGAGACTCCTTTGAACATCCCCCTTGCACTGGGGGCTATTCACAGCACAGATGCTTCTACCCCAAGGGAACAATTCGTTCCCGATGGTTCCCAACCCCCCTGCCCAATGCTTTGCCCGATGGCTCCCAAACCTCCTGCGCTGTGGAGCACCAGGAGCCTCTCGCAGACCACTGCATGCCCTGGCCAGACCCTAAAGGAGAGCAGTGGGATGGAGAGGTGACTTTTATGGTTGACGGCAGTTTGCAGATGAGCTGCAGGCTCCTTCCCATGGCCTCTGGGGTCACCAGCGGCTGCCATTTGGGAACCATGACTCTGCGTGTTGCGAGGATGTATTTCCACTGCCCTGCACTCCACACACTGGTGTCTTTAAAGGCTGACACGTTGCAAAATAAGAACAAAATGTTTGAAGCATGCTATCAAACCTCAGTGGCTTCATTTATCCCCACAGGACTGGTGTAAATGGTCAAACAAAATAGCAGAGAGCCAGGCCCACCGCCTCTTGGCCTGAAGCCCGGAGAGCAATGATCAGTGCGTTTTTCCATCAGCTCTATTTATGAGTTGTCTCTCCCTAGTGCTGGACCTACCTTTGTCCTTTGACAAACAGCCCATCTCCAAGTAATTCTGAGGTTAATCACTCCAGTGATGGCATTTTCTGGTGAGACACGTAGTCATTGCTGTCACCTCTGATGAGCTACAGGCTTGCTCCGACCCACAGGAACACAGCAGTGCTGCAGCGTGGTGTCTCTGTCAGCACGGTCCCCGCACATCCCCAGTGGCTGTCGGACTGCAGCCCTAAATGCCCAATAATCCCTTAAAATCTGCAGGATTTCATCTGCCCTTTAAAGAAACAGCAGATTATTTTTTTTCTTCTTTCATTTAATAACATGGACAAACTTGCCCGGATCACCCACTTGTGCAGGCACTGATCTGAGATATTTAGAGAAATTTTATTTTACTTTGACAGGTACCTCTTGCACACCCTCACTGTACATCCCCATGCTAGAAGAGATGTCTCCTCATGCTTATGTCCCAGAAAATAGGAAGGGCTGAATCACCCCCTGCATTACATGGAAGACTGTCATTTCACTTACTTAATGGAACACATTTTTACAGGGCCTTTAGCCCATCTCTGAAACTGCAGGCTGCTTTTTCTTGGCCATATTTTTCAGGCACTTTGTTTCCTTATCACACCATATAATTTTCAGACAAATGAAAATCTGGGCTTTCACTTGCACAAACACTTGGACATAAAAACCTTGCCATTGCCAACTCTTACAAACATATCCTCATAGCTGATGGTTTTTGTATGGCCTTGGTCCTGGGAGACCTGTGAATATACCAGAATCTCGACTTTCTTTTTTTTCAGAAGTCATTTTCTAACCTTCACAGTTACAGAGAAAGGCATAAAACCCAGGAACCCCAATAATGCAAAAGGTAGAAAGCAGAGAAAAAGAACTCCCTTGTTAAGATTTAAAAGAATATGCATTTGCTGGATTTTTAAGGGAATCTCGTGAGTTGGGGTTGGCAGAGGCTTGGGAACACAGCCCAGGACCTCGCTCCAGCATCTCCTTTGGAAATAGGGTCCAGTGCAACACCCACTCCCTACTGGGGTTCTTACCCTGGGAAGTACTTCGCCATGGTCTCCAGACATCACCATTTCCAGGCTGTTTTTCAACTTGTTACAAAAACTAAAGATGCATTGTATGTATCGGACTGCCTTTGCCAAGATAAATAAACTCATAGATGCCTTTTTTTCCAGGCATTCACAGTCAAACGAATGCAAATATTAACAATCCCTACGTTAGACCCAAACTTCTGCAAAATAATAAAAGAAGGTGACACTGTAACCCTGCATCTTAAATCATGTGTGTAATAAGCTCCTGTCTATCTGCTGCTTTCCATCCAAAAGCACTGGTAATTAATAGATAAGTGATAAGACAGAAAGTAATAATTCCAGGAAGCAGAACAATTCATTTTTATGGAAGACTGCGGTACTGTTTGCTTTCCCTAGAGTGATCTGGTAGCAAAAAGTTCATTGCTGATGCTGGGGGCGGGGGGAGTAGATGGTGGTGGGAATTAAAGATCAGTGGTCACTCTGTTGCAGACCTGTTGCAGGCCACAGGAAGGGTGCTGGGTGCCAGGTGCCTGTCCCTCCATCGGAGCAACTCCATTCATGTTGGACAGACAAGCATCGCACTGTGGGGGCCTCTAAAATAATGGGCATATCCCTGGGACCTTCTAATTAAATGGTGTAGGACTAAAAAGGCGGAGAGGAGATTTCACAGGGGTGTGCTGGAAGCTGGTATCGAGGATTCGTATCCGGCTTTACACAAACTTTGCACAGCTTTACATCAAAGGCAAGGCAAAGCCATGAAGATGAGAGCATCAGGGTCTCAGTGCATACATATTTCAGCCCCATATTTTCACACACAAAACCCCCAGGTCCCTTTCTGCGGCCACACAATTCGATGGGAGCAGAATCTGCTTGCTCAACTCCTGGAGAGTAATTGTAGGCTAATAACATGTGCTGGCATGTGGGTTGGGACGGTAAGTATGTGTGTAGGTGCCTTTGGAAATATGTCACTTAGAAAACACCCCCTTAGCCCACAGAAGCGCTGTTCAACAACAGGAATTCCTTCAGATCTATATTCAGTCAAACTCTAAAGCCACTTTTTGTTGCTATGCCAGGCAATAAACCAGCGATAAATGAAGGAATTTACACATCAGACATCTCAGATTCCTCTCTCTCCTTTCCCAAGAGCAGTATGAGGGGACAGTTAACGATGCTAGTTTATGGTCTAAATATTTTGACAGAATATATTTTGATACCATAAATTTTAACAGTTCTGGCTGGTTTTAAACTCTGTTTTTCCCCAACCAGGAATCTGTGTAAAGTAATAATATCTGAAGTGTTTCTTAAGGAGCATAACCTGTCCCCAGGAAAACATTCTCCTTCCCTTAAAATAATATTGCTTTGCCTGACAAAGCAACTCCAAATGTCTGCACTTGCAAAATGTTCGTGACTCAAAGCTCTTTTATTCAATCTTTAGGTGAGACCTTGTGATCACTTGTGTGTAGGACCACTTGCTCACCCGACATACCCAGTGGGGTCCCATTACCGCACCACCTGTGCACCTCTGAAGCCCTGCTGTACCCACCTCAGCAGCACCCTTCCGAAGCTGGGAAGTGCTGCTGGTCTTGCTTACACTTGGGAAACAAAGCAAAAATAATTGACTTGCCCAAGGTCGTGATGAAAGAAAAGTTTTAAGGAAATGGAGGAAGAAACTGAGCATCAGTGTCCCAGGAGTAAGACCTAGGGATGGGTTTATCCTACGCGTGAATCCCGAAAGAAGTTAGGATGCTAAGGCTGCTACATTTCTGATTCTTTAATGCAGGGCAGCTGTTTCGAACATACATCTTGGTTAATTCAAGTGACAGCATAACCTGCGACATCGAGCCCATGGACCAAGGTTTGTTTGTTGTGTTGTCAATGACAAACTGCCCTTGGCTTCCATGGGAACCTCAGGGCGCCGAGACGAGAGAGCTCAGAGGATGTGAGAAATTACACAGCACTCAGTCTGGGAACATGTCCCTGCCATAAAACTGGCACCTTCACCTGTCTGCTCGTTGCCTGGGGCAGCAGGAGGAGGGTGGCTTTGCCTGGCTCTCAGGGAGCAATGCACTCTCAGTTTAGCACAGAGAGAGAAGGGAAAGCTCTTCCCACAGAGCCCACAGCGTAACTGGGCATACTTATAAATGAGCAAGCTTTTGCCTTGCCTGCTAAAGAAAGCATCACCCTGCACATCCATTTGCAAGGCTCTTGGTCCCTCCTTGCACACCTTCTGAGCCCTGTTTCCAATAACTGAGAGGAACAGAGACCTGGAGACATCAAGTTGCACAGCAGCTGCCCTGCAGTGTGAGACAAGAAAGAGGCAGATTCGGTTCCCCCAAGGGGGACCAGGAGCATGCAGGCAGTGACCAGCACCTCCCACTGCCTGTTTGCATGGGAGTGTGCAAGGGAGCGGCAAGGACTGACATGGGCAGACCATGGGAAATCACCCAGCACAGATAGGATTATTATAGGGAAGTATGCAAGGGACAGAGACTACAAATCCCAATGAAACCAAGCTTCGTTAGTGCCACTTCTTAATGAACAACTTGTTTAATTACACAGTTGAAAAGGAACCAGTTTAGAACAACTTTCCAATATGCTTCTTGGATGTCATTACACCCAAATAGGTCTGTTAATGGGATGAATTTCAAACACCCTGCGACTGAAGTTCAGCTAGACTTTGGGTTATAGAGTGTGCTGGGACACATTTCCCACAGTGGAGCTTAAATTCTCTGCAAATGTACAATTAAAATTCTCAGACTGCACTAAAAACTGCTACAGCTTAACCTTTTGCAACAATTTTTGATGGCCACGTTTTTCTCTTTCCTAGAAACAAAAAAATATCTACAAAGAGCAGGGCCTATGTCAATCTTCAGACATGCCAGCTCAGGGCTGAGAACTAGATAGGCAGAAAAATGTTGCTGGGAGAAGGATCCGGCCGTATCTACTTCCGAACTTTCCCATGCACAGAAATGAAATGTGGACCCCGGCACCTCAGTGTCTGGCTCCAGCTCTAAAGTGGTTTCCACTAGTTATAGAACATGCTGACAGCCTCTTCAGATAAGTAGGGCAAGGCAAGGGCACTCAGGCGCTTGGCAGCTGGAGACTCAGGCATCCTGCTTGCGTGGCTTCAGGAGCAGCTTTTGAACCCCAGTTCCAGTGTCTATGAACAATTCCTCTGCCGAAGGCACCTGACCCATAAACCCCTTCAGTAATTTAAAGCTCATTAAAATCTCCAATCAATAGCGCAGGACACTTGGAAGCTCTCAAATCCATTACTGTAAATGTAAGAAGAATGGGAAGGCAGTCACTGTTGAATGTGAACTGACTTCCATGTGTGCTCCCAAATTTAAAAGGATTTCAAGCTGCCCATCCAGCTTAGGTTTTTACACCATTGCCCACCACTGCGATGCCCAAATCCCTTCCCTGTATCAAATAGTTTGCAATGCCCAAACCTTTAATGGCATTCACAGAATTTCTGTTCTTTTTCTCTCTTAAGGATAAAATTTCAATGGGATCTGGAGCTCTCACATGGTGATTTTTTCAATTGAGTTCAAATAATTCCAATTAATTCATTTTAGATTTATTTAAACACATATTTAACCATGTTTTTTCTGGGAGGTGGGGGAGGCAGAGATTTTCAGATAGCTCTTGTTTGGAGACAGATGCAATTTTGTCTCTCTCTGCAGAAGCTTGCACAACTGACCATTAGCAAAATTGTTGGTGGCGTCAGGATGGTTATACCTGTGTTTTCAGGTCTCTCTTACACTATTACAGTACTTCCATTTCACAACTGACGCATCAGTTTTGAAAGTGTAGAAATTGCTTTATAGCACTATAAAGCTCTGCTTGAGATAATAGGTTATTTTTATCAAGTAAACTCTCTTCCCCCTATTAAGATATGTCATGGAAGCAGGCAGGTGCCTAGAATCACTGTGACATTCCTGCCCTGAGATCCCCCAATGTCTGTGATGGTGTGGTGTGACCAAGGCTTGAGTGGCCAAGTGACACAATGACACTTTGGGGAGAGAATAAGCAGGAAGGGATCTGGAGCCTTCGGCAACCCAAGGCTCTGGCAGGGCAATGACCACAAAAGGGTTTTGCATGTGAGTTTGGGGCAGGAGCTGCTTTTTTGGATGGTTTCCCTATCCACTCAGGACATGCTTGCGCCATGTTCCTTAGCTAGGACTCTCTCTTGAACAAACACTCCAGAAACGTGCCCGCAGAGCCAGGGGAGAGGCTGTCACAGGGTATTACTTCCATCCTTGCAATGTTGCTGAAACAGAAGTAGAGGCTTTTTCACACACACAAATTATGCTGTAGTGTAAACATAGCCTAGAGGAGCCCACTCGAATTTCAAAGCTACACGGCACAGTCCATCAGCCTCACACAGTATTTTGCGCGTGCACGCGCACACACACACACTCTTTTAATGACAATGAAAAGAAAGCTTCTGCCTGACAGTAAAACAGAGTCGATAAGTGCTGGTCTGCCTCTTCTCCAAGTTATCTCTCCGTAATCAGCTGGACAGCCTGAAACGGAGGTGGAAAACAGAGCATGGGGCGACGTCTTTCCCTATGAAAAATTTCCCTGACCCACTGCCCTTCTGAGCAGATGAAGACATTTGCTGACCGTCAGCATCAGCCCTGGCATGTTCAAAGGCTCCAGGCAGCCCCAGACCTCTGCACTGACGCTAACTGCACGCGGGCACCAAGGTTAGAAAGATGGCAAGCCCTTTGCCTCGGTCTCCGGCTCTTGTGAATGAAGGTCAGGCCATAACCACGCAGAGCTGCTCAGCAGAGACTGTCAGAGGCTGTGGTGTTAATTTGCCCTGGATTTAAAAGTTACCCAGTATTCAGCTACCTCTTACCCAGCTTCAGAAATGTGATTCAAACCAGAAGACTAATATCTTACGAAAGCTCAAATTAGTCTGAGACAGCTTGGTTTCCGGCAGATTAGGGATAATTGCTACTGGTTGATGCTCCAAACTTTGCTGCTTTGAACTCACTTTTCAGTTGCATGTTCATTTCCCGCAAACTGTGTCTCCTGCTTACAACATGGCGCATTCTGGACGGGAAGGAGCAGGTCCTGAATTGCCAGCACCTCCTTCAGCTTGCAAATTCTGCATCTCCACATTATCCCGGACTACGCGATGGGGGGCCTGGCGTGACAGAGTGTTTATTGCTGGAGCAACAGAGTAAACAGAATCCCACATCAATCAATGCTGTTTAAAAAGTTTATTACATTTCACGGCTGCCATAATTGACAACAGGGCCCTCAGGTTTGGAAGGCTTTTCTATTTTCTTTTACGTTTGTGTGTAAGGGCTTTGCACATTGTTAAGGAGGGTCCCCTTGCAGTTGAATTTGCCCTCTGTTCGAGATGAAACTTCCTAAATTTCCCCAGTGTGAGACGAAGAGGTGTTAATGAGAGAAATGCAAAGGAATGAATCACAGCCAGCCCAGCAGTACAGTCTGCTCTTCGGCTGTGTAAAGAACGTAATGTTCGTGGGGAAGTGGTTGAACTGGTTTCTTTCTCTGAAAAAGGCCCTAAGAAGAGCTGGAAATGTTTTTGTAGAGCAAATGTCAACAATGCAGGACTCTCCCCATCGTTTCCTTCAGCAGACACCCAAAGCAAAACCATGGAGAGGCATGTAAGGCATAATTCAAAGCAGGCTATTTAAATCTCAATTCAGAATTACACTCATATCAAGGAAATTTAATTATCTGTATTTTAACACCTTATCTCCAGTATGATTTCTCCAGACAAACAGCAGCCTGGAAACAGCCATTAGATAATCCATCCAATCTCTGGTATCTCAGACGGGGAAAGTCAGCGCCTGGGGCAGCGGAAAGAGATCGGGGGAGGGGTGAGCCAGGAGCACCCGATTCCCAAAGGGACACGTTGGATGCTTGCCTTGGCATGGGGCATCATCTCCTGCCGAGCCGCAGGGCTGGCAGGGCTGGAGGCATTGCTGGGTCCGGCCAGCATGGAAGAGGGCTGGTTGCATGGGTAGAGCATGGTGCCCCTGCACGAGGCCCTCTGCAAGCTTAGCAGGAGCCGCTGTCCCCGGGCTGCTGTGCGAAGCAGCTATCGCAGCAAGAAAAGAGGCTCTACAGTGCTCAGCATCAAACCCATCAGCACAGGACGCTGCTGCAACCAGCCAGCTGAGCACAGCTATGGGCTAAGATGCTCCTGTGTGTGTTACCAATATGATAACACACTTAAATTCGTAAGGGAGAAATCACTTGTGAGTAAGCATTTGTGGAAATGTGGAGATCTGGGAAAAAACACTTTTTTTTCAGCATTCCATTGAAGGTGAGTGCTTTTCTGGATTTCATGTTTCCCAACCAAGAGTTGGGCAACAAATTCCCATTCCAATAGCTCAGCAAGCATAAAGACTGGATCCTGGGTGTAGCATTTCTAGTCTTTCAGTAAAGATGGGCTCTCAGACACTCCTGTAAGGTCCACAAATTCTCTGAACGGAGCTTAAAAGAAATTTGGGTATCGATAAATTTCCTCAGTTAAAACTGTTCCCCACACAATATTTTTCACATGCTACATCCCAAACACAACCACCTTCCTATAAACACGTAAGAAGTGCTGACCTAACTCTGGCTCCAAGGTCCGGTCCTACTACATCAGTGGCAAAACTCCTTGCGATGACGACAGTACTAATGACTAATTCTGATAATAATTCAATGTCAAGGAGAACTTTTCATCCAAAATGATACCGTAAGCACTAGCTAACATTTTGCAGATAGATGGAACAAAGTGCATGGTAGTTCACTGGTGTGTAATGTTTCATATTTTCACACTTGCCGAAGGGTTCCAGAATGGGATAGTCCTGTAGCGCTTCGATAAAAGATATGGTGCCTGGTACTATTTGGGAGCCAGCTCCTCCTCAAGTAAAAATTCTTTTTAAAGACGAAACTTCAAGATTTAACATTACGTCTAACCTGTGGCAAAGCTTTCACTAATATGAACAGGGCTGAACTGTTCCCAGTCCTGTCCCCAAAACCTTTTAACTGAGAGTGAACAAGTTCCACCAGAGGTAGAAGTGGCCCCTTGCTCTGTGCTCATTCAGCAAGATCCTCATCCAAATCCTCACCCCAAATCCTTGTGTATCTACAGGCTGATCTTCCACAAAATCTTCAGAAGGAATTTTCATGAATATATGTTGTCTTATACATATTTGTATTTATTTACTTGTTTTCTAGCTGGAAAACACAAATCACGAAATGAGAAATGACTTATTTTGACCTCATCCTCAATGCTACACTTGTACAGAACTGGAATTTGGACCCACAATTTTTTTTTTTTTTTTTTTTTTCAGATGGGACAGAGAGCAAGGGAATTCCTCCGAGACTTTCCCAAACCAACCTGCTTCCTAAAAATAGCTGCACAGATTGGTTTTTTGGCCTGAGGTGCATTGCATTTTAATGGTATTATAGGGAAGGCTGCATTTTTATGCGGCAATCTCTTAATCTTATGAAAGATAATTTCTCAAGAGCCACCACTCCCTGTCCCACTTTAAAGGTTCATTTTCTTGTTTGTTTATTTTTGCAATCTCTGTCATTGTGTTCACCAAGCATGATAATGGATGCTTTACTGTAAAGGTGTGATGGCTTTCTGTGCAAGTCATCCTGATGCAGATATGGCAGGATCTCTCCTGAAAAGATCTCACATTGATAGAATTTTGGAGAGTCATGGGGCAAGAAGCAAACCGCTGACTGGCTCTGGATCTTTGCAGGCTGCTTCACCCAACAAAAAGTGTAATACTGAAACACCAGCAAGCTCTTTTTAGCATATCACAACAGCTGTGCAAGGTGTGCTGCACATTTGCACTATTAAGAGCAATAGGCCTGCACGATGCTGGTGGTGCTGTCCCCTTCCAGGCAGCGAAGGTCCCAATTAGATCATTGCACATTGCACACGTAACCTTTCATATTATTTGCCAGATGTTTGACTTGGTGACTAGGAGCTCTGTGGTACAGCAGAGGTTTATTCAAATCACATCTTGCTGACTTGTACAGTCTCAAGTCTCCAAGCAAGCAAACCCAGCTAACTGGACAACACGCATCTAAGCATTACAGTTTCAGCCTTCTGCATGAACACGTGGCTTGCCTTCTGTTTGGTTTCAAGCACTAGATCATTTGCAGGAATTGTCCCCCAGAGGATTCAAACACTTATGCTGACTTCTTGGTATAGGCGCTGGAGGTGTTGCGGAGCTCAGGACCTCTCTGACACCTAGCAGCTCTCATCCATCCTGTCCTGTAGGCAGCCCAACTTCAATTCCAGTTCAGACAGAAGCTGTCACCTTGTCACCTTGCAGAAGATCCAGGAGCCTGCCAGGAAGCCCCAGTCTGTCTTCTCGGCTGCTGTCAAATCCCTGCGGCATCACCGCAAGGGCTGATGACACACAGGCAAAGTGCCTCCTCTAAGTTGGCTGTTACACCTTAACATGAAGTTTTCTTCAGTGTAGGGGAAAAAACTGGTCGTTGTAGAATAACCCGTGAGAGAGCATTAAAAGGTCTTGCTCTCCAAGCTAGTGATTTATTTGTATATTTATTTGTTGTGATCTGAAAAGGAGAATTATACAGTAACCTACAAAGTGGGAGAAATACATAAACCACAAACTTGCATTTTCTTTTTTATGATGATGTACAACTCAGAAAGGGTATGTGAATGAGTCCCAAGTCAAGATTCAACCCACCTTACAGAGATATTTCACAAGCCTATGAGTCTGGTCACCTTAGGCTCCCTCCACAGTAAGTGGAGAGCTGTATGCATCTCCAGTGGGCACTGCCTAAGACCATAATTACTCCCTAAGATCTTAATTAATCCCTGGAGGTGTTCACCTGCATTCCTCCACTACAGAGGAAGCCAAGAGCAACTACACTTCTACTTCAGGCATCCCATACAATAAAATGCCTAAATAAGTGTGGGATATATCCACAGAAGTGCAGAACTGTGCAATGAATTTTATTGCCCAAGTTTGGACTCCTTCCCTGCAGCGAATGATCTTCTCACTGTTGAACTTTCTATGGTAATTCTCTCAGCAGAAGAGTAGCGCTGAAGCATATGACACTCCATGGCAGATTGGGTAAAATGGTGCTCCTTCACAACACCTCCCAAATTCACTTGGGATTTATCCCTCTGACATAGTTCTGTTGTTCCAAAACAGCAGACTGATTCTTTCCATCAGAGACAACATTAGGTGGACTGGGATGATACAGAGAGGGAAATTCAAACACAGTTCCCTGGCACAGGGTCTGAGCTGCCATAGAATCAATTAGAAACAGGGGAAAGGCAAACGCTTAAAAATAAGTTTAAGTTTTCTGCAAACTCCATGGTCCAGTGCCCATGAGTGTCAGATCCTCCGGTGACGGGTGCAGGACACCAAGCACCATTCCCACCTTCTTTTGCACCATTTCAGCTGCACTCTCCTTTGTTACCAACCATTGCTGGTTCAGTCGGTACCTGTCCTTGGCTGAGGTCAGCTATTCACCTCAGGAAATGCACTCTGAACTTGATCTGTTGCTAGATTTATCCTGCAAGAAGGTCTTTGGGCTTCCTCCTCCATTCTGTGCAGCTCAGTGAGGAAGGGATGAGATCCAGCTGAGCAGCGAGCTCTCCTGAACCCGGCTGGAAACCTTCCCAGCCCAGTTGCTCCCAGGGACTGGGCAGATCGGGGCCTTTCGGCAGCAAAGGGCTCAGCTCTGTTGATGGTCCCAGGCGTTCCATGTCCATGTGAGCCTTTTGGTGGGACTGCTGCGCCACGTGCATTGCTGTGCTTTGTTCTACCTGTGGGATGGCAGGTCGCCATGGTCAGAAGTTCCTCCTCACTGAACTGTTCATCACATCTCCAACAAAAATAGCCTTTTTATGTGCTAAACCCAGCATCTCGTTCCAAATGTAACAAATTAAAGTGTATGAAAGTTTGAAAATACCTTAAATGCTAGGATAAGCAAAACTATAAAAAGCTTAACGCCACAAATCAGGGACTATACTGGGACAGGAGACTTCAAGGGAAGCTGAAAAATCTGGGATTGTCTGGGTGAGGGGATGATGATTCCTTTGGGTTGTTACTCCCTGGCATTAATTCATGATCTGGGAACAAGCACAAGTAGCTTCTGGATTTCTGCTGTTGTCTAGGGGGTTGGGTTTGGTTTTTGCTGGGGGCAGGAGGGGTGTTTCTCCAAGTTCTGTATTCCCAGAATGTATTTTAAAATAGTCCCTGCCATGAAAATGTTCTTCAGGACTTCCAAAAAAGTTCATTACAGTGAATTCAGGTTGTTTGCTTCTTCGCCACTCACCCAAAGTGCTTTTTTCTGGTGTGTTTGCTCAGAGCTGTTGCCAAAATGATCTGCACAGAGTGCCACTAAAAATGCAGACTTCTGAATTGTAAGCTGCAGTTTGCACAGTAATTTATGTTTGGGTGGAAAGCATATTTTCCCATGCAGAGAGGGACAAAAGAACATCTTTACAAAATACTGAGTGTATTTGTGTGCGTGTGAGAGAGAGGCACAGAACTGCTTCCTTAGCATTCCTGCTGGTATTCATAGCACAGAGATCCAAACCACGGTAACTCATCTTTTTGATGAACCTAGATTACTTCAGTCCTCAATAAAGCAATATTGCTTCTACTTTGCCTCATTTGCAGACAGTTGATTTTTTGATTCTTTCACACTATCTTATAATTCTGTCATACTATTCCTGACAAAATAGCCCCAATTTGTCACAGGCATCATCACAACTACATAAAAAGTGCCCCATTGCTGCTTCTGACAGCCAGGCATTTCTACAAAACCTCTGAGTATTATAACTTTGTATCCACATTTGGTATTGCAGATTCTGAGTAACCCTCTAAATTCAACCTCTCTCTACTAGAAAATACATTTACTAAATATTTCCTTTTTGAAACCTTATTCTATACAAAGCAAAAATTATATGTGAAATGAGTCATAAGCTAATTATTAAAAATTTATCAACTAAGAAAATACTGAAAGTGCTGATCCTTTCCCTCTGCATGATCCGTGCAGACACCATACGCAGTAACATCCTTCCCGTGCTGGGCTGCAGTGAACATCCACAGCGCCATAATCACAGCAGGTTCTCCAGCCCTTTTCTGTCTTCCAGACTGAAGGGCAGGCTAGAAACTCAGCTACTGGCTCTTTTTTGCCCAGTTTCTGCAGGCTGCAGTCTCTGAGCACTGATGGAAGGAGGACTTGGTATTCTGGTACCCAGCTTTGGTGAGTTATTCTGGAGATTCATGTGACACCAACCCAGAAGCTCTCTGCCCTGCCCGTGTCTCTCATGTGCCTTCTACGTGATGTTCTCATGGTCTCAGGATTCTGCAAAGCCTTCAGCATTGGATATTTTTGGATGTTTTGGCCTCTTACAGAGTTTCCACTTTTCTGTGCAACAACAGGCACAAAGATTAGCCCTGAAAAGCACCAACTGTGTAACTAATACCTGCATAGCACCAAGTCTCAATGCCTCCTGTGTTTCACTAGCAGAGTTTGAAAGCACACTTGAAAGCACCTTCAAAACCATTCAATGCACTCAACAGCAACAAGAGTGTCCGGTAACGAATTCTTCACCTCAACCCAGTCACCAAGTGTTACCGCACTCTCGTACTTGGTCTGTCAGGCTATGCAGAGGGTCACATCACCTTGTGCCAGCATGCAGCAATGTACCAGAAATGAGTTTCCTCCTAACTTAGAGTGAGTCTATATCAGAAGAGCCTCCTGACCACTTTGAAGCACATTGGTCCATCCCCACATAAATGCACGGTCTGATGCACAACCCATCCCTGAGCCAAGCCTCCTTGAAGCACCATGCAGCACATTGCATGGTACCCGCGGTGTGACAAGTGTCCATTGTATGAGGCACCAGAGAAAGGAATTTGTGTTTTTCCCCTCAGCTTTATGTCTAGTATAAGATATCATTTGTGACACCAATTTGCTCTCAGTGTGTTTGCATTATGAGCTCCCTTTGCAAAGAGGGATTACCAGGTAAAATTTAGCTAATGAGACAGAGAAATATTCAGCCGGTCTTGCAAGCAAAAGAAGTGAAACAAGAATTGCACAGGGAATGAATACATGTTAGAAAGAGGCAGAGGCACCAAACGCGTATGTCCTCAAATGCTTTCATTAGATATCATTTGGTGATTGGTGCTGGGAACATAAAACTAGAACAATTGGGGAAGCAAAATAGAAAAAAAAAAAAACCCAAAGGGAAAATCAGAAGTAGGAATTTTAAACAGGAAAAGCATGGCGTCGGGACGGGCGGAAGATAACAGAGTGCTCTGCTGAACACACAAACAAACAAAAAATAACAGAGACAAACTGGCAAAACATTCCTCTGGCTGACTTAACCACTGCTCTGCTACAGTCACAGGTCTCCAACCAACGCTGTCATTTTGTCACTGCTCCAGCATCCTTCCCTGCAGATAAATTTGAGTGGAAGGGATCTCTTTGCTGTTCTGGGGGCTTGGTAACAAAAGAGCAATGAGAGAGAAATGTCAAGAGCAAAATGAGTAATAGTTCCCCTCTCGTTAAATGAGGATAATACCTCTGACCTCTCTGTGAAGTACTTTAAAACTTACTAGTAAAAAGTTCTAGATAAGGGGTAGGGCATATCACTGTTACTGCTGACTGCAGCTGCTTCCACAGAGCAAGGTTTTCCCTTCAAAATCACGTCCAATATGTGATGCAAACAAACGAGATGACTGATTCCTCCCAGACTCAGTGCTACAGGAAAGCAAAATGCTGCAGCTCAGAAGACCAGCAGTGCTCCCTCCCCTCCCAACCCTGCTCTATAGACCAGAAAAGCCAAATCCCGAGAAGGTGAAACTGCCACAGCCATGTCCCTGCTCCTCCCATTATCCATGCCATGCTGCCCTAGCAGCAGCTTCTGAGACAGCACACTCTGGAAGAGTTGAGCAATGCACAGGCTTAAACTGCTTTTGCTGAGGTGGCTGTCACAGCTATATTGCTGTTGTGGACTGCGCAGCAAGTGTGGGGTCCGTCTCCCCTAAGGCTTTTCCTGCCCACTAAGTGCTCCTTCTCCCCCATCCCGGTGTGCAGTGAATTATCCCGGCATGTTAAAGCAGACCTCCCAGCTCTTCTCCCAGCACAGCACAGTGATGGCACTTAAAATCTTCTGGGGAACTGACAGAAGCCAAGAAAAGATCTAATGGCAATGACTGCTCATATAACTGAAGTTTGCGTTACTTTAAAAGACTAAAATCATCTAGAGACCTCAGCAGATCGCCCTGAAGATATGAATAGCAACCTTCAGATCCACAGCCCTACTGACAGCCATCAAGCAGAGATGAGGACAGAGTCCATGATCTCTTGAGGAATGTGGAGTTTATTCCAGTTACT
Source organism: Haliaeetus albicilla (assembly GCF_947461875.1). Lineage (NCBI taxonomy): Eukaryota > Metazoa > Chordata > Aves > Accipitriformes > Accipitridae > Haliaeetus > Haliaeetus albicilla. The sequence goes on along the minus strand of NC_091494.1, from coordinate 26,570,314 downwards.
CTAATTGTTCCTAACACTATTTCCCAAATAGCACTGCATTCTCAGGAGATGAAGAGAGGATGGCTGTTTATACCACATGCGATAACTAAACAGTGCTGGAGAATTATCTTATCTTCCCATCAAGATTCAAATGCAGAGGGTTCCTTTGTAAAGCCCAAATGAGCCCCCTGGAAGTTTTCCCAAACATTGTTTTACACATTATTTTATCCACGGAAGTTAAAGGTCTCTCTTCAAAGAATGGGAAACGTATCACTTTCTTCTCTTCAGATCTCTGTGAGAAATCATCCCAAGTGGAGCAATCAGTGGAAAGCTGAGGTCCGTCTCTTGTTTATAAGGGGCTCGGAGAGTCACCATCAATTGCTGATGGCAATTACATGAAGTCAAAGCCTGAAATTTCAGCTGTCAAACACAAGAACCCCATTACCCATGCACAAGAGCTGCTGTCGTGTGCCCGGAGAGATCCCACGCCAGCAAAGTAGGCTGCCATATTGTGCACCAGGACAGGGGAGTGGTGGTCAGCCGATTCCTGGTGTGGCAAAGGCTTGGCTGATGGTAGCTGAGCAAAGGTCTCCTCAGAAACCCCTGCTCCCCAGTCCTCTGACTGGCCACATTCTCCATTTCATTGTTTTGCCTTCCCTGCAACACTGTTCCTCATATTCACTTGAGAAAAAATGAAGAATATACAGAAAGAACCATAAGGGGAAAATGAACTGAGACTTTGAAAAGATGCTGGTTGATTATTAGGAATAAATAGTCCCTGCCCCATACACAGCACTTTAAAACACCAGCTCATCTGTTGTTTTACCAGATCACCTTTCAGTATCCTGTCATTTCCTTATCTCCATATTGTAGGCAGGGAAAGAGAGGCCTGGAGGGATGCCATCCCCTGCCCACCATCACACAAAAAGCTGCCTGAGAATGGGGAACCAGTGTTTTTGGAAGAACCCAACCTCTCTCTGACTGAACCATCACCAGTGAACATCATGAGCAAAACTCTCATTTTTGGCCCACATATGATAGCTCCTTATGGTGCTCCTTTTTGTTTTTTTTTAAGAAAAGGACAACAATAACAGAAAAATTACCACTACCACCAACTTCTCAGGTGTTTTGAGGGGGCAAATTTTCCAAGGTGGCAATAATTTACCTGATGATTTTCCACAGACTCCTGTTCTTACTGCCATCAAGTACCCTAGAAAACTTAGTCTTTCCTTGATGTCTCTCACAAGGACTGAGAAACGTGGGAAAAAAAAAGAAAAGAAAAAGAATAACTATAATGACCAAGAAACAGGAAAAGCCATTATATACAGTAATAAAAAGACTGCTTCCCCCCTGTTCAAAACATGATCATATTATCTTAGCAACCAGCACAGCAAAGCAGATTTTACCACAGGAATTGTATAACCATTCCTAAAGAAACGGGAAGGGGAAAGCATTTATTCCTTTCTATATTTTATGACGTGAGAGCTGATATGATTTGCTGAAGTCGAGGTTGCACATATACAGCCAGAGTGGGTTTCGCACTCATTGTTTTTGCATTTTGCTGCCTATACGCTTCAGGGCGAGGTAGTTTCCTACTGCTGGTGTTTGAAGGGCCTGAAACCATAATAGTCTCTCTGTAACATTCCCAAATGTTGACATGTTTGGTGCCTGTTTTGTCAAGCAAGCCTTTGCAATCTCCTTCAGAGTTGTCTAGGGTGCACTAAATTAGTTAGTTGTTCTTGCACTTCTACTCAATACTTTCTGCCTGGCTTAATAAAAAGCCCTTCAGGAGAAATATATGTACATTTTAAAAAAAGCCCACAGAAAAGTCTTTCTTGCTATATAAAGAGCGCACTCAGGTCCAATACCTTAGAAATGCTCTGCGGCGCTCACATTCCATAACCTGCGCAGCGAGAAGGGTTAAACGAGATTTACAACCGTTTGGAGCAATTACACAGCACTGCAATTTAATGGTAATTCCAGAAAGAGCATCTCTGAACAAGACAGACATGTTGGGAGAGCCACTCACAGGAAGCTCTTCAGGCAAAACATTACATACACTGTTAATTAGGGTCATTGACTCCTCTGCGGAACGATCCTTATCAAGGACGGCAAGGCAGAGTCAGCACTCTGCCACCCCGCTCGGAGGAAGAGCGCAGGAGAGGACCGGCACAGGATGGCTTGCAGAGGGACATCCAGCTGGGCTGGGCAATGCTGGATGGAGAACCAGGTCCTGTACGAGTTGGTAAAACAGTTTTTTCCTGCTTTTTATTGCTGAAGGACCAAGGGCACTGAGAAGATCTTTGACCAAACCAGGCTTTGCTCGAACTGCGAAAGCTGTTTGTTTGCTTTCTGCTCTACCTGGGCAGTGAAAACAGCTTCGCTTTCTGCCTGTCAAACTCTAGCAGGCTGCTGAAATGCTTGAGTGACAAACGTGGCAGGAGGAGGTTTCAGTCTAAACAAGAACCCGTTTTCATTGCCTTTTTGCCCTTTTATTCCCCTGCAAGATTTCTGTTCATGTAGGGTTTCATAAAACATCACCACACAGCTTAAATTTGGGGCCCACTGTACCTGCCAGTTCTCCTCTCAAGCAAGTCTAAACCCTAATTGCTGGGACTGGCCTGCTGAATGCTTAGCATCTGAATAATGAATTACTTATCTTTGCTGTTGAGGCAGAAACGTATTAGGCATTACTAGCTCCAGCCTCAGATTCTTTGACTGGGTTCCAGCTGTAAACATTCAACAGGAAGAGGTTAATTTTTTGATTCCGTTAATATAAATACTGAAAGGTTCCTTACTTCACTGTCCCACATCACTGCAACATACATTCTGTAATTAGAAGCATATTTTTGTGATTTCAAGGTATATTTTGCCAAACCAACAAAAAGCATCAAACTCCAACATTTATGCCAAAAATACCCACTGTATAATTTATGCCAAATCAACAAAAGTCTTCTTTTGTCCTTCCCAAACCACACTAAAGAACAGTCTGTTAAGAAGCCCAAATGTTAAAGTTCAAAAAAAGCCCTCTATTATACAGCATACAAGATAGGGAGAAATAACAAAACCGACTGATTCCAGCGCTGCCATTTCTGCAAGATCGAAGTTAGCATCTTTGTCTCTGCCAGGAATGGCATCTCTCTAACTCTGTTTATTCCTCCTCCACCCCACACACACTTCTCCCTCTTTTTTTCATTTTCCTAAAGCTTACTTAGCATCTGGAATGTGTAGGCAGCAACCCATGTGTTTGCAGTAAACTTTGAAAGCAGAGCCAATGAAGACCACATGGGCAGGTATCCTGGAAAGCTAACCTGGCTTTCAGGGACTGCTTGGGCAGTAATGCAAGATGTACCAAAAACTATTGGACGCAGCTAAATTATGAACAACAACATGAAAAAAAAGAAAGAAAGAAAGAAAGAAAAAAAGAAAGAAAGAAAAGGAGAGCATTTTGGTGGTAATTAAGCCTTTCCTTTCCCTGACTTGAAGAAAAATTTTAATTAGAAGTTCAAGCATTTGGTTTTAATTCAGTCCAATGCACAAATGGTTTATTTCCACACAGCATATTTTCATAGTCTACAAAACAGCCTGCAACTAGGAAGCCATTACAGCCAGTGATTACAGCTTTTACATGCACTTATTATACTTTTGGAAATAGTGGCAGAATGGATTCACTTACATTTCTCTCTGCACATTAGGGTGGATCCATGTGCAATTAATTAGACAGGCTTGGTACAGACAATTAACAAACTTTTTTTTTAAACAGAGAAATTCAGTAGTCTTTACATATTCAGCATAGATATTAGAAAATGGCATTTTGCCAGTGCGCACAGCCCTGAATAGAATTTACTTTAGAACATCTGCTAAGTCTTTAACTAACTGCACCATGACTGAATATTGTTTGGATGAACGTTAGACAATAATGTTCAATCTGGCACCAGCAGAGACCAAATGATTCATTGCCATAGTAACCACTAATGCAAAGGGTCCCTTAAATAATAATTCGTTATTTATAGACACATCAAGGATGCTCCAATGCTACTTTAAACCGGCCAAAAATTGAATAGCCTTTTCCTTTTGACTGCAAACCTTGTGTTTGCATGCTCAGTTTTCTGATGCATGCCAATTGCTGAAAGTCACTCTGGAGGCTTTGAACCCGAAGGTGTGGGCTTTCAGCAGACCATCCAAGCCCCCTGCCCCTCAGCAGCTTTGCCCAATCCCACCGCTCCCAGGGCAAAGGGGAGAGTGCAGGCAAGGTGTTTGCCTGGCAGCAGGTGATGAGGGCTCTGAAATGGGGGGGCTCCAGAGGCTCCGCAGGGGGGTAACTCTTACTGAAGAATGCAGAAATTATGTTATTTGGAGAATTTCTTAGTCCAAGTCAATCGGGCAAAGAAGGCATGAGGAAGAGCTCTGTCTGTAATTGCATCTGAGAAGAGTTTTTTGCAAGTATGAATAGATAGGAAATACTCCAGCAGGAACAACAAATTCAGCACCATCAGCTGACATTTTGGGACCAAGTGAAAAACCAGAGGCATTTTGGGAACAGTAGGGTTTTTATCAATCACAAAGTGTCTTCAACTACCTCTGCAGAATGGTTTTACTTCCACTAATAGTTTTGCACTTTAAACCTCTTAGGATGGAGCTTAGTGAGCAATAGCATTGTGAGAGCCATGGTAGCTTCTAAGGTACAAACAGCTGGGGCTTGCACACCTACCAACCATGTGGGCTTGGCTGATCTGGCAAGGTGGATGAACTGCCTGCCTCCAGAAGTCAACATAAAAAGGCAAGACTTCTTGCATAGGGTCAGAGCTCCACGGGAGCCAGGGCCACTGTCTTACGCAGAGGTAAGGGGTGGGAGCCGCTCTCGGACGCACAGCGAAATGGTCCACAAGACGGCATCTGGGGAGAGACGCTTGTCATCTTTCCAGCCATTTTTGCAAAAATTTCTGATTCATTTCCTGCCGGCTACTGTCAGAGAGAGGGTACAGGACTAGCTGGGCCACATCCCAGATCCCGCCTGTGTTCCTAAATACTTAGCTTATCTCTCTGTGTCATGGAGCTGTGATTGCATAGCTTGAAGGGCTAAAAATATTGCCAAAAGCTTTAAAAAGAGAGGCACCATTTTATTTTTTTTCATTGCACTGATAAATGGAAATGACTGGACAGATGGGCGTCAGGGTAGGTCCCAGGTGTTTACAGCAAACCTGGATGAAGCCCCATTCCTGCCTGACACAGGTCCTTTTTGCCAGGTTGCCTTTCACCTGCATGTTGAAGACCTGGCAGAGATGGTGGTGGGAGCAGCAGCAGAGCCATCAGAGCAAACTTCTTTTGGCCACCATTTATCAAAACTGGATTTCTTTAGGCCTGGCATGCATTGGCTTTGCTTGCAAACATGGCTTTGGTCAGCAAATTTGATTGGAAAGCCAGAGTAAGAATTTGGGGCCATGTTTACATGGCTGCAAGCCCTTTGCTCAGCCAAGTGAGGGGCACCTCCATGGGCTGCGAGGATGACTGAGCAGCTACGTGTCCCAGCATCTGTCCCTGGGACTGATGGGCTGTGGGTGAGCGCCGTGCAGCTTGTCAAAAGCACAGACACCCTCTGCCCCTGAGACAGCCTCCATCCGTGGGATCTTACTGTCAGTGATTTCAGTAGCAAGCTGGGAGGGTCAGGCACATTGCACTTGGCAGAAGAGGTGGGGAAAGAAGCCAGTGTGAGACCTCTGAGCGAGCTCAGCGGTGCAAAGAGGCGAGCCAGGGACATGCACGGGGGCTGGCTAACACACGTCTGCAAACGGCATGGAGCAAGGAAACCAGATGTGATCCCTGAGCCATTCACCAAGCCAGCAGGGCAAGTAAAAGCAGGGAGCTGCTATTGTCCCTATCACAAAAACCATCATGAACCTAGGAGCCCATTCAGAGCTGAAACATGAATTTGAGCACTAGCAGCACAAAACTGCTGAACTACAACAGGAGTGACCTTTTGCGTTACCTCTAGTACTATTTAGACTGGCTGAGCTTCCCTGGCCTAGCAGCAATCACACAGTCTCCATCTGCCCACTCCAAATTAGAGTTATAGCGTGTGCTGCCGATGCAGTCTCTTGGGTTTGTTTTTTTTCTTGCAATCTTGACTTCATCCCAGCAAGGGCTCCTGTCTCTAACTAGCCGCTGTCAAAACAACTCCAGCGGGGAGATAAGGGAGAGAAGACTTTGAAGAGGCTCCTTCCTGCAAGCTGCTCGCTATCTCCCCAAGACATTTGTCAGCATCCCCTAGGAAGGGCAGCAGACACGGGGAAGCCGGGAACCATTCCCCTTCTTAAGCCTCCAGTCACATCACAACACAGTATTTAAAATGGCTCGTGAATCCCAGATAAAAAGCAAGTGATTAGCGTCTAGAAGAAACCTCTGTTTTCTATCACCAGATGTGGCCGTTTCCCATCAGGACAGATATTCATTCATGGAAGGACAAATATTTCTGTCCATTTTCCCCAGCTTTCTTGCTTCTCTGCTCTTCACAGCCACCTTTCTCCTGATTTAAATTAGGCTGTGGCTTTGGAGCATGCCCAAATCCACCCCCAAGAGAAAATAAGATTAGAAAAGGGATGTGATTCATTTGGTAGTTTCCCCTTTCTTACATCTTTCTTTGAGTGAAGCATCGTCAGACAAAAGCTGGCAATCAACGATAGCCTGGTTCTTCACAAGAGGACACGATCCAGGGTCTGTGCTGCTTTCCGGTGCCAGTGCGGTCACTCGCCTGCCTCCGTGGCATGGCATGGCCAGGGCTTCCCTTCCCTCTCCATCCGGCAGCCCAGCTGGGCTCTGCAGGCTAATGCAGCTGCCTTTATCAGATAAGTGAATCATGCCCAAACTGAACCAGTTTCTGCCATCAGCGAGAAATTCTCCCTTTGGCTGGGCGAGGTAGGTCATTTCCATGCTTCTTGGCCGTTTGCAAGAGGCTTGTTTGGAGTATTAATCAATAGCTCTGAGCTTGCGGTATGGCTGGCGTGTGGCAGTGCTGCCCATGGAGCTCACCCAGTGCTGCTGCGCTTCTCCAACTGACGGAGGGTTTGTTTTTTTTTTTAAAACAGCAAACCACATATTTTAAGTACCAATTTTCAAGTTTAAACCTGTGAAACAAGGGAATTTGGAAATATTTCCATCCCAGTTTTCTAGGTACCTGATGAATAGCATGAGCCCACAAACCACGCTGAACGCAGCGCTCTTATTCACTCCTCACTGTTTGATTATTTGAATGGGCTTTAGCTGCAAAGCCTCCTTTTACACTTGCTTCACGGTGGGGGTAACAACAGTGCTGTCAGGTCTTGTTCCCTTGGGAAACCCAGCATCTTCTCCAAGGCATCCCTGTTGAGAAGATCTCCTTGGACCACTAAGCCTTCCCCACAGCCAGCAGCAACCACTGCTCTCCACCCCATTATGCACCCCCATGAGAAAACCAACACCCAACACCATCCTCGAGCCCCCCTGGCACTGAGTGAGCCCCAGACACATATCAGCTCTCAGGGACTCGCCGAGTAGAGCTGTGCCACAGCCTCTGCAGACGCCTGGCTGGAAACTCAGCAGCTCACTGTCCAAAGTGACCCCGGGGTGGATTACGGTGAGATGTGGCCGTCACCGCCAACAGCAGCAGAGGTGGTGAACGAGAGATGCCAGGCATGGGGAACAGGTTGGAGGGGTCGTAGCACCTGAGCCCCAGCCCGGCTCCGCAGCCGTGCGCCGGAGCGACAGCATTTCCTGCAACGGCACTTCTAAGGGAGCCACTCAGCCGAAAACCAGCAGAGCTGTTACTGTTTTCTTATTTTTAAAATGGGCAAACAAAACACAGGAGTAAGAGCTATTAAAAAAAAATACTGCAGTCTGCAAAGAAAAAAAGGCTACAGCACTAAGCGACTTTCTTTTGCTGCAGCCCATTGTTAAGCGGAGGCCTGCTGTCCCTTTCCCATGCCAGCGAGAGATTTGCCTGGTGCCGGCCAGTTCTTTATCCCACTGCGCAATTAATACAGCTTCCCTCAGATAAACATGAGCTTGTTTAACTATGTCTCTTGATAGGTCCCAGTAAGGCTTGATAACATGGATGGTCGGATGTTGTCAGGACGAAGGAGTCAGACATGCTGGCAACAACCTTTTCCCTTTCAAAGCACACATGTTTAGAAAAGAAAGGGCTGCGGCTGTTCATGGCAAAGCACGACTGAAATCTCGCAGTAGCATCAAACGAGAGGCAGAGGCACGGTCTGGGAGCTGCACCCTGCCTGCTGCCTCGCCAGGAGCCAGGCTGGTCCCGGCACGGGCAGCACTGCCAGTTCCCGGATGGGAGGCTGTTCCCAAACCATGGGATGTGTTAAAAGCATGAGTTAAAATGCTTGTACTATGATTTCTTCTATTACTAACAGCAGCAGCAGCAAAAAAAAAAAAAAAAAAAAAGAGTTATTTTTTATTTCTCTTCTGTTTTTAAACCCCCAGCATGCATTTATGTCAGCTTTCCAAAGGTCTCCCCCGATCACAAGCCCTAGTTTCTTAATTTAGTAACTTTTTTACTTTATCTTAAAGTCCCTTTGGTTTGCTTGTGCAAGAATCTCAGCACTCATTAAAAATAAACTAATTATCTTTGGCAAGACTTGGGATCAGGACAGTGACAGTGCCACAGTAGTGGTAAAACTCATATGGAAATGATCCCTTTAAGTGCCGGGACTGCACCAACATTCCTGGCTGCTTGGGTGCCTGGCTTTCAGGATGCACCCTGCTCCCTGCCTCCCCCAAGAGACAGATTTGGGGACAACAAACGTCACCCCCACACGACGCTTGTTCCACTGCAAAAGGATTGCATGGAGGGACTAGGCCAGGATTTTCAATGGAAACTTCCAGGAAGATAAACAGGGATTTGAGGGCACCTCATTGATGCTGCTTTGAGGCCCCTCCACCCACCCACTCACCCACTTCAGGGGTCCTGTACTCCTCCCATCATCCCTTCATGCCCAAGGCTGGGTTATCTCTGCTGTCCTAAGGCCATCCCGCTCCAAACACTCATATCTCCCAGCTCCTCCTCTCCCCTGCTGAAGACATCCCTTCCTTTCCCACCTCTCTCTTGGAAACTACCCTATTCTTTCCATATTCCCTCTTTCCTTCCTTCCTGCTTAGCTGCAGACACTGTTCCCCAAAGTTTCAGTCTTTTATCTGTGGGGCAGGATATGGGGGGAGCACAGCCTTCATGCTGCAATGATAGACGCTCTCTTCCTCCCCACCCTGTCCCGTCCCGGACAGCCTCCCTTGCTTGCCCACCAACCTCCCACCTCTCCCAGTCACACTGGGACATGCTTTGAAGAGGGCAGCACCCGTGGGGCAGCTCCCTGTCTGCCCCAGGGTGCTCGCCCGGGAGCTGGCACCCATGGGTTCCTGATGGGACCCACGGGAGCATACATTGACAACCCAAGTGTGGTCATCTTCCTGGCCTGGAGGTAGGCTCACCTGACCCTGCAGAGGAGGAACAAAACTGCGCCTCAGTTCAGTTGAGGTCTTCGGCATAATGTGAGTGAGCTGCAGGCATTCGTCGAACAACAGCATAGCATGAAAAACTCCCAAACCACCACAGACCCCAATTACAGGGGTAGGGCTTGCTTCAAAGCTAGCCTTAGGCAAAACTGAGCAGGTTTATTAAAATAATAAACGCCCAGTGTCTCAAGTAGCAAAGTACAGGGCAGCGTGATCAGATAAAAGGTGAAAAGATCTGTCCAGTTACTAGGCGTGTGTGCCAAGCCAAATGAAGTCTCAGAGCCCTCTTGCAAGCCTCCCTATGAAAAGATCAGCCCATGGCACCAGGAATTAATCCTGTGATAGGTTTCTTTCTATTGTGGTCACAAATATACTGCTGGCACCTCTCCTCCCAGTCGGCAGTTTTGTTCTGTGTTATTTCAAAATCTCCATTTAATAGCCAGATTAAACAGGTTCACACTTGCAGTTTGCAAATAACATGGTCAGCAGCAAAAGCAATGAAATTCAGTACTTTCTGAATGAAAGCACCGAGTGACCTTCATGGGATGGTACTCGACAGAGAAAACAATGATGGCATGGCACTGCTTTGCAGCCAGCAACAGATGGCTGCATGGATTCTGGCTCAAGGTGATCACTTTCCATTTATTTAAAAGGATATTGATCCTTCAGAAGAAGTTAGGGGCAGATTCAGAGACAGGAAATGGCATTAGGAGGAGCAAGGAGGAAGGCAAAGATGGCTTATACCAGCTTGTCTTTAATTTTTTTCCTTAGTTTCTCTCTGTGACAGGCCACTAAGATGCTGTTGAGACAGATCAGGGCTGCACAAGTAGTAGCATGACCATATCCAGCTGACATCCAGGGGATGGTGGGATCTCCTAGTGTTACCCCTTGAGGCAGGTGTTGGGTCAGCAGTGCAGGTCACTTTTACCTGAGTTCCCACTGAACACAAAACATGCTGCTATAACCAGCCCTGCTGATGCCAAATGCTTGACCTTTGCTTCTGTCTACAACAGATTGGACTATAAATGTATTACTCTGTAGCTATATCAATGCATTCAAAAGGTAAGAGATAAGATTTGTGACCCAGAACTCCAGGAGTAAGGTCAGTCATTGAACTGGTAATACTGTTTTTTGGGAAGAGCACAGCTGCAAGCCTGGGAAGGGCTGTGGAGCTGGGTGGTCTGGGTGGTCCATGAGAGTCCTCATGGACATTGAGGGCTCTAGTCCACGTCCGCTCACACCAGACATACAAAGTCACAGCCTTTCTAGACCAGAAAAGCTCTCCTCTTCCAGACCGTCACCCCATCAGCTGTCATAAAGGTGTAGGCATCTGAGACCAGCTTCCATGCTGAGGGATATTCAGAATCACATCCAACTTTTTTCAGCTGTTTGTGCCATGCACCTAGGTGCAGAATTCAGCATTAATTTTTTCTAGTAGGTTCTTGCACAATCCAATCACAGCAGTATCTGAACAGAGCCTTCTGCAACATTGCATTAATAGAGTGGATTATTACTTAAGCAAAGAGCAAATTATAGATTGACTATTGCTGGCTTTCCAAAATTACTAGCATGCACACAGTAATATTTGGCATTCCACAGCATTAGCCAACCAATCTGCCTTTGCCTGCCAGATGGCCTCGCATTAGCCTGATCCTCACTTGACAGCTAGAGAGCAGACAGAGGACCAGAGTACAAAGTGAAGAGCCTGGATTAGAAAACAGAGCCGCCTGACTCCCAGCTCAACATGCCTTCATCCAGATTGTGCTGACATCTGAAACAATATGGAGACGATCCTTTGATTCCTTTAAACCATGAAGGATGACTTGAGACTCCCTTTTGTGATACAGTAAAAGAAAAGCAGAGTTGATCTAGGGCACATAATGCCACAGGATTCATTTAAAAGCACCTGCCAAACCTCCAGCCTGGCTTCACCAGCTGCACAGTGCTGACCATCTGTAGGCATCAATATTATAAATATGACACAGAAATTATAAATCTTCCCACACACCAGCGCCATGTTTGCCTCTCCCTACAAGAATTGTGCTGCAGTCATGCCTTTCCTTTCCGTTCTCCCTGTTACACCCCAAAGAGCTAAACATCTTTTAATAAGGCCCGACACTACCCCTTAAGTATCTTCACTTGGAGGACTGAAGCTGGGTCAACGGGGAGACTCGTAAGAGGCATCATGCTCCTCTAACTGAACGTATTTACGAGGAAGTCGTTACGAGGGAGGTGGGGAAGAGAGGCTGGGGACGCTGAGAGAGTCCTTTCATTGATCAGATTATTTTTAGAAAACAAATTTCCCTTAATGGGTTTATGGTTTCAGTGAGAAGAGCAGCTGGTGCCAATGTTTACAACTCTGAGTCACGTCACAGATTCTCAAGGCAGTGGAAAGTCTTATGAGCCTTGGACAATTGTCCCACTGAGCAAAGTTTGCTGTGTTGTCTAGGCATGCTGTGTTGTCAAGCTTAGCTCTAAGGAACCAAACCTTCCAGTAAACAGCATCAGTCATTTGACCATTGGGTGGACGCTAGTGACTATCCACTGGATGAGCTGGAGCTACACACCTCTCTAAAACACTCCTGATCATAGGCAAAGAGGACATGTAAACGCGTGAAAGCAACATTTCAATAGCTGATGTGCTACTAGAAGGAAACTCATGTTTTTCTGACAATTTAAACTCCCTTTTCATATCACAGAGTTAATTTTTCACCTTGGTCATTCCATGATGTTTTCCGCAAGTGCTTTTGTGTCCTCCAGTAACACTAAGCCCAAGACCTATCTGCAGCATGTAGCTATGGGCTCTGGGGACACAGTAGCCTCTGTCCCGTGCCCTCTCAGGCAGGATAGGAGAGAGAGCAGGGATCTCCTGCAATGGTGTTTTACTTACAGAGTGCACTTCTGAAGCAAATTGCCCAATTCTTTCCCATTGCCACGTTTGGTTTGCCTCTCGGGGCAGGCTACAGAAGATGTGCTCCAAGTGTGAACGGGTGCAGCTCCCAAATGCTACATCACCTGGGTAGAAGAAGCTGTGAGGATCTGCCCTGCTATTCTCTATTCCCCCTCTCCCCCCTCCCCCCCATTGTCCTCTCCTCTTCTGATCTCAAGGAAGTCCAGGATGGAAAAAAATACATGGTTTTGCAGATCAGAACCCTTCCTGCAATAGATCCCAGCTGAGTCCTGTCACCCAGCTCCAATGAAGCCTGATCCTACCTCCACCACCTGCTGGTGCCAACCTCCTCCCCTGCAGAGCACCGATGGAGCCCGAGACAGCTCAGCCCTGCCAGAGTCAGGCCGACTCCCCAGGAATGCAGATCCTTCAGCCTTGAAATCACCAGGGTCTCCCATGTGTCACACATGTCCCCAGCTGCGGGCGCTGCTGCTCCCTTCCACACAAGCACTGCCCCCCCCCCACCCCGGCATAGATCTGTTCCCAGGGAAGGTCCAACAGCCCTGGGGGGGTCTTCAGCCTGCTTGCAGCTCCTTGAGCTTGCCTTGCGTGGGGCTGAGGGCTGGCACATCCCTGCCCTGCACAGGAGCAGGGGGGGACAGGTAGGGACAAGCCACATGGCCATCTAGTGGCTACTTCCCAGCCCACACCTCAGCCAAGCCCGCAGTGCCCTGACCTGCTCCAAACCCCATTTCCATCAAGGAACAGGCCCCAACAGCACAGGCGAGACTGGTCCGGAGGAAATGAAGCACACTTTTGGCCCACCCGCACATTTGTTTTTCTCCCACTGCGCGTCTCCATCCAGCTTTCCATCCACAAAGCAGCCAGTAATCAATGTTCAAGCAGTAAAAATGGAAGAAGCAGCTCTAAAAAGAAGTAATAAAATCAGCCTTGCAAAGCTTTTGTTGGTTTTGATTTTTTTCAGCACGTGGATTTGGCCAAACCTGCACGCAACTTGCAGAGTGCTTGGCTCTGCTGGCCTTTGGTTTAGAAATAGGGGTCAGATTTCTGCACGTCTTCTGAGGGCACCATTCCACTCACTAACGTGGGATGGTCACACCCAGACAGCTTGCAGGATTAGGTCAACAGATACTCATTTTTTAATTGTTAAGAAAGTCAGCCCTCAGGGAGAAGTATTCCTAAAAGACTGTTCAAGAAGAATGCAGGATTAACAAAAAAATCAAGAAAGACAACACAAGAGAGGCTAGTCATTCCTAAAAAAAATTTTTTAAATCTTAAAAAAAATGAAAGACAGACAAAAAGGATGCTGGCCATTGTGGAATATCTCCCTGTAATGGCACAGGGTGAGGCACTTTTAGTGGGGTTGTGTATTTTTGGGCAAGTTGAGGATCTGAGTCAGAGCTTTCCAAATCCTTCTGCTCACCCCAGCCTATCAGGGCATGCAAAATCACTGAATGGACCCAAATGTCTTTATAATGAACATCTGGCTCCAATAAGCAGCCCGATGGTCATGCTTTAACAATGTTTGTTCCAAACTAAATCTTTAACTAAACATATTCTGAAAAGGGGTTTTTGATAGTGGAGTTGCAATAGCTAAGAGGCTGTTCATGTTTGTTTTTACTAGAGATCCCAATTCTCTGGGGTTTAACTCATCCTCACACATTCTTTTGGGGCTGAAACTTGGTGAAGAGGAATAAATTTCTGCTGTTATAACCAACTTTTATGAAGACATCACTCTGGTGATTTTAACCTGCAGGCTCAACACTGGCATAGCAACAGAGTAGATGCTTATACTTGTATTTGGGTACTCCCTCCTCCATATCCAGGATAGGCAGGACAAAGAAAGCTACAGCAAGGAAGATTCAGGATAGGTATTAGGACAATTATAAAAATTATTATAAGGGTCAGGTAGAATTTCCATCATGGGATGTTTGCAAGAAAATATCAGACCCACATCTCCCAGACATCAATTCTGCCCTGTGATGGGGATGGATGAGTGGATTTTCCAAGGTACCTTTTAGCTCACATACCCTGTGATCCTGCCCTGAGGACAGCATCAGAGCCACATCACCTGTATGCCAGTGATCACCCCTCACAGCTCAGTTTGTGCTATCATCTGCAAAGGGCGATTACCAGCCCGCTGATGATTACAGGCCTCTGCAGAAGAGACATCCCGTCTCCTTCACTCGTATGGCTACAAGCCACAGTCAAGACCAGACTCGCCCGTCATCCAGGTTGTAAACTCTCTGCACAAGGCCAAGTTCTCACTCAGTCTAGACAAATCAGGCAGAGCGGTGCAAAGCGTGCTGCGGCTCGGGGAAAGGCAAGCAGCCCCAGCTCCAGCCCATCTCAGCCAGGAGCGTGGCTGGAAAGCACATGGGTCGCAGGCTCAGCAGGCAGGAGCCTCCTCCTGACCCCGCTCTGAGCTCAGAGGGTTTGTGGCTGTCACACAGGGTGTGATTTGCTCAATTCCCACCCTTTGGGAAAAGGGAAGCATGCAGGTACATGCACCCCGCCAGCCCGGGAGCCAGAAACAGTGGGTTCTGCGTCTGGCCCCGACAGTGACTCAGCCGGCTCTGCGATCCCATCCTGCTGTTGCTATCTGTATCACAGGGACACAAAAGCTTTCCTTGCTTCCTAAAGCACTGCCAAATATACTTAAAACATAAAAGAATAGCTAATTCTAAAGCAGCTGCTAGAAGTCCTGTCTTTGCCTGACCTGCAAAAAAATCCCCGGTGCAGAGCATCGTGAGCCAGGTCGTAGCCCAGCCAGCGTATGGCCTTCCCGCGGGTCCTGCTCCGTTCTCATCCTGCTTCAGGATGCTCAGGCTGGTGGCATCTGGGTACCTTCCCCTCCTGGCACTGCTCTGGTTTAGACATCACAGCTGACCCAAGGGAGGAAGAGCCAGCAGGTCACATTTATTTCCTAAATCTAGTAAAATAAAAAGTTATGAAAACTCCTCTTAGGATGCCCTAATACTTAGTTGCCTTCCCACATTCCTGATGGTACCCTGTTCCTTCCAGCTACCAAATGCAACCCCAAAGCTAACACTGGGTTTAAGCCCTCCTGTGTTTTACACCTCAACCTCTCTGCAAGGCGGTCCAGGGTGAGATCCCAGGGACCCAGCCCAGACAGTTATCCACCGCCTGGTAACACCGCATGCACCATCCAGCCCTGCAAACCTCGATTTGCGATTTTTTTTGTGATTGTCCCTTTCCCATTCAAGAGACATTTCCTGGCTTTGCTTGCAGAAAGGAAGGACACTTTGAAAAACGCAGATGTGGAGTCTGATTCCCATTTAGGACAGAGGGCCCCTTTACCCTGCTCCAGCATCGCATAAAGGCTTAAATGCAAATGGGAACCAGGCCCTTGGAGGTCTCACTTTGAACAGGTTATATTCTTACCACTTTAAACAAACTTTTAGGAGAGGGGGGCAACTGAGTTTTAACCAGTACAATATGGCAGGGGCTGATGTTTTAGGCGTGATCTTTTTCTTGTCCCGGGAGGACCAGCCTTTCCAACACCCTGGGCACTGCTGGAGAAGAGCTGAAGGGGAAGGGTCAGACAGCCATTTGCAGCAAAACAGAAACCTTTCTTTATTGAATAAATATAAAGATACTGTATATGAACAAAAATGAAGCATGTTCCACAGAGGATTTTAAAGCTTCCAAAAATATTCCCTCAGCCCTTGCCAAAGGTAATACAGCCAGACTTTCCATGGAAAGCATCATTGTGCGCTGTGGGGTTCAAGGAGGTCGCTCTGCTTGAAGTGCACAAACAGCCAGCGCCCTGTCCTGTCCCTCCTCTCCACACACATGCTCTGCCACCAGGAACAAGTGGCCTTTTTTTTTTTAAGAAAAAACCCAAAACTTTCTTCCCTCAAAGGTAGTATAGAATTCACCCTCATTGCACAGCAGTAGCAAGCTAGAGCTTGTATTTACAAGAAGCCCCCTTAACAGGACTTCGATGGCTGTTTATAGAAAGCCCGGACATCAACAGGTTTGCTCAGAGGGTTCTGTATTTTTGGAGACTTTTCTAAGCCCTGCTTTCTTCCCCATCCCGAAAGCAATGGCTGTAACAGATCCTGCAGTAAGGAGGTGGGAAACTCACTGATGAGAGGCTACTGCTAACATACGCATTACTACATGCTTCTTGGAGGGCTGGAAAATAACCCTCTTTTCTAAAGTTGCTGCCTTCTACCTAATTATCCCCAAAGCTTTGACTTGTAAACACCTGACCTAATTCTTTCCATGGGCAGTTTTTAATAACAGAAATTCTTCAAAAGTGTCTTTATGATGCATCACACCGCGTTACCTTGTAAATAAGCTGTGAGCCAACCCAGCGTTTTACGGTGAAACAAGAGAAAGACACTTAGTCACCGAATATACAGCATTAGGGAGAGGCAATACAGTGAGGTTGGCAGACCTCAGTCCTGCGCATCTGAAAATCCATGTCTGAGCCACTGCAGAGGAAGGAAGGTCCTTAGATCTTGTCCTAAGAGCAATACCGTGTGCATGTATATTTCCTTTCACTTTTGGATCACAAAGCTTTCTACAAATATATATATGTCAATGAAGCTGCAAAGCTTATTCAACAAATAGGTAGGCGGGGGGGTAGTAAATATAAAATTAGCGATGCCTGGGCTTCCTTTGCTCAGCACCGCTGGTATCCCGTGCTAGACACTGGGCACATTACAGCATGAAATCAGCTGTTCCGATGCACTTGTGTAGGCACCACGAAGGTACACATGGGAAAACCCGGGAGCTACTCTAGGAGATTTTCAGGTTTCCCTGCAGCAGCACTACACGCCAAGGGAAGAGTTGGGAGAGGAACCCCAATCTCCCCACTTCCTCATCTCATACTCCGTCCCGTGTCTTCTCTTAGCACTCCAGATCAGAGCTGATTTTGCAAATCCTCCCTATTTGCATTTTGGATTTGTGTATATTTGTATATGGCCATGCCCAAACCTGAAGTTGTTTTGCTAGTGCACATATACCTAAATTAGTGAATACATCATATTTAGTGGCTGGGCTGAGCCTTGGTCCAGAGAAACCCAGAGTGACCCAGCAGAGAGGCAGAGCCTCAAGAAGACCAAGGGGCAGGGAAGGGATGTAGGCAGCGCTGCCAGATGCTGCTGGCCTTCAGCAAGAGAGATTCAACCTCCTGGCTGGAGGGAGGGAGTTAAGAAGCAGGCCTGGAGAAAGAGTTGCCGAAAGCATTGCAACACGATAGAAGCTCTGCAGGCCTTTGATCTCGGAGCTGTTCTTGAACTGTCACTTTAATGATGTGTCAAAGACTAAAAAGAGTTGAGATTAAGAATACTGGAGCCTGGGGAGAAGGAGAAGGCCATTTTAAGCCCTCTGGGTCTTCACTGGGTTTCTGGAAGCTTTTAGATCCTTACTGCATACTGTGCACCAACATATATCTGAAAAGCAGGTCAAATTTTTGAAGTCCCGCACCACAGTTTGCCTTATAAAAAGCCTGCATGCTCCCTGCATGGGCAAATCCCTACCTGTTTCAAACGTGCACGTGCATGCTCTGCTCTAGCAAGTTTTTCACACAAAAGGCTAAAGTTAGTTGTTTTCTCAAGTTTCTCTGTGGGATGCTCTCCCTCTTTTAATGTGTCCCAAAAGCAATGCCATGGCTGAGTTACAGAACAAGGGTGGCGGCTGGAAGGTCTTCCTTAAAATGGCCTGAACTGCAGAAAACACTGGCAGTTTTATCAGTCCACGACTGGCAGGAGGACATTTGGGCTCCCTGCAACTGCATATATTTCATTAATATCCCAGCCAGCTTTAATGGCATTACCATCAGGTTAATCTACTTTAGATTAATGAACCTCAGTTTCAGCCAGGCAAGCTAATTAAGATGATTTTCTTTGAACTTGTTCTAATGAATGTATTAATATCATTCAGGGCTTCTTTTGGAGCTACAAGCATGGCCATGTTATTCCTGAGAAGAGGCCAAACATTTTTTATTAGAGAATCATGTGCTGTGCAGAGTCTGAGACTGCCTTGCCTTTGTTTTCTCTGCGTTGCACCTTTACACTGTCTGCAGAGAAAGCAGCCCTTTGGTTTGCAGATTTTGCCGTGGCTCCATGAGTCAGTAAGAGTTCAGGAGTGCTCTGAACATGCTCAGGATTAGACTTGTAAAAAAAAAGTTAGAAACATTTACTATTGACTAGCTCTTGTTCTTAAAAAACATTTAAATTTATTTAACTGCTCCTCCAGCTTCATTCCAACAGAGAGAGATTCAAATAGCAAGATGGCAAAGCTGTAGCTTTGTGTGAACAATGCCCATGCTGGTATAACCATCAGAAGAATTTTAGGGTTCCCTTCTTTCCTGAATGCCACTCACACATCTGGCGGTACGATACACTCCAATGCAGAAGCATTCAGTATAGCACCTGGCGTAAAAGAATGGTACATTCCTTGGGAAAAACTACACCTACTCCAAGAAGTAGACTTGACCATAAGATTGGCTTACCTCAGCCTAAGCCACCTGATGTGATCTCCTCCCAGCTGTATCGAACCTTGCTCCTCTCCTCAAAGACAATTCAGCTACAGTTATTATGTGCAAACTGACCCCCCCCAGTACTCAGTCTGCAAAACTCATCCCATAGGACAAGTACTATAGGAGTACTATAGGTACTATAGGAACAAGGCAGGGAAAGAAAACTGTGGGGTTGCTGGTGGTCCTCCAGGACTGATGTGGGCAAGCTAGGTTGGCTCCCAGCACGGTGTGGGACTGGGAAGGCAGCAGAGATGGGAAGGGCCTCCAGGGCAGGAGCTGTGCAGAGCTCTGAGGGGGAGAAGACGGTAAGGAGCCAAGTCTGAGGGGTCTATGGTGTAGATAGCTGGGCTGGGTTGGCAGTGATCCGGTCCCTAACCATCAAGGGCACAGCCCAAGTGCAACTGCACTGGCTTTCTAGAGTTCTAATGAACCACAGAAACATAGCATGGTTGTTACAACTTTTCTAGGTGATTCTGTGGCAGCTTCCCATGTGGGTAAGGCTGCAAGGCCAGGTTCAAGGCCAGAGTTCAAAGGAGAGAGAAATAACTTACAACTTGGCTTTGCTACAAGCTGCCTTGCACTGGGGTCTCTCTTGGACACCACTATGGGAATCTTCCTGGGCTGTTGTTTTGAACAAACATAAAAAATGCATAGGGATAAACACTGTGGGTTTGCTCAGCCTCTTGCACTCTGCCTTCCTGACAGCCACTGTCGTACCCCATGTCCCTGGGGAAGCTGCTAAAGAGACAGTCTTCTAAATGACACCTTTCTCCAGCCCCCAAAGATACCCAGCTTCTCCGCTCCCAGCCTCCCGTCATCTCAGCCCAAGGCTTGGGAGCAGCTTCCAAACCCAAGTCCCTGGACATGTCCAACACAGACAGCATAACATGGGGCTGGCTTAAATAAGTTCTTTAATGAATCGTTACTCAGATGAAATGAGAAAACCACAGGTCCCATCTCTCAGAGTCACAATCCCTCAACATAAATAAAATAAACAGCCTGGAAACAGTTCTATAAAAACATATTGCCACACAGGTATCATTCAAAAATGGGGAGTATGACTTTTTTTTTCCCCCCTAAGTAAACAGCCTGCAATCAATGTGCCAGGCCAAGGTGGAGTTTATTTATAAATGCACATTTATGATGAATCATTGGAGGAAATGCATGCAGACTGGAGACAAAAGTCTGCAGTTGCTAAACCAAATAGGAAATGCTCTTTACATCTGCCTTTTCAGTTGGCATCCACTTCCCCCTCAGAGTCTCTTTTCTGCTGGGTAGGCCTGTTTATTTTTGGGCTACTTTTGTTTGCAAAGCCAAACAGAGCTTCTGATTTTTATATTTATCTATTTTTTTTTTCTTTGTAAACAGCAATTCTCACTTATTCAAGCCCCAAATTATTAACAGTGCAACTCAGATCACCTTCGTGTGTAGAGTTGTTTACTCTCTTCAGGGAAAGCAAACTAACAGAGTGGAAACTGGGTGGAAAAACAGCCTCATTAAAATTATATAAAAATAAGGACAATGGTGGAGCAACCCTGCCAGCTATGGAAGAATTCCCATCTATTTTCTATTAGATCTATTTTAAATATTACTGAATTGAAATTATTAAATCAGTACTAATCACTAACCAACTGCTACTTATATCTCAGCAGTAAGTTTTCAAGTGATGGGACGTGTCGGTGGCACTCCCATTCACTTTATCTTGTTTTCCCCCGAACTGGCCCTAACAAGGCACATAACACTGAAAGGAACAAGCTACTTATGTTTCCCCAATAGATTCCTATGGACACCCAAGGGGATACCACCAGGCCCATGGAGATTCACCCACCTCCATGCAATAAAGAATCAGCAGAGCTGGAGAGAGAACCTGCATCCCACCAATGCACCCTACCCACCTCCCTACCGTATGCTGAACGTATGGACCTCACCCATGTAACCCTACAAGTTTTAGACCTCTGTTACTGCAGTGAAATATTTACTCTGTTTGAATATGAGCTGATGCGAGATAAGAAACAAGCGCTTGTTCATAAGCGTTGCTTTTCTCCGACAGCTGGTACTCCCTCTGTGTCTGTGCATATGAAACTTGCACATTAGCTATTTGATCACCACTACTTATTTCAGAATTTGTATGCAGGAAGCTGGCATGGTCTTTCCTTCATGAGACTTTAAAATCCTTCCAACCCCACTAGAGAGAGAATTCACACTGCCAATTTTTTTTCCAAGGGTTTTATAGAATGTGCTATGCGTGCAAAACACAGTCTTTAACTGTTAGAAAAATACAGTAATTTGAAATGCAAGCAACAAAAATAGACACACAGAAAAACAGAAACAAAGATGGATGATTTTATCTATTTCAGACTCACTGGAGGAAGAAGTATCCTGGTAACTATTATCAATGGTAAACACTACATCTTATTTATGCAGGAGAGAGCAGCGCCTCTTATTTCTGCTCGCTTTTTATAGTAGGTTAAAAAATAACAATATTGCCGCACAAAGATGACGCAAGCAATAACTTCACGCCATCAGAACAATACCAGCAGTCAAGGCAAAGCTGAGGAACATGTTGGTGAAGTACAAAACTTCTCACTCTCTTCAGCTGGAGGGCAGAGGACTGCTGGAGTCTGTGGTTTGTAGGCACTGGAGGGGCAGTGCTCATACTTCTGCAGTCTTGGTTTTGTGGAATGCTCTGCCTCCTCCTGACCTTCAGAGCGTGGATCTGGCTGGCCTGAAACAGCACTTAAGCAGCTTGACTGCTCTCAGGAGCTATTCGGTCCTTTGTCCCCATTAACTGGCCCATAGAAAGCCATGGGAGTCTTCCTAGTTATTTTACTGGCCTCAGGGGCAAGGCTTTATTTGGGGAGGCAACCTCGAGCAGGTTTAGGGACTTTACACTCTCAAAAGTAATCCCCAAGCTTTTTCTCTGCCTGTGTTTTTATAAAAAATTACCTACTCTAAGTAATAACAGTGAAAAAGCCCTGCACGTCAGCTCTGCATCCATTTGAAGGGCAGCAGCAGATTCTGCTGCCAGGTCTGGCCCCAGGAATGGACCTTTGAACAGGGTCACGTCTGCTGGTTGCCAATACAGCTCACCGCGCCAGGGCTTCCAGAGGTACTCAAAAGCTTTCAAAACTGCAGAGGCATATGTTTGAATAACAGCCTGCTCCCAAAATTAAGAAGAGCTGTATTATTGCTCCTGCCAGAAATAACGTAAACTAATGTTACTCTAGGAATGCGGTTTGGGTGACCAGTTTCAGAGCCATTTTCAGGACACTGAGGGCAACTTGCTGTTCTCCTAAAAAAAAAAAATAGTTCAACTAATGAAAAACTGATAAGAAAATCACTGAAATGCCAAAAATTCTCTCTCACACAAAACAAACACTAATTCTCGCAATACTATATATATTTATTGGTTAAAAGCACATACCAGCCTGTCTAAATTTGTGATCGGTGCCCAGTTTATAACACCTTTGTGGCTTTTAGTTTCTCACCCAGACACATCAAAGCAGGGGACAGTTAGCCAAGGAAAACTTCATTGTTAGTATTAACTCACTCCAAGAAAAAGATTTTTGGAAGTTTGAGAATTTTTCACTTCATGGCAATTGTTGATTAATGAACCTCAATGGGCTACAGCCTAAAAGAGGACTTTGTTAATAAAAAATGCTAAACAGTCCAGGCAGAGTAAGGAGATACTTTCTTTGAACCTAACTGATATAAAGGCGTATACAAAAAAAGAACTGTGAAGATGGATTTATTCAGTGTGATCTTCTTTGCTTTCCAGTTCCACCTCAGGCTATTTCTACTTGCAAAAAAACAATTACTGAGGACAGGAGGAGAAATCAAAGAATCATAATATAGCTGGAAAGATTAGAGCACTTGGGAAATACTTAGCAACAATGATATTTAGGAAAGGAATAGCATTACCCCCCCCATCTCCTCTTGGCTAGCCCAGCACAGCTATTGTATCACAGCAGGAGCAGGGGCCAAGGCAGCGACACCTTCTAGCAGGGATGGGAGCACCAGCATCTTAGGGGTCTCTTCCTGGCCCTCTCATGGTTTTGTTTGGAGAAGTCATCTAACATCTCTGAAGCTAAATATATTAGTCTGAAAACAGGGTTAATAAAAATGACTCATTACACTGTGATGATCCAAGCTTAATTCCTGTTTACGCACTGTTTTAAGCTTCCCAGCAGAGAGGTACCACGTGGAAATGCGATTTTTTTCTATTAGCAGATGGTGCTGATTCCTGCGCGACTTGTGCTTGAGCTAATCACCAACAGCAGTGAAAATACGGTGAGGGACCTCCACAGAGAAACCAAGCTCGTGCTTGGAGGTAGCATCAGTCACCACAACTGGGAGACTTCAGATTTTCTCTTATGGTTCCCAGGCTAGGGAGGAACGTTTCTAAGGAGGGTTTTGGTCAGCTGTGAGGAAGCAGCATGGCCTAGCAGGCAGAGCATGAGGTCAGGGTGACCTCAGCTATGTCCTTCCTCTGATCTAGAGCTCACTTTCCTCACCCATTTATAAGTTTGTTGAGGCAATTGCTAACTGTTTGGGATATGGACTCTGAATCAGTACAACACCCGGGCAGCCCTGGTTAGACATCAGTTCCTCAGCACTCTTGGAGCCCACATGAGGATGACCCCATCTTGGTCTGCTCCAGCCAGTTGGAGCGTGCACGAAGATCTGGAGCACCCACTGCCAGAAAAAACGCCGATCCTTTCTTTTGGGACTCTTGAGAGCTAAGTCTTTGTATGTTATTTTGAGGTGCCTATCACAGACAGGGGGAGCGGGAATGTAGCATTATGGTAACAGGCTGTATATTTAGGGAGTCTGCATTGCAGTCAGAGGAAAGGGCTGTATTATGGAAATTATATGGGAAGAGATATGCCCAGGCAGTGCTGGCTGTGCTCTGTAGTCTCAAATCTTTGTGTGAGGGGGTGGTTAGATGATGGGAAGAGACTGCTGTTTACTGTGGAATGTCTTTTCCGTCTATAAGTTTCTGAGAAAGAAACAAGAATTGTGTGCTTTTATTAAATTCAGTATTTGTATGCTGCCTCTGTGATAAGGAGCAGTCTATAAATCACTGAATAAAACAGCTGTAAATCATCATCCAAGCTATTAAAGCCTCTCGGGTCTTTAACAGATTTTCTGCCCCCACTAGTTCATAAGCACAATCCAAAATGTCACCCAGACACTTCTCCCCAAGGCCTTATTTTTCATTTTGGGTTGGAAGTCTGAATTCACAACAGATCCAAAGCAGCATTTATCCCAGATGGGTTTTCAAGCACCACAACACTGCTATGCCTGTGAACTTCCTTTATCATTCAGTCTTCGGCACACTAAATAACACGACACATGGCAGACCTGTTTCTCTCAAGCATGGATCTCTGATTTCCAAAAGAAATCCATAGAGCTCCATAGAGCACAGCTGCAATGGTGCAACAAGGCAACAAAAAAGGTTGAAACTCAAGATGCTGGCAGCACACTCCTCATACAGAGCCAGCCCTCCTCCTCCTGAAAGCAGTGCAGATGCTTTCACAGGGCTCCACCACCATAGGAGCTGACCTCCACGTCAGAATATGAGAATAAACCTCAGCAGCAGGGGTTATCGGCTTCCCGATGGGTGGGTTGCAAGATGGACAATGAGGAGATTGCAAAATGTTTGAGGACAACACTGTTTGGGTTCCCTGTTCTCAGGAGCCTGATGACAAATCATAGCTGGAAGGAGTAGTTCAGCAGCCAAGCTCAACAACCAAGACTGAAACACAACGGGTGAATGTATCCCACCTTCTAGCTTCCTATCTCTGGCAGGCTGGAGTCCATCTTAGCTCCAGATTTCCATGGCCAGCAAACCCAAGTAACTACTTTTGGCAAGTTTTTCCCTATTTTTTGAGTGCTCACTTTCATACTCATGGAAAAAGACTTGTATATATTGCAAGCTTAATGTGAATGGGCACAGTCCTTTTTGCTTGCAGAAAAGTTGTTCCTCCAAACTCGGCTATACCAATTGAAGGACCAGCTTGACATTCAGCTCATCACTAAGACAAAGCATTCCCTAAACAATAAGGACAGCACACAGGACCTCAAGGCCTGTGTTTTATATATAGTACTTCAGGTGACTTACTCACATAGTGTCTTTGCATGATATCAACAGCTATAACATCTCACATGGCAGATGTACCTTAATAAAGGTACTACTAGGTTAATTACTTCGGAACCTCCTACTCAAGCCAGAGAGGAAACAAAAAAGGCCATTAAGACCAAAAAAATCCCAGAAACCTCTAGGAACTTTATCATAAGCCCCAAAAGACAAATTTTCAGTGGTAGCTTTAGGACACCAAGGATTCACAGCCTCTTAATATTGCAACTGAACCACTTCGTCATAGTGGTTAGTAAAGATAACATTTAGAAAACAAAGCTTAAGTAAAACTCTGATAATTCCAGTCAAGAACTGAGCAAAGCTTAACTACGTCCTGGCTTACATACTACCTCAGACTCTTCTGGATCAAACTGTGGAAGCCCACAGGAATCCTTGTCATAAATCAGGAGAAGGAACAAAAAGGCTGCCACCATTACAAAAAAGATGCCATTTGATCTTGCTAGTATTTGAGCCCTGTGGCTGAAAAGGCCCTTCCCAAGATTTGTCTTAGACCAAATGCAGAGGGGCTGTTTAAGATTGTACTAACTGAATATTGGGAATTTTTAGCCTTATCTAGAAAACAGATTTGTACCAGTCTAACTAGATCACTTAAAGAGTGGTTTCCAAGCAGTAGATGCGACCTTGCTTATTATAAGGCACTTACACAGAAAAGATCCTTCCTGCACCACCCAATGGAGAGAGAATATGCCCCAGTCCCTCTCCCTCAACACACCCACTGAGCAGCAGGACGCCAGTCAAACCAGTACCAGTTAAGTCTCCACAATTTCCTTGCAGTGACAAGGCTACGCCAGTGCCATCAATATCTCTGATGGCCTATATCACTCTTTAGGTTATACTTGAAAGACATGCTTTATTTTAATTTCCATTTTTCAGCCATTCCCCTTGTTTTTTCCTGCCTACAGTTCTCCTCGGGTGTCTCTGGTAGGATTTCACCCAGTGTTATGTCTGGTGGTTGAGACGGATCAATACTAGCACCACAGAGACGTGTTTCAAAGCTCTCGCCAGGGTAAGCGGTTCTGGATCCCAGCTCACTAGTACTTTCTCTTTCCTATGCTTCCAAATGACCACATTGGTACTTCTGAAGTCCCATTTCAATCACTATTTTTACCAGACGTTAATTCACCCACAGTAAACCAATGTAGATAAGGCAATTATAGGTATATAAATATTAGCAAACAGCTCCAAACTACCTGTACTTTGCAAGTTGACATGTACAAACTATGTTATCACTGTCAGGGGATTTTTTTCAGCAGGTTGACTAAGGCAAGAAACAAGATGCAGGTAGTTTCTGTGATGAAGCCAACACTGCCAGGGTATGCTCATGGTAGATCTCACCTTGTGGTAAGAAATGCAGAACTCTGACTGTGGTATGGACTTGTTTGTTGTATTAAATCCGTCAGTGCAGGAGCTGGCTGCCAATATGAGTTTGCACGGAGCACACCTGGGCCTTCATCTTGAATGCAGCTTCCGTGTTGCATCAGGTAATGTAAACAGAAACAACAATACTGTCCTCCCACTACTTCTTCTGTGAAATGGAAGTTTTTCCTTCAATACCAGCTTTGCGCAATGAATGTGCAGCCAACTGGCAGTACTAGACTTGTTTTTTCTTTCCTGGACATGTACCAATTGTGTTGGAGAACCCAACTTCAAAGGCAAAGCAGTGGGATAAAGGGCTGCCTCTGCCATGCCAAGAATGCTTTTCTTAGACAGGTTGAGAGGAGATGATAAGCTGGAAGACAAAGAAGTATCTTCGGCAAACCTAGTTCCAACGGTTTTATTGTCAAGATGTTAAATAAATTAAGTAAATATCAGTGGGACTGCAGAACATCCCCAGCTGTCTTTCTCCATGGAACGCAGATACGCTTTATCCTCTGTGAACATCCAGTAATATCTGTGAAGATACCTATCCAAATCCATCCATGGCTTAACTGCATGGAATGAATGCTTTGACACTGAAACTAAATTCTCTTGTGCTTTAGCAGGAAACAGGAAGATTTCAGAGACAGAACAAGAGCAGAGGGTGGCAAGGGGACAAGGTTCAACTGATGACCATTTCCAGCCCCTCTGTACCTATTTCAGCTGAACAAAGCCCAGGGGCAGGGCTGCCTAAGGACCTGTTGTTGGAAGTAGGAAGGGGCAGCTAAGAGTGTCCAATTCCTTCTTTTTCCAGCATGCGGCCTGCCTGCTGCTAATTCCAGGTGTTCAACAATAATGCAGCAGTTACTCCTAAGTAACACCTATAATTTGAGTCACTGGGACATTTCCTCTGGCATTTCAAAGCATATGGAAAGGAATGTGAAAACCTTTCATTAGCCACAAGCAGGCAGCCGCTGTCAGAATCACTCAGATGTGCCTTAAAAGTTTTCCAAAAACCAGATTGATGACTCCTAGTTGCTGGGCACCAGGCAATACTGGAAACCATGAATGTGAACAGAGCACTGATTTCTCCATACTAAATATGCAGGAACAACTGCAACCGCTCCTGCCCTCTGGAAGGGTTTTAAGACCAGAACATCATGTTCAAATCACTAATCCTCACAAAGTATCACCCGTGCTGTCTTAGAAAGGGAGGAGGGATTCCCTAGCCCCCTGGGAATGACAGCTCCTTTTCCCAGGAAGGGCACGTGGGGTCAGAGTTGCAGGAATTTTCTATTCTGTTGTTCTGTCCCCACCATTTGTGGAAAGATCTGCAGCCTCTTGTGCTCACACAATACTGTTACTCCACAGAGAGTTGCGAATATCTGTCCATGTTCCACGGGATGGATATAATTTGCCAGATTTTGTGTTTACTATGGAATTTCTACACAGCTTCAGGAATCCCTATATTTTATAAGAAAACAGAGTGGCATATAAAAACATTCTTAGTGGTGTTTTATTTATACAATTAATGGTCAACAGAATATAATGTACTTTTATGCACTCCACCTCCCTGCCCCAAAAAACAGTTTTGTTTGACAGACAGCTTTGTTCCACAATCTCCAGGGGTACATTAACCTCTGCAAAGTCCATGCTTGAGTTCAGAATTGGCATCATCACTCCTTCTCCTGCAAAGAAAAATCAAGCGAGCTCAACACTGAGCCTCTCTTTCCCACTAGAAGGGATTCTTTCAGTTGCATCCCTTGGTACAGTCCTGCAACACAGTGGCAATTTGAAGGCTGCCACTGCATTATGCCAAGTGGGAGGGCTGCCTCCCTGAAGGCCACTGTCAACTCCCAGGACTGAGACATGAACTGCTGCACTTCACTCGGAGAGCACACAATCTCCCTAGATGGACCAGTAAGATATCGAAATTCTTTGCAGAGCTGCACAGAAGACAACTGCTTCTGTATGTACATTTTACCAGTCCCGTGCTGCTCATGGATCTGCCGTTCTTCATGTGTTGTAAATCTGTCATGGATCCAACTCGGTCCTGAATCCCAGCTTGGAAACCAGAACCATGTGCCTGAACTCAGGACACTGAATGTCCACCAAGTGCCATGTTTATAAAAAGAGATCAAAATCTATACGGGTTTCACAGCATGCCATTTGTACTCCTGGTTTGCTGCTTATTGTACATTACATTATTAGGATGGCTGTACTCCTTTTCCTCCATAGAGCAGTGCGCTCTGATTCAGGGCCAGTTAATGATGTCCAAAGTCAACGAGAGTCCAGAGAGAGAGAGAAGACCAAATGAGAGCTAAAGAAGCAAGATATGCGAGAACAAATCTGAAGTGGTAACCTATCTCAGACCTGTAAATGGCAACCCCCTCTGAGGATTTCCTGGACATTTTTTTCCTAACGCATCTTGGCTAAACTGGTTTAAGAATGGATAAAACCAATATGAAGATGTCTACACTGAGGCTGTCTAGGAGTTTAATTAGATCAATTTGAAACTGATTTAGTTAAACCAGTGAATGTTTCGTAATGTGGACCAGACTTTGAATTTCAAGCACATCAAACCTCATTACATGTATGCTTTATTATAACAGTGCTTCCCTCCATGCTCTCATGGCAGATTCCTGCCTCCTGAGGTTTGGGCTGGAATGCCAACAATTCATTTTAATGCAGTTCAGACATTTTAAAGCTTTGCTGAGCTATCCCCCAAAAAAACACTGATAGTAGGTGGCAAGCACCCTGAAATGATTAGGGTCTTTCTTGTTCAGGAAAAAAAGATATTTGATGAAAAAAAAAGCGAAACTGATGTGAACAGGATAAGCATTAAGGGAGAAAAGGCATGTGTTGCAGTGAAAAATGGTTGAGCTCAATGCCTCAACATTAGTTACATTTAAAAATGGGTCTTTGCAGAATAATGGTCACCGGGCATGTTATGTCAGGGTTTTATTTAATTTAGTTGCACACTGTTTGCTCAAGTGTTGGAGTCACATTTTCCCTTTCTTGTTTTCGTGTCCCCACTGCATCCTATTCCATTCCAGTTTTACTTCCTATCGTGTTGTTGGGTTCATGCTGCCGAAACACTGAGCACCAGCTGGCACGCTCCTTGACATCTGTGTGGTGGTCTGCTTTTGATCCTCCCTGGTCCTGATTCAATAAAGTGGCTTTTGCTAAATTCCTACAGACTATAGCAGGCTGACAGCAAGGAACTGCAGCATATGCTTAAACCTGAGACATGGGTTAATCCCAGGAATGGGACACTGTCTGTGTACCGTGTTTTGCTGACTCAGACTTTTGAAGCTACACATTGATACAAGCACTGCATAGTTTGTATCTCTTAATGATTAATCAGTTCTGTGAAATGACATTTAATTTGGAAGAAAACAAATGACATCTCTCTCCATACAGTGAACAGCTCTAAAATTAAACAGGCACTGCCCCAAACACAAGTATTCCAAACAAGACCTCTCTTTCTCTGTGGCTGCTTCAAAGTGGCACCTCTTTACCTTCTTAAGAGAGAGATAGCTGCACTTAGCAAAAAATGAAAAAACCTGAGGAAGAAAAGGATCTATTCAGGAACTCCAATCCCTATCCATAGCACAATTTAAAGCAGAGCATCCCCCATACTCAAGATCACGACCAGTACTGAAGTCCAGAAACAAGCCCACAGACATTATCGCAATAAAAGAAGAAAAGCTTTTCTGCAATCTACCTCTCAAAAATGTCCTGTACACTTAAAATATTTCAAAACAGGCCATCAAACAGCATATTCCCATAGGCTGCCACATTGCCAAGTCTTGCAGAGCCGGAGTCACTCACGGACCCAGCATGCAGCACTGGGAAACCACAAGCAGAGCTGTGCCATTTTCAACATTCGTGCTTTTGCCTTTCGAAACTCAGTGACTTCAGGGATAGTTATGGTTACAAAAGTTCACCTGCTCTCGGTTAACATTTCAGAGGCCTTAAGTGATATGTTCCCGGGAGGTTTCTCAGAATACAGGATAATCGCTCAGGATGTTCTTTCATTTCTAGTATGGTAGAAGGCGTTTTTCCCTATTCTCATAAGGCACAACAAAAAAGAGAGCGATGTGGAGGGGAGACCTCTATCCCTTGCCAGCTATTCTCAACACAGAATGAAAGAAATCAGAACAGGAAAGTTGTGTGGTGAGCACTTCTTATTTTTCTTAGATGGGCTTGAAATGAGACCTTAACCTCACTCTAGATCAACAAACACTGAAACTTTCAATCATTCAAATAACCTTTTTTCTGCTCTAGTTATCTGAGTTTCCTGTATTACAACATAAGACCTTAACTAAGAAGGAATAAATACAAATCTTGTGATCCTACAGGTTTTACCAACCTCACAGAACTTCTATGAAATCCAATGCATTGTCATAATCCTGTTTGTATTTTTAAATAAATCCTTCTACAGCTTCCAGTGATGCCACATCTCGTACTAAACCAGAAATGAAGTCAAGCAGAGGACTTCAGTCTTGCTGCCTAGCAGGGTCTTTTTGTAGGGTAGCCTGGGAATGGCAGGAACAGCGGGGAGGATGTGGATATATTATCTCACTCCAGAAGGGACTAGAGGGGAAAAATCCTTGTTGCTGGAGCTCTTTGCTGGGTCTGTGCCCGAACAGCCCAGAAGTTGGTGGGGAAATTTTAGGGCAGGAGAAAGCAAGAACAGGAATGATTTGGGTGTCGGAAAAGCAGCCTCTAAGTCGGGTACAGAAGATGCCACTACAGCCTGGAAAGATGCTGGCACTGCCCAAGGCAGAGTGGAGAAGCAGGGGGTGGAGGAGGGAGCTGGGCACCTCGGCGCGGGCTGCAGCTGGGAGCCAGCAGCTCCAGGGGAGACCAAGGAGGAAGCTGTTTGCTTTGGATTTTGTGCCTGTGTTTTTGCTGCAACGCCCCGGGAAGACACAGCGGGGAGTGAACTGACCAGTCTGGTGAACTTTTTATATTCCTTTTGGCCTTTTATTACCCTGAGAAGTGGAGGATTTTTTTATTTTTAAACATAGCTGAAGGGCTAAATTAGCATTTTGGCAAGGGAAGCAAGCCTGCAAGGCAGCAGAAGGGGAAGCAACTGTTACCTGGAGCCAAAACTGAATGGAAACTCAGACAGAAATCCCACCAGTGTTGGAGTCACATCCCTACTGAAGAAGGCGAGAGGCCCAAGAGAAAAACCTGCACAAGCCTTTGCCAGCGTCTCCTGCTGATGAAGCACAGGCAGTGGGACTGCCCTTGCACACAGGGCTCTGCCAATACACCTCACTTGGGTGGGCTTCTCCTATGCGGGGCAGCAGCTCTTGCCTCATGCATCCATCTCACAGCAAGCTGGTGGCCTCTAAGCCCACCCCATAGTGGACTGAGGGCTAAACCTGCAAACAGGGCGGTCCCAAGTAGCAACTGGGTAGCACCTTTTGCCTTTCGTGCATCCTAGTTGGAGCACCCCATTAAACGCAAACCCGACCACCTGTTTTGGCAGGCAGACAAGAAGGGTGGCACCACATGAAAGGAATTCAGCTGGGTAAATGGTCACATCTCTCTCTTCCCCCATCCGCTCATGCCAGGAGGTAGCACTAAGGTCATTGCAATATTGTGCGGTGCCTATGTAAACAGGCATGCTCCCTCGCACCCCTGGCACAGGCCATGCCTTGGCTTGTTGTCTCCAAATCCCATCTGACACCAATTACAGAGTTCATGTACATAAACACTTCACGGCTCTTTTCCTGAGAGGTAGAGCTCATCCTAACCTGCAGCATGCCCAGCTTTCCAAGGTCCACAGTTGGACAGGAGCATTAGCAGAGCATTTCCCTGGGTGGCAAGGTTGCTGGCAAATATCCTGCCCTGCACCCCATTCCTGTGCTGTCACTCACCCCTCCTTTAGTTGCATAGACACAAGGCTTTGTGGAGCAGTGCTTCAGTAGGCAGGTTTATTTTAGAGGTATCTAAAAGCTGAAGGCGATTCACCCTTTGACCATCACACTCACACGTGTGAAGTAGGTCTGGCTTTCATCCTCAGCAATGCCTCTTTAACAGCCAAGTTGTTCAGCTCCATAAAAATACCCTTTTTAATATATTGATGTGAGACAATACTGATACCCAGTGGCTGATTAAGTTAATTACAGTTGAGTAAATATCCCCCTTGGTCATCTCCAGGACTGCACCCCAAGGCCTGGCTCCCTCTAACTCTGCAGCCTGTAAGCAATGTGATAGTCAGTTCCCATTCATTTTTGGCACTCTTCTAGCCAGAATTGCTGCTAGAAACTGTTTTTGACTGAGAATCAAATGCAAGTTATACCTACTTTGCAGAGTCAAAACATTAGCTAAGGCAAAGACTGAATACTTTAATGATTCCAGCATGTTATCTGCATTTGCTTTGGCTAACAAATGCCAAAGAGACATTACCAAAACCAAAGCTGAATCCTGCTGAGGTCATGTTATGCTTTTTTCACAGCAATGTGCTGCACCTGGATATCAGTTTTAAAATGCAAACAGGTATGTTTTATCAATTTGTAGCAGGAAAACCTATGATTTCACAAGACTAGAAAAACTTGGCTTAGTGTGAATCAGGATTCAAGGCAGAACGCACTGCAGCCCTCTGTGAGAAAGTTGCTATTTATTTTTCCATCAATATTTTTCCTTCCCAAGTACATTTAATCTGAAAGAATTAATGAACAGCAGAAACAAATCCCTGTATACCACAAACATTAGACAGCATATGGACCAAGCCTTCACAGGGTAAGCCAGCGGGCGAAGGTTGGAATTTATCAAAACATGATAGAATAAACTACTTAATTATGTTAGGGTGATTGCCAGCATGCAACAATCCTAAGAGCAAAGAGCTTCTCAAATTGGCCTGAGGGTAGTGGCAGTTTAGCATTTGCAGTTTTAACCATAAATTTCAGAAGTTTCCTGAACCTCATTAAGTATATGGTATTCCAACGGGCTGCCGTTTTTCCTGCCTACATTCATGAGCTTTGATGACATGGGCCCAGAGCTGCCATTTCTGCTGTGATAGCTCTAACAGGCTCTTGCGTCTTGACTGTCAGATTTTAGCACAGTGTCACTCTTTCGTCACAAGCCACCTTTCAGTATTAGCAACAATCACCAAAGCACCACAGAATACTGCCCCAAGCTCTAGGGCCACCAAATTGTCCTACTTCAATGAGATGTGGAGCCCAAACTGAAGCCAAGGCTCTGTGAAGACAAAGCCAACCGGAAAGGGAGTGCTCGAGGAGCCACCTGGTCCTTCAGGAACACCAGCAGATGTTCTGTCTCCACCAAACACCACATTTCTACAGCATTCACCTCCTCAAAGGATGTGGCATGCATGCAGTTGTGCCTGGCTGTAGGTCACCAGGACTTGGTCTCTGCTCTCTTACTGTGGGTTGTAATTGGCTTCCAGATTTGTCCCTTTTCTTGCTCCTTCCTCACTCAGATGGATATGACCTGATCTGACGGTCTCTGCCACAAGCAGACTCAGAAATTATGAGTTCTTGTTTTTGCAGCCTGTATGGATCATAAGCCCCTTTCATTAGGCGTTTAGAATGATCGCATGTTCTGTCCCTCAACCCGCCTGTGAAATTTAACACCAAAGACTAAGGGTCTTACTTAATTACAGGAGATTATTTTTTCCACCAGCATAAAGTGGAGAAAGGTAATTTCCACAGCTGCATTATTTACCCCAGATTTTACTAAGGCTGCTTTTACAGCAGTGCTAGAGGTTAAATCCACTGTTATTTCCTACATGGCCTGACTTTACTGTATTTTACAGTGCATAGTATTCATTTAATCCAAGCAATAAAAAGATATACCAGCAGCACTGTTTTCCAAAAGAGGAACTTAAATAAAAACAATACATTTTTTTAAAAAAGCAAAGAAAGAAAAAGAAAAAGGAAAAAAAGAGAAGATTTTTTTTTTTTAAATCCAGTAAGTCTGTCCCTGGAAGGAAAATCACAGCATTTGCCTTGTTTCTCAAAAGGCAATCAGTAGAAAAATATTATTTAAACTACTAAAAATACCGTCCTCCTGCTTTGGGGCATTGGTCTAAAATTAATAACCATCCTGTTCAACTGAGATAAACTATGACCAAGTGTTTAAAGAAGAGCTCAGCTGACTGTCCCACTTCCCCTAAAGCTGTGCATGCCCTTAAAGATTGTGCCAAAGCCAATTGTACAGCTTCACAGGACACCACCTGCAGAGACTGGCAAGTCTGTATCTGTACAGCCAGGTGATGCTATGGGAGATGAAGTCCCAGGGATGCAGTAGCTGACCTGGCAGAGTCCTCACTTCCTCACAAGCCATCCCAGTCCATCATTAAATGGCTGGGCCATGTGGTGCTCACAGTTTACCCAGTGCCAAACGGGTCACAGACTTTCAAGTGCTTGGAGAATAACCAAAAGGCTTCATTCTCAGTACAGCCAGGGGACCTGAGAGACTATGAGCTTCACTTCAAGTTGGATAAAGCTTCTCCCCCACCATGATGGGGGCCAATAAACCTCTGTCATGCACCAAGGCCAGTGGCCCTTACCATGGGTACCACCTACTGTATCACCCTGTGGTTTGTGCCCACATTCTGCAGCCACTGCCAAAAGGAAGGGAGGCCTTTCTTGCCTCCATCTGACCCCTGGGGTGTCTCCTCTTGGGCTAACAGCACCCCATCCCTGCAGGCACAGGGTGCCAGGGGAAGGAAGACATCCCCCAAAGGACTGACTGCTCCCTACTTCCACCTTCCTCCCCACTGCCAGAGAGACTCATCCACAGACATTTTCCCTTACGATGCAGGAGGGTGTTCCCAGACTTGGCAGCATCCCTGCTTCGACAATTTATCTGGCATTTTGCTGGTAGAAAAGAAAGCAGATGCCTTTCGAAACTTGCATGCAGGAATGAGCTGCATGTCCGTCATGCCTCTTGGCGAACTATAGATAGTGGTTCACAGCGGGTAGGGTCAGTATAAATAGATACAGAATATCTGTATAAAAAAGCACACGTTGCTCTGGCCTGGCAAGGTTTCTAGTAAGATGTCCCACAAACTGCGTCATAATGTCAAGAGGATTTTATTCCCTGTAATTGAACTGTGTTCTTGCCTGTGTTCTCCGTCCCACCCTTCAGTGCTCTCCTCTCTCAAAATTCCTTTGTTCAGCCTAAAGAGACATTTCATTAAATAAGAAATAATTTCTGGGAGTGGTAATTACAGTCTTTTTCAGATGGATGATATGTGGCTGTTCCGTTTTCCTTTCTGTTAGCAAAACCAAAGAGAGTCCCAGTGGCTTTCATTAGGTGTCAGCTCCAGCCACCCTTGCCACTGCAAAGCTCAAACAGGTTGGTTTTGATCAGGTTGAATAACCAAATGACTGAAGTTAAGTCAGAAGCAAAGATTTATGTAGCAATGCTCGTCGCCTGCATGATGATTGATCCTGTGCCTTGAGCTCTGCTACCCTTCCAAAGGGCTACTTTTTTTGCACTAGTTCAAGTTGATCCTATTTCTATTTTCTTCACTGTGAGCTCAGCACATGGGAAGAAAAAGGCACAACGTTCAGAGAGGCAGGGGAGAAGAGCCAGAGCCTTGATCCCCTAATGCACTGGCCGAGCTTGGTGTCAGTGGAATTACGCCTCTATAAAGCACAAGCAGCACAAACCTGAATCTGCTCCAAGGTGTGCTCTGATCGTCTGTTTATTGCGTATTTGCCAAGACATTATAACCAGCCTTACATATGTGGGGGGGGAGGGTGTGCATGGGGGTCGGTTAATGCCAGAAATTGCTGCCTTTTTAGTTAATGAGACACTTCATCAAGGTCTGTTTTTCATCTACGTTTTTTCTCCTGCTAGGTGCTTTACTGAGCCTCTCACTTTACAAATCAAAGCAATTAGCAGGGCTGCTAAGAAAGCTTGCAAAGGTACAAAGCTCATAGACACCATTATACCCACAGATGCTCTCTGACACCGCATGTAAACTCCCATACCACAGGGAGCTCTCTGGCCAATCTTTCCTAGATGTATCTACTTCCCTGCTCTAAGGCCAAGAAATGCACTAGGCGCCTGCTTATTAAAGCTTGCAGATTCAAACGCAGCAGCAGTATGACTTGGATCAGCCGAACAGACGTGTCAAAGGCCGCACTGCTTGATTTTAGGCCTCTAAGGATTTTGTCCTTAGTCAAACAATGCATTTCTCTACACAAGACGAGCCAGATGCCAGTGTGAAAATCCATGGCATGTCACAGTGCCATAACCAGAGGCCCTCTTCTCAAGTAGCATCAGGACTTTCAAGAAGGTCCCACTGGTGTCTCCCAATATCTGTCAGTGGGTGACATTCCCCCAGGAAGAGATGTGCTGATCTCAGCCTGTGTCCCCACAGACAGAGCTGCATCTGCTCTTTTGGACTGGCTTACCATAAACATTGCTGAGAATCACCCTTGTCACTGATCTGACTCCTGCTCAACTTAGTGGACACAGCAGCAGGCCACCTCTTTCACTGTGCCCACTGCACCAGGGTTTCCTATTTAACCTGGTTGCATTCCCAGGCTCACACGCTGTAATGACCAATCTCGGTGACATTAACAGCAGCCTCAGAGATATTAAATTCTTCAAGTTCCTTGAAAACAGACCACCAAGTAAAGAAGACAGGGTTTCTTTGCTTCGCCTTGGAAGAAACGGAGGCTGAGCATGGGCTCACACCTCCCCTGAGGACCCCAGAGCTCATGGGTGCTCTGGGAATTACTTGTTATGAACCTCAGCCCGCCCCCGCCCCCCCCCCCCTCCCCCAGTACATCCCTTAATCTGGAAGCCCTCCTGGAAGTCGGAAAGCTGAGATGCAAGTCCTTTTCCCCAGCGGATTTCCTGTGTGTGACCTGGGCAAGTCACTTACAATCATGTGAGATCTAAGAAGTGCAAAATATCTTAAACTCCCGTGAGTATAGAAGAAACCAAAAAGTTTCAGAGTAAGACTCCTTCATTTGGATTTTAGCCAAGCTTTTTGGGTTTAATACCCTTACATTTGCAAAAAGCTGTTGGAGATCCTTAACGCCCTCCAGAGCTCACAAGCTCAGGTTTATGTTTCAGCTGGAAGCCAATCAACAACTAAAAAGAGTGAAATAGCCACTTTTGTGTGAATCTGAAGAATGGTATTTTCAACAAGCAACATGGAAGTGTCCCTAGGGCCACCTACAATCTACCTACAACATGACATAAAATGACCCGAACGTGCTAGCAGTGAGAATGGAGAGCCAAACTTAGCATGGCTCCTTACAGATTCACCTTCCCCAAACTTTTCCAATAAAACCCAGAGCCACGCTAACTGCACTGCTCTCGCTACACCTAGGCAAATAAAATAGGAGTAAGCAGATATGCCCAGCTTGTTTAAACCCAACTAGCAAATTCCAGCTGACAGCTTCCAAACCGTGTCTCTGAATTTATTGGCATTTCAAAATGTTTTACAGAACCATGGTCCACTGGCAACAGAGAGCCTTATTACAGAAACACGGGGAGTCAGCAGAGAGTGAAGTAACACAGCAGAAAGCTCTTTATAAAGGCGCCAGTTCATCAATATAGTTTCTGGGGAGGACACTTAGGTACAGCAGAATTCAAATGTTTCCAAACAACTGTGCTTTCTATCCAAACACATAGGAGCTGAAAACAGGCTGAAAAGGAGCCTGAATCCAAGTGAGCCTGGTCAGATGTGAGTTTCTTGATGTGCATTTCAGCTGGA
Source organism: Haliaeetus albicilla (assembly GCF_947461875.1). Lineage (NCBI taxonomy): Eukaryota > Metazoa > Chordata > Aves > Accipitriformes > Accipitridae > Haliaeetus > Haliaeetus albicilla. The sequence goes on along the minus strand of NC_091494.1, from coordinate 26,532,171 downwards.
AGTTACAAGGCACGCAAGTGAGCTGCCCAGAATAGCACTGGCCCCATCAAACCCTGCCTGCTGGGCTAATAGTTTCAGGCTGCCCCGTGTTGCAAGACAGTGAGGTTTGTTTTCTTGTGAATCAGGTTCTCACATTTCAGAACACCAAGGACTGTGAGGGCCGCATCCTCATCTGGTGTAAATCATCGCATTGCCTTGCAAAGGAACTTTGCCAGCTTACACCAAAAGAAGGACTGGGCCACAGTAACTGAGCCCACCAGTATCTGGTCTGAACTGGTGGCGTATTGCTGACTGATATATTGCTGGAGCAACAGGGTTTCTGAAGTCAGACACAAGTATATCATAAGCCTTGGAGCCTGGATGATGTATTAATGTAATAACATCTGAGAACACAGTAACTTTAATGATCGCCGACATCTGAAATGAAAAAAATACTCATGGCACTAATTCAGGGAAAGCCCAGGAAATCTGGAGCAACGTCTTTTGTATTTCCCAATCATGCATAAGTTGGTGAAGTGACTGGAAAAAAAGTGGGAAGAGAATTCACCTGCAGTCCTTGGTGGGAGGGGAAGAAGGCAACATGCATTGCAGCAACCAGCGCTCTCCCCGTGCCCCAGGGCTGTGCCCTGGGGACCTGTGACGTGTGTGGGTTTTACTAAAGGAAGAGGCATCTCTGAACCTCCTTACCTTCCTCCTCGTGCAGCCAAAGCCAGACAAACAGGTTTCCCCATCTTCAGCCCAGACAGCTATGGGCTGTGGTGTCAGGCAGTTTAATTCTTTCCTTCACACTCTTTCATCCCTGTCCCCTGTTTAAATCTTACAGCTGTTGACATGCCTCTAAAAGAAGTGGCATGACTATCCATGGAAAGGAGACGGCAGAGCTTTCTGGCTGTGGATTACCTCCTGTTACCTTCCATCTCTATTTTTTTAGAAACTGAAAATTCAGTGTCACTCCACATCCATCTCAGCGAAGCACAGATGTAACTGGGGAGAAGGAAACATACCGCTTAGCCGTTGAAAAGACTGACATGGAGTCAAACAGGAACACCCCTGAGTGGCACCACACCGTCCATCACACCCCCTCCCTCCTCCTGCCCCCCCCATTTCAGTCTCCTCCAGTTGTCAGGAAACCCCACACTAGTAACAAGCAGTACTTAAACTGTCTCAGCAAGTAAAGCCTAACTACTCAAGATTTCAGTATATTTATGCAATCCAGTCTGGCTCTGGGCCCATGCTAGCTTTATTTATCTAAAGTCTGTGCTGTAGGCGATGAATTCATAGAGAAGGTATTATTAGAAGACAACACGCATAAAGGGGAAGAAAAAAAGTAAGTAAGTGAGAAATCCAGTGGAGCAAGGCTTTGCTGTGCTCCCAGCTTTCCTCCAAGACAGCGATCGGAGCGGCATTGCCGGGAGAGCCGTGCACAGCCCTGTGCTGGAAGGGTCCTTGGGCAGGGTCTCCATCACAGCTAGGAGCATGGGGCTTTGTGCCTTGTGGGGACCTTTCCCAGCGTAGCAGGAGGCATGCTAAGGATTAGGAGGAATATGCATAGAAACCCACTTCAAGCTCTCAGAAGAGAGGGCCAAGGCAGCTGTTTTCTTGGCCCTGGTGCACCTCCCTCCCTCTCACCTGGGGCTACAGATCTTCTCTGCCTAATAACAGCCTGAACAGAGCCTCCTTCCCTTGTGTGCACCAGGCAGCCATGCAGACAAGCTGGGGTGTGAAGACATGAGATGGACATTTGGGAAGTCTGGCAGCCCTGTAGTACCTGCCGGGGTGAGCGGTGGGGGGCTGCCTGCTTGCTACCCCCAAGAAGCCCCAGGTCAGGAAAGGAGCTCAGGATGTGAGGGATGGACCTGCTCAGCACGCTGGGATGCAACATGGCCGCTGCAGGGCTGGGTGCTGAACCCTAACCTTTAATCAGTTGACACTGGCTCACAACACATGTTTTTCACCTTCTGTTGTGTCTGTTTGCAGTGAAAGCTCTTGAGGACAGAAAATCCCTCTAACGTAACACCTCGGCACAGCCATCCTGAACATACAAACACCATTTCTTTGTGCCACCCTGCACAAAGCACAACTGTGTCCAATAAAACACGGTCCTAAGCTGAAACTTCTGTTACCATACTACTACTTATAAAAGACAGCAGTATATTCCACTAATTGCCTCAACCCAATTAATTATGCAAGAAAATATGTAAAATGAAAATTAATTCCATGAAACCAGTCCATGGAAATTATCCTGGAACCTTAAATCAGCATTTCCACAACAATTACAAGTTCCTTTAGGACCCTTTTAATGTGGGAAGGGTTCCTGAGTCACTGTTTCATGTCACGTTGTCAGAAAAAAGCCATTTCCTAGAAAGAAAACCACCTACAGAGACTTGATAGTTGAATGAAAGTATTTAAATTTCCAACCAACATGCACTTAGATGGGAAATACTCACACACCACCACAACAATGGCCATATTAAAACTACCTGTACATGGGGCTGTATAGACTCTTTGAAATAAGGGAGATGATAATAGATCAGAAAGTGTGATCACAGTAATTAAGGATAGAGAAGTCCAATCATAATAAACCTGGGTATTCTGTTTTCCCCTGGTTATTCACTGTGGTCTGACACCCTTTGGATTCAGAGAGTCCCATGGCTCAAAATCACATTAAAGCTCATGCTTTAATCATTAGAATCTGCCATGACTACAAATCTGAACAGAGATGGTATTTTCCTACCCCTAATTTTGATATCTAAATGGGGGAGGGGGCTGTTTGTTTTTGTTTATGGTTAAGTTTAAGTCCTGAATTCTTTACCCATTCCTTAAGGAAAATAAGAAAACGTCCAGCTAGAGCAAGGGGTAAAATTCTGCCTATAAGCATTCCTGACTAGACATTATCTGATCAAAGCTATTTGCCACTGAGCACAAACTGCCGAAGAAAACTCCTTTTGTTACTCACTGATGTTACCTCCAGACTACAAAACATCTAGTTCTCACATAAACCTAGACGGTTCATTTAAAAACAAATTACCTCTAAACTTGTGCTTCTTTAGCAGCAAAATATTCACTCCTATGTATTACTGCAGAAATAGAATTTGAGTCATGGCTTTATACCTTACTACGCTCACTGTTTTTTCCTCTTTTTCTTTCTGCAAGCTCTAGACAGGGGGAAAAGTGCAACGTAAGGAACTTGCATTGCTGGGGCCTTAGTAATATCCGTCAGTAAACCTGTAATTAGATAGAGAGTAGTATTAATCTTGTGCATTGCCTGAGGGACATTGCCAACATCCAGCAAAACCTCTATTGATGAGGAAGGATTCCAAGCATGCCTGTATGAAAAATGACAGAGATGAAATATTTACTTACTTTACCCTTCCCTTAACTACTCATTCTCAACCAAGAAATACTCTAGACCCCAACGGACTAAATCTACTAACATCAACCCCTTAACACAAAAGGTGACACATGCTAAGCCTTCTAAGCCTTTCAGTTCTTCCTCAAATGCCTGTTATAACAGGTATTTCAAAGAAACCTCAGAGTGTGATATTTTCAGATGTACTATTTTTTCATTTAAAATGTGTTAATGGAATGAGAACAGTTAATGCAAACAAAGATATTGGTCAGTTGTGATAATGGAAGTCATAGCCTTCTCATCCTAATACATGATTCATAACTCATTAATCTGGCATCAAAGACGTGATTTATAGATGTTCTGTTTCTGTACGCTCCACCCTTGTTTCCCGGAGGAGAGGGAATAAACTATTTCATACAGAGGTATGAATTGTTTTCAAATGAGTCTGTATGGTGAGAGATTACTCTGGCCTATTACAGATAGCTGAAACACCCCCAAAAAAGAGTTTTCTTATTGAAAAAGCATTTAAGAAAAATAAGTGACATTGTTTCTATTACACCTAACTGCCAACTTCATCACTTCCTATGACTATTTTTCTTTTTTTCTTGCTTTTTTTTTGCAATCATCTACCTTATCAGAATTATTTGATCGCTGAAAATAGAAAAAAGAGGCCACTAGATGGAAATTGCCCACAATCCTTTCCATAGTTGCTCTCTACTTTCAACAGAAAACAGTCGTGAAATCTTTTTACAAATGTGGAGAGCAGAATAGAGACAACTTTGCATTTTTTTCCTTTGAGGCTTGCTATTTTATTTCTCAGCCAACTGCAGGTATCCTTGAGAAAAGCATACCCTGTCAACTACTATTTCCCTGGATATCTTTTTTTTGGAGTGAAGTAAAATCCTGGATTTTGACTTGAATGGAACAAGAACTTTACCCCACCGGTGTGAATTAACACTACTCAGGCTCAGTAATTATAAAATGTGATGAGTCTGACAGCATGAGCTACCAAAGGCAACAAAGCATCAGGACCAGCATCTTGCACATCACCACTTAAGCCAGGGAAGAATTTAAGTATGCACTTAACTTTAGGCTAGCAAGTAGTTTCATTGATATAAATGTGACTATACAAGATAATTAGAATTAATTATGCACCTAAGTGCTTTGCATATCAAGGCCAAACTGTTTTGCAGCTTGAAGGTTTGAGACCGCAGGCTCTGAGCCACCCGTGCTTTTCAAAACTCCTTACTTGCATGTGGCCAACAACACTGACAGTGGATTGTTCAGCCACATTAACATTATTCATTACTAATTTTCAAACACTAACAAGTGTGAATGCCATATCTGTTAGGACTCAGAGGAGAAATCCAACCTGCCTACTACATTTTCCCTGAGGGAATCCCACCCACTATGTCACAACCATCATTTTCAGTATTTAACTTCTCATTTAAAAAAAAAAAAAAAGTGGCTGCCACAGAAATGAATGGAGCCCAATGTGTCCCCGTATGTATTCACAGAACCACTAGGAAGTGAGCTCTACAGCTGAAGCACGTCTATGATTTCTGCACAGGACTTAGTGAAACTTGAATCAAAATGGGCCAATCTAATATTCTGCGACAAATATTTTTCCTCTAAGGAAATGGCAGGTTCTGAAGTCTACCCATTGTAGCAGTAAGTCAGGGAAGCTCATTAAAGCAGTTCTCAGGAGAGCAGCCAGATTAGTCAAGCCAGTAAAATGCAAACTAAATTTGCCAGTCACTTCGCCAACTCTATTATATTTTTAACCTAGGGCTTTACACTCTGGTGTCCAAAGCCCTTTAACCGAAGCATTGCACCGCTACGCTATTGACTGAAGCTGCTCTTCCCAACACGACCAGGCAGACTGGGAATGGGTGTATGTTTTAATTATACGATTTTATTTCACGCTGAGCCTGTGTGAAAGATCTCTGCTCTAAGAGGATGCAGAGCCATCTGGGAAATATCTGAGTACTTCCAAGAACAGGTACGGCTAAAATCTGGATTTCCTACCCATTCCTCGCCATTTTAAACACGCCTTCCAAGCCAGTCCCGGTGGTTTGCTGAGTGCTCATCTGTGTGTTGCAATGGCAAAGCTGGCTTGAGCAATCCCTCTTCTCTCCATAGCTCTTCCTCTCACTCCCACTCTCCTTTTCTGCCACAGGAGGTACGGGCTGCCTCAGCTGGGCAATTCAGCTGTCCATGTGGCCTCACACTAACTGGGTCTGTGAAGCAACCTGGGTATGTAAAACCACCCAAGCTTGCAAAATCCCAAAGTTAAAAAAATAGCCACTCCAACCAAGTCTTTCTGCAGCTCCACACTCAGTAGGTGCTTGTCTGGGTGCAGGTTCAGGCGTGGTTCTTACCTCAGCCGTCCCCAGGTTTGCCACACAGAAATGGCTGAACAGCCCCTGCACCTGGCTCACTGCTATGGAGCTGCTGGGTTGCCTGCAGCAAGCAGCACCCCAACAGCCCAATGAGAAACAGGGGGTTTTAAAGCACAGCACTCCCAGACTTCTGAACCACACATGAAAAAGAGGAAATTGTCCTCAGGAACGGGGCTCACGCAGTCCTTCTACAGGCTCAGCATGAAATAAAATCCTTGCTGTGGCCACAAGTGCTGCTGTAGCCTTCCTTCCTTCCTTACATTCACAGCAAAGGACATGCTTGAACCTGGTGGTGGGTTCCATCTACAAAATAAATTGCTCTCTAGACTTAACAGAGGAAGCTGGAGAGCAGGCAGTCACCCAGACAGTAATAGAGTGTTCATGACCACCTTCTGTCAGACGGTTAATCCCAGCAGCAAGTACCCCGCAATTTTAGTCCAGCAGGATATACTGAAGCTGGGAGAGTAAGCAAACTTGTGAGGGTCCAGAAATGTTCCAGAGGATTTGCCCTGCGGGAACAGTGTTAGCTTAGGTGTCCCTGCTAAATTCTGCTTATAAAGCTTTATTAGCAATACAGCCAGGCAGATCATTAGAATCAAACATTTGTGCTCAGAGTTCAGTCTCTATAAATATCATTCAAAAGGCCTTTGGGCCCTATAAAATTCCATATGGTCTCCTATCATTAAAGGGCTGCATCTCCCCAGAGGCAGCATAGCGAGGACTAAAAATTGGTCTTACTATCTAAAGCCTTTGACAACCAACTTTGCTGTACCAGAAGGTTATTTGGGGAATCTCACATGACATTCATTCTTGCCTGGCTTAGGGATGGAGGAGACTGCTTTGAACAATAGCAATAATAGTATGGACTGATACAGTAGTGCATTTTTCAATCATTATTTAACCCTTGCCATCCTTCTGTGAAGCTCTAGAGATAAGGGACTAGACACTACTAAAGAACTGGCAAACCTCCAGGTAAGCAGCAGTTCTTTAGCAGCATACAACAATAAATACAAGTTTTCCGGTTGGGATGTGAGGCAGGATACAAACGCTGCTTGGAACAGCAGAAGAAAAGAGTGCAACTCTGGGCATTGATGTTTAGTGAGGGTACAGAGCTAGATTTAATACCTCTATTGACAGCAAGTCATTCTGGCATCATAGTGCTCTCCTCCACTTCTTCTCCAGAAAGGCAGAACAGTTCTCTGCTGTCCTTCTGCATGTGCGTCATCCTGTACAATTAGTCTAGGAGGGCCTGGAATGGGAGTGTGGGTATTGGTAGGCTCCCCACAGAGAGTGCAGTTCTCTCAGAGCAGCCAACCTCTTCCCACAGAGTTGTTGACCAAAAGGGAAGTCCTGTGGCCCAACTTCACAGAGCTCCTATCATCTGGAAAGCGCATGGTGCAGCAAATATAAGTAACTCATCAATTCTGGGATTTCAGCAAGCACGTCCATGATAAGCAGAACTAACAAAGGCTCATTTTCCACTTGTCTGATTCCCAATCTTTCTCCACCTCCTTTTCCCCATGTGAATCTCTGATGTTTAATAAATGGTGAGCTGCTTGGCCTCCTCCCTCAGCATGGTGCTAACAGGGGCTCTCCCATTCATTCCCCTGCCACCTGTTTTCCCCAAACTTGTAGGAACATATGCCTCTTTGAGATCTTCACCCTTTTGCTAAATTTGGTTGAAATTGGCCAGAGAATTCAAAAGCTATTAGGCACACACATACACCCCCAGAGGCAGTGTGATCATACAAGACTCATTTCCTTAGGATATTAGGCAAAAATGCCTAGCTGAAAGCTTTTTGATGTTGGGTGCACCTTTCTCCATTTCCTGGTTCTGCGTGAAACACCAGGGAGAACCAAAGACATCACAAGTAAAAGCCCATCCCCAGAAGACTGTTATTATCCTTGTTTCTAGAGCAACTCTTGGATGTATATCAAAACAGAACCTCCTCCCCCTCTGGGGTTTGCTCACCCTATGCAGATCTGTGGGTGGCATCTCTTGACGATCGTTCTCCACAGGTCCTGCTAGCAACACTGCCAATGCTGGGCTGCATATTTTTAGCTCACTGTTTGAGTCAGAATATTAATGCTATTGCTCATATCACTCTCATTGACTCCTATGTGAGCCTGGTCATTAGGAGGAACATTTCACTGGTTACTCCAGATAGACAAATCAATTTAGAAACAGCCACTCTCAGCCTTTGATATATCAGGGGCTTTAACTAAGTCAGACAGCCTAAGTTATTAAGAGGAAATGATGGAAACTAAAACCATCTTCCTGAAGATTTAGCATCATCTGTATAAATACTAGCAGGACTCTGTCACTCTGGTCATTCTGTTGCTAACTGCAGGTGAAATACAGCCACAGTGGCACTGGCACATCAGGCAAGATGGAAAGAGAAATTAAAACCAAATGGACTAATTAGCCAGATGAGGCCCTAATCCAGAAATAACCATGATGTGAATGGAAGTGCAGCTCATCCAGCATGACTCGTTTCGGAGTTATCGTCTGTGCTAGAAGGGACTGGCATGAGAACCGTTATTGAGAGGTTATTTCAGACAACTTCCACTTGTGGTCAAGCCCTTAGACAGACAGACTTTGATGAAGGCTTTGATTCCTGCTATAAGGCATGTTTTCAGATATTTAGCTTTAAGGTAGCTAAACTCTAAGCCTGTTCATAGCAGAATTATTTTAAGCCCTTAACCCCAGAGTCATGGACCAAATACTGATCCAAAAAACATATCCTCAACTCATTTCACATTCAAATCCCTCCTGGGAGATGGTGAACTGTCTCAGTTCTCATTTGTTTCAATGGGAGTTGAGGCTGTTTAGCAGAATACAGGATCAGACCTGTACAGTCAAAAACTGCTACAGTACCTGAAGAACCAGCTTTAAAATGAGGAGCACAGAGCCTGGGTCTGAGCTGGGAGCTGAATCCGTAGAGGGAGGCAGCAGATCCATGCTCCAGTTAATTATATTAAATAATACCTTCTAGTAGATACGCAGATCGCTTTCGCTACCGCTGCTGCCACCTCTGTGCCAATTATGCTAACTATTGGTTTCTTTTCAAAGGCGGAAGCAAAAAATAACACTCAGTTGAAACTGCAGGAAGAAACTTAAGTGGGCAGAGGGTAATTTTCTGAGCTAGAATCCAACCAAGGCACTGGAATGAAGAACCCCTACTCTGGCTGTGAAGGATCACAGGAGCACTAAACCCACGGTGGAGCTGGTCTTGAACTCAGTGTGTTGTCTGAGAAGGCAGCATCTCTTTCAGCACAGTATTTTCAGAACAGTCTTTGTTTTCCCATTCTCTGTCTTCCTGAGTTGTGTTCTTCAGATAACCACACCGCAAATGGAGAACTATTAAACCACAAAGATCTAATTTAAATTAACATTAGTAATCTAGCTTAAACCCACAAAACCAAGGAAATGCTCCAAAGCTGCTCTCCCCACCGTAAGTCAGTGCATATCGCATTTGAGATAAGAATGCTGCACTTTTTATTTGGTAAATTTAAAAACCACCTCTTGGGCGACCTCTTGGTATCTCCTGCAGCTGCAGCACAGACAGCTGAGGTGGGTGGATGCAACCACAAACCTGAAATTTCCCAGCTTTCATTTTTAATTCAGTTCCTTAAAGTTCTTGGAGGGAAGGGAAGGGATGGGCTTTGGGGGTGGGTTTTTTTTTCTTTTTTGGTTTCTCTGCCAATTTAAACTTCTTTTTATTATGCTCAGTGCTATGTTTAGGCCTCTCTCCAAAGACTGTCTCCCAAAAATTAAGAGACAATTTTATTACTACACAGAGGAACTTCAAAAAGGGATCTGATAGTGGGGGACTTTTCAACCTTGCTTAATGAGATCTAATGACTGGAACTTGCAGCTAGACATATTCGACCTTAAATTAAGATGTAATCTTCTAGCTGTGAGGGCAATGACATACTGGAACAATTTCTCGTGAAAGGTAGCCTCACTATTGCTCAGAAATGTTATACTGAAAACAGATATCATTCTAGAAAACAGTATCTAATTTGGGTCTGGGTGAAGGTCTAGGGGCTGGAAGCAGATAGAAGGGAAAGGGGATGAGATCAAGCTGGATGTTTATCTGGGGTTTAGGGCTGGGAAAGTCTGTATCACCACATGTATCACTGTCCTTCCCTGGCTCCGAGAAGACGACTGCTCACCTTGCTCTCAGTGCTCTGCAACCCCATCCCATGCTCCTGCAGCTTTGGCAAGAGGCAAAAAGCAGCATTTCCTCTGATTTCTTCTCCCTTCAGGGAGAGGGGAGTTCTTCTGGGAACATCTAACCTGAGTGCCCCTTATTGCCTGGTTGTAGCCAAAATCTCTTTAGACTCCTAAAGACAGAAGTCCTTTTGTGTCTCTCCTTTAGCTGTCCTGGCAATGCATCTGCGTTTGCAGGGAAGGCCACCATTGGTATTCCTGAGGAAATTGGTTTCCCTTGGAAGTATCAGGGACTGCAACAGGGCTCAGAGCTGAGGTGGCAAACAGGGCCGGACCTGCACTCTCCTAGTCTTTCACTTCCTCAGGAGGTTCCCCATGCAAAGCTCCAGCATGCAGCTCGAGCAGCTGGGCTGGGTGAGCATGCAGCCAGATATACAGCCATTGCACAGAAGTGTTTCTTCTTCAGGATGGAAAAAATCCTTTGTTCCCCTCCAGGAAACACCCTGCAGATCTGACATCAGCCTAACGCACGGTGCAGGACTTGACCAATTTCATGCAGTGCTTACAGGGTCAGACACACAGTACAGCAGTCTGTCATGGAAGCTGTCATGTCAGAGAGAGCCATGAGAAAGGCAGCAGGCTGGTGAGCAAGTGGGGAGCCACCACCCTCTCTTTCACTTTTCTTTCCCATCTCATTCCTTCAGTGCATCCAAAATGAGACATTGTTTTTGCCAAATGCCTTTCTAGATCTCACCGTTCTCCATTCATGGGCCTGAAGGCTAAGTTTGCTTTGGACAAAACATTTAGGAGCAGAGTAAACTCCTCAGAAGCAGTGACACTGCAAGCATAGCCTGAAGCCACCTCCACTGCTATAGAAATTAAGTATTCATGGTTTATTTTCAAAATATTTTCCACTAGAAGGTCACAAATAGTGGAGTTTCTGCTGGGTATTTCCATCTTTCCTCCCTTTACTCTGCTCCATGTCTCGTTTGGTTAGAAACAGCAGCAGCTTGGTTAAGGGCAAAACCACTGCCTATGCTCTGAAAGGGAATATTGCTGAGAGCTGGAGGACCCCATCAGACTATTTCTTCATTTATCTGACCATGATTTCCTGTGGAAGGAAAAGACTGAAAAGCTTCTCAAGGTCACAAAGATCATAAGAAGCCTGGACTTGGCCACGCATGCATGTCTGGTCCTCAAGGGAAGCAATTATCAGCCCTTCTCATCAGGGAGGCCACAGACTGATTGACACATCCTACCTGTACCCCTTGACCAGATGTGCAGTCCCATTTACTCTGATCTGTACGTGCCCAGCATGTCTGATACCTTCCTGCAGCACCATATTCACTTCACAGAGGTAGAAGAAAAATGTGCATTTCCTGCACATAGCATTAGGAGTATCCAACGAATGTGGTATCCACCAAGGACACCATTCATCTAGCCTGAGCCTGCCCCTAAGGGCCACAGAGAGATCCAGCACCCTGCTGCTCAGGAAATATATGGGGGTGAGTTTCCAGCGTAGAATCATAGAATCATTTAGGTTGGAAAACACCTTTAAGATCATCGAGTCAAACCATTAACCAACCACTGCCAAGTCCACCACTAAACCATATCCCTAAGTGCTACATCCACACATTTTTTAAATACTGCCGGGGATGGTGACTCAACCACTTCCCTGGGCAGTCTGTTCCAATGCTTGACAACCCTTTCAGTGAAGAAATTTTTCCTAATATCCAATCTAAACCTCCCCTGGCACAACTTGAGGCCATTTCCTCTCGTCATATCACTTGTCCTTACTACAATCTCCTTTCAGGTAGTTATAGAGAGGGATAAGGCCTGCCTTCAGGCTCCTTTTCTCCAGACTAAACAACCTCACTTCCCTCAGCCGCTCCTCGTAGGACTTGTTCTGTAGACCCTTCACCAGCTTCACTGCTCTTCTTTGAACATGCTCCAGCATCTCAATGTCTTTCTCATAGTGAGGGGCCCAGTTCTTGAAACACAAAGTGGCAACTTGTCATCATAGGTGATGACATCTTGAGCTGACCTCCATTCACGTCTCTGCATGAGCCCAGAGGACAGGTCCTGGTCACTGAAATGGGAATCCTGCTCTTGGGATACCCAGGCCTGGAGTCAGGGATACCCAGAGGACTGTGCAGAGGGTGCTGACATAACAACACTAATTTTGAAGCAGGATGCAGTGTGTTGGCTAAGGGCCAGCAGGAATGCTCAGAGAAGACAAAACCGTGCTCGCTGACTTCTCGGGGTGCAGGAGCACTGGTTGGTAAATAGTCAGCAGTTACCAGTGCAAGGTGCCTGGGAGAGAAGAGCTGTGCTCCGCTCAAGCATGGATGGAGCATCCGAAGACATCTGCTCTTCCCCCGAGTACCTGCTGGAAGCACCAGCGATGACAGATTATGTCAGTGCAAAAGCATTCATCTTACTCTATCTCCTCTGTATGCAAATGTCAACCAGACCTGGAGAAAGGTGCTGCACAGGCTGTCAGTAACCACCTAATCTCACCCCCTGATAACCAGGCAAGGGAGCGGGGAGGAACGGCAAAAAACCTGCTAGAGGCAGAGAACATGTGTGCTGGGGGGGGCTCCATGTAGCCCCTGTGCAGCAGCACTGGCCCATGTCACTGCCACCCGATGGGCACACACCGCACGGGCAAAGAGGGCCAGCAACAGTCCTGATTCACTAATCCACACAGTAATGTGTGTATATATATATATATATATATATATATGTTAGTGCCAGAAGGATTCAAAATAGGAGAGGTAAAAATGTCCCCGCTGATCAGAAACACGTTATTCTTTTAAACAGACCTTCAGGAATCACAGCTTTTGTATTATCTAGCAGGGAACATGCTTTCTTATGGAGGTAGTTGGTACCCCAGGGTGAACACATGCCATGTGTTGGACTCATTTTAGTGGTTACAGAAAAGAACTGCTGCATTAAACTACATAAATGGTCCGAGCTCAGGTTACATGATCTCTCCAGGCTGCTTTCATATACGCCCACCCTCTCCCAGACCCTGGCCTCTTGCTTTTCCCTCCTGAATGAAAATGCTGCTTCTCCCTCCCCATACCTCCAGCTGGCTTTAGGACTCTGCACACCTTTCAAATTATTTTAAATACTAAATGAGATTTCTCATTTTTACCAGCTACAGCCATGCAAACTGAATGATTTTGGGTGGGATTCCTATCAGCTGGACTTCTGTAGGGGCAGAGCTAAACCAAAGTGAGCACAAAAGGCAGGAAGGGATAAAAAACAAAGGGGACAGTTTTAATCAACAGACTCAACATCTGAAAACATAATGGGATAGGGAGAGAAACAGTACTTGCTTTTGTGCTTCAGAAGGTATTTGTAGACAAAAGAGGCCCTGATGATTTGGGTTGTCCTAGACAGATGCTACAGCTTTCGCTCTTCTGTTTTTTGAAGTAAGACCTGTCTCATACATGCTGCCCTCCTGGAAGACATCAGGGATGTCTGGACAACTGTCTGGAGAACAACGCTGGTGATTCAGTACAGCTGGAAAATGGGTAATGGAGAGCTGGTGACTCCACTTGGGAAGACCTGGACCTCACCACTCTGCCTGTTCCACAAGTCCCTGCCCTGCAGAGGAACCGCAGGACATCAATGTGGACACCAGCTGCCCTCCCACAAATCCCCATAATTCAGCCCAAACTGCCTGTGTCTGGGGTTTGGACCAGTCCTTTCAGCCAATAGGCAAAGTGAGGGAAAAAAGCATAAGGTGGTGTTTTGTTTTTCCAATTTGTAACTATTAAATATATACAAAATATATAAAACACTCAGAATTCTCGGCGAAGGAAATTACCCTTACATGGATTTATGAAGTGTTTTAAATATGAAAGAATGCAAACCAGCAGCATAAAACCAACAAAGCGCAAAAAACAAGGAAAAAGAAGAAAAAAGTCTAGGGTGAATAATGAGAAGAGGAAACGGATTCAGGCCTACCCATACGACAACAGCGCAGCAATGACATCTCTGCCTTGAGATCTAGCAGTTAGTCAGAGCTCCTTCCATCACCTTTTGTTACCCCCTATACCTGGGATTTCTTTTACAAACAAATATGAAAACACTCTCCAAAACATTTACATCTAAGCATCATTTCTACCAAAATAACAGAATCTGCTCCTATTCTGAAAGCCCTGAATTTGATTTTGTAGAAATCTGTGGAGAAGAGTCAAAATAACTAGTAAGTGTAGACAGTAAATGTCTGACTGACCTGAAAATAAATGTCTGAAACGTTTAACACAATCAGATCATTCCTGCCAAATTTTTCAATCCTGGTGCTGCTCAAACCAGTTCAGTTAGAGATGGCTTGGAGGTGCTCAGAGGTGACACCTTTATATCTGCAGGTGGAGGAGAAGCATTGCTAGTGGCATTTTGCTGAGCCAGCTCCACCGATTCCTACTATGCTGGTAGGCGACAAGCCCTTAATTACCACCACTTCTCACTTTCCTGGCTATTTTCACTGCTTTGCTGGACATGGGAAGACTCTCATAAATTTTAGTGAAGATAAAAAGAAGTAGGAAAGTGAGGCATGGTCACGGAGGCTTCACAAATCACACAAAGCCCCCAGCATATGAGGGCATGTCATCATTTTATGAACTGCCTGCAATCCAGTTTAGAGCTTCTGATATTGTGAGAAAGGAAGGAGCCAGTTCAGGATCCTTCCTTAAAGGAAGAAAAAAGAAGAGCTGCAAGCAGGCAAGAATGTCTTCCAGTAACACATGCCTTTAGAAGGATCCGATAAATCTTGGCCTGGATTTATTTGAAAAGGAAAATTCACATAAAGACACTCCCTTGATCAACATAGCTTGAGTGGCTTATCTTTAAATCAAACCCAAAAGCTCCAAGGCACACATCTTTGAAATCTGAGCTTTAATGGCATTAAGAGACCACCAGTTTCAGACTCAGATCCTGAAAAGCAGGACTTGAACCAAACTGGTTGATTGTATCCAGAACAGCATTTTTGTTTTCAGCTTGGGGGAGGCTGGAGAGCGAAGGGTCAAGCAGGACTGAGATTTATTTACTGGCACTGAAAAGTAAACATCAGGCATTATACTGATAACAACCTGGCCCTGACAAAGGCCATTGGCAAGGCACATTCTTGAAGAGGAAGAGTTTTGGTTGCTATATTTCTGCTTTGCTAAGGGAATAGACAGTAAAGCAATTACATTCTTGAGAAGTACAGACAAGGCTGGGAGAGAGCTGCCCTGTGTTTAAAGCCGCAGTAGATGCTAGCAGAGGAGGGAAGGTGGAGGGGTGGACAATGGCTGCAGCCCAGCAGAGGCAGAATCTGGGCTCAGCCTTTGCCAGCCCCTCTTTATTTCCCTGCTTCATATAAACAGGACAACAATTCCACTCTCCAAAACCCATTAGAGAAAATGAATGACTCATTAGAGAGCTCAGTTAGCCTTGCCACAGAGCTTCAGTGTGAGAGTTTTGTTCTCACCTGCATTTACGCACAGTTACGCTCTTCTGTAGTATCTATTCATCCATCCAACCCATTGACACAAGTGGAAAAGAAGCTTACTACAGAAAGGTATTTCAAGGAAAATCCTTTCTGGGTAGGCTTAGAGCAAAGAACTGGGAAGGACTCTGCCAGGGAAAGAAAATATGATTGAAAATCCTTATTCTGGGAGGCTGGGGAAGAGCAGTACAGACCTTGGCAGTGGGTACGCGTTCCTGGGGGCACAGCCTCATGGGAGGCAGCAGCAAGTGCTGGAAGCATACAAAAAACCTGCCTCCATTGCAAAATGCAAGGCAGTCCCCAAAGCTTCATCGTTTTATTAGCCAGCTCCTGCTCCTTGCTCACCCACTGTGTCTCGAGGGCTGAGAACAGAACTATCCCAAAGCAGCTTTACTGCCGGGGAGCCACTGCAGCAGGCAGAGGTGTGCCCAGCCCCTGGCACCAGAGCGAGCTGCAGGAGGAAGAGGAAGGTGCCTCAGAGGCGCAGAACGGGGCTGCTTCTGACACTCTGCACCTCCCAGTCTCCCCCAGAGTGCGTGGTGTTGGTGAAGTGAGGCCAGGCTCACACCAATGAGCCCTTCCTATCTCCCAGACCACAGGGCAAGCATTCCTGATGCAGGAGGACGGCAGGGTGTCGGAACTTCTGTGAGGCTCTGCTGACTCACTCTTCCCCCTGCAGCTTCCCTCTGGGATCTGGGCAGGGAGGATGCCCTCTGGGATCTAGCAATACCACGCCATGTGGGTCCAGCTTGAGAAACATGCTGATAGGGCGTTCTCTGCCTTGGAAGCAGCTGTGTTTGGGGCTTAACGTTTGTGGCTACACCTTCAAGCCACACATGTTGGTAGATCTGTGCAACCTGTTAGCCAGGGTATTGAGGCATATCAGCATCCCAGGAGGGGTGCAACGCACCCTCATCTTCCGCATCCTAACATGGATAACCCAGAGTTGCCCCATTTGCATTTGATAGTTGTCCCTTTGCATCCTGTGAATCCATCCTCTCAGCAAAGTTCTCCTGCCCTAGACTAAAATGTCCTGTGTTCGACACATTTCTAAATTAGCTCTGTCCACAGCAGAGACAAGCCAGTACTCTGGAGATGGGGAACAGCTTCACCTCTTTTAGATCACCATAAGGCAGGATGGGAAGGAAAGCCCTAGAGTTAAAGAAGCTAAATGGGGCACTGAGGAGCTCGGAGGTGCTCTCTTTATGCTGACATTGCTATTCAGGGTTCAAAATGTTTTCCTAGCATAGTAACCATTTATGAGAATCAGGTATAAAGGACTCCAGTGGTAGGCAGGCTGCTTCTATAGCATCTTTTCACTCTGGATTTCATTTTTCCACTATATTTAATTTTTTATATTTCTTAAGTGCATTTAACTCTTCTTAAAGGACATTAAATTTAAAGAATATTTAATACTTATTAAAGGAGAGTCTCCTGTTACTAAGTGTACCAAAAGTCAAAAGATTCAGTAGCTTTCTGAATACCCTTGCTCAGACACAAACATTCAGGACACCACAGATCTCATTTTCAAATGGGAGCACTAGGAGGATACCAAAGCGCTGCACCAAAGCTGCCAGGAAGGATCCTGGCAGTAAGCAGGGTGAGCGGCCAAATGCACAAAATGGACAGCTGCAGAAAGCCCTCCTGCCTGAAAACTGAGTTTCTTGTTATAATACACATGCTTTTCTCAGGTGCAGGTGTAAATGGCAGGGGGGTAGGGGCCTGCAGCCATAGTCCTTATGAGTAAGGGCACAGCCATATGCAGAAGACCGAAAAATTACTATTTTCTTAAGTGTGTAGCTGTAGGGAAATTTCTTATGTTCTCATCCCAGCCTGCTTCCCTTTACTTGTGGATTTAATTGTTTACATTAGAACAACTTCTAAGCAAAAATACTAAGAGGTTTTAAATGCTTAGTTCTCCTAAAACAGGGTGACGGCTCACTGAAAGCCCTTTGTTGTCACAATCTTTTTATCTGCTTCATATTTCTGATTTTCTTCATTTTAAGGAATCTTAACGTATAGCATGGTTTGATAAATTTACGTCTCAAATTACTCTAAGAATAAGCACAATTTAATACTTTGTATATTATTTGCAGATTTTATTAACATTTGATGACAATGTGTCTTGGCTGGGAGCCCAGAATGTACAATGCACCTGTCAAAAATGAAGAGGCCTTTATACCCATTGCTTTCCATGTGACGTCTACATTAATCATCACAACTTGCTTTTTTTTTTTTTTCCCCACCCCCAAAGAAACCTAAATACTGGGTTTGGACTGAGTGCTGTTGAAGTTATTTATGGGTGCCCTGATAGACCGAACTGCTGGCTATCTGAGTGGACTTTACTGTAATCTGCAAAATGGATTGACTAGTCTCACCAGTACCTTAATATAGTTTGTCACCCTTTTCAGATGAAAACAGAGGAGAATTTAGCTTGACAGGGCAAAACGCCTGGGAAAAGCAATAGAGTATTTGTGAAGGTCACTTCTGCATGGAGAAGCAGCTCTCCTGGTTGCTGCTCTCAATGGCTGCATTTTGTCTCAATTCCACCTTGATATGTTTGGGGTAGGGGGTCTTAAGGTTCAAAAGAACCAGTTATTTGGTAAAGTTCCTGCCTACAAACCAAAAGTACATCTCAGTTTTCCCAGTGATAGCAATCTGGGCTACCACATAACCAGATTCAGCGAACACTGATAGACTAGATATGGCAAAAAAATCTCGAAGAACTTTCTGCCAAAGCAGATCTGTTCCCAAGAGCACACTTTCTAGTACTTGCCTAGAAGAGGTACTGGGGTTTCTACCATTTTATTTGTGTGGGCAACTCTGCAGAAGTCTAAACCTGAAGAAAAGGCATCACCAATGCAACAGTGCTATCACAAGGCCTAGACTGAGCCTGTGAAATCAGGCAGAGACATGGCCGGGATCTGCAGCACTGAGAGCTCATCCCAGCCAGTGTCAGCTAAAAAAGAAAAATATGCACTGTCTCGTTGCGTACCATCTGAAAGACAAGTTGCTGTAGATGAAATATGGAAAGTAGCAGTAGGAAAAACCTGTGATATTTCAACATTTTTTTGGCTACAGAGACCACACTGCAACATCCACTGATATGGAAACACCCCAAGGCACTTTTTCCCCCCTGGGCTTCTCCAAAATAATAAAGACAGCGTTGACAGGTGACAGACTGCAGTCTTCCATACTGAAAGATGAACGAAGAAAATAATGATGTCAATCCATGCTGCATCTCCTTCGAAGCTGAAGGAGCAAAAGCACTTGCACAAAAGGCCAACACAAAACAGGGAGTCTCTCTGTTTAAACACACAATTGCCCTTTATGATTGTGTGTTTTGACGTTTCTTTTTGAACATTTACGATCATTTTCTATTATTAAAAAATGCAAAGCTCAGAGTTAATCCTGTAAGCTGTCAACATAAAAGAAGCATTTCTACTTGCTTTAGCCAGCAGCATGTAGGAGTTTAATGTATTATTAGTTAATGTTTCATATTTTGATCCTAAAAAACACAAGAAGCATCTGAGGTTGTGGAAAGCTCAACCTCAGCTTCTCTCTTTAACTTAATATTAGGTACCTGCGCTGGTACAAATGGTTCGTGCTGCTGCCAGATCAGAACGGTGGATTTTTACCCTCCCTTCACAGGCCTGCAGATACTACCAGAAAAGGGACAGGCTCTGGCAAGAGAAAATCTCAGATCTGTCTTTCCTTCACTTTCCTGTTCTCCTACAGAGAGGATGTGGACTTGCATGTATTCCCTGTAATGCTGCCAGGGTAACAGGGAAGAGCACTCCCTCCTTCCCCCTCCAAATCAGTAACCACCTCCGCTTTCCCTACTAATCTCCCTTTCTTTTAATATTTTATTTTATTTACACAAATTCCTCATGATTTTTTTAATCTTTCTGGACACTGCTGAACTATGTTTTGTAAAAATGTTTAAGGAAACCTCAGTTCTGTTTATATATATACATGTAACAAAATGCAGTAGGTAGCGCAAAATAAACTTTCCCATAATCCTTATAAATCTGTCTAGTTTCAGAAAATTGTTCTGTGTGGGAGAATGGTGAGGTCACTCTAAAGTCCTAATTGCCAAACTGCTTTGGCAATCTTTCCCACCTTCTCCTTGTCCTCACCCCTCTGCTCTCCTTCCCCAGTCCGCTCTGTCATCGTTCTTGTTGTTCCTTTATTCATTTTAATACTAATTTCAGTGCACCTGGAAGGAAACACGCATGGTGGCAACCTGAAATAGCAATAATGAAGACCTTAGAGAAAAGCACGTGGCAAGTCTGAGCACTAAAGAAGCCCTGCTTGTAGCTCGGTGTGCATTTTGTCCTGAACAGAAGACTTTTTCTCACCTATTAGCACAAGGGAGTTCAGATCATGATTTCCAGGAGCAGTGGCACTACAAAAAATAAGAATATACTGCAACTCCTTCTTAGCAGGTTTCCATTCTTAAGCTTTTCTAGAAGCTGGAAGAGCAGTGCTTAAGGCCTGCATTCAGTAAATCCCACTGCATAAATAATACTGCTGAAAGCATAACCAAAGCTCTGTTGTGCTATCATGCTACAGAGCCAATAAACTAAAACAACACTCATGAAATCACTTAACCAAGAGGAGCTTTCCCAGTCTTGTTTCATTAGAAGAATGGCATTCAGCTCTGATCCCAAAAAGCAGCAATCATGCTACAGTATTAATAAAATGAACTTCAGCAGACGCAGTTCCACTGAAAAACATGCACTGAGGTTCTCTTAAAAAAATTCCCCAGCTAGCAATGTAAGGAAAAATATGTGTAATGCCCTGATATAACTGACAAGAAAAACAGAGAAAAAGATTTATAGAGTAAATTCATTAAGCTTTCAACTCACATTCCATCGTTCTGGAGTCCAACTCAAATTACTGTATGAAAGCTCTTTCTCATGGAACTAGATGAAATTTAAGATTACTTTTAATTACAAAGGGTGTGGGAGAATGTTTTCATGGGAGACAAATACCTCTACACCTCTTACCAGTGTGGATTTAAGAGGTTCACAACAAACAGAAACTGATTTATGAGCATTGGGGCATCATTGTGTCAGGCTGCAGCATGGCCTGAGACTTAATTTCTTTACTTTTACGGCCATATATATATATATAACTTTTGCAAGTTCTAATTGGAAATTAAAATTGCTGAACTTTTATGGGAGGAAAGTTTATTACTACTAATGGTTTTCAAAACTAGGCTACAGAAAAATATTAAACATGGTGATGATATGTTCTTTTTAATTTAAATTTAGCTGTACTTTCAATAACTTTTTACATAAATCATGGTACTGCCAAATTGTTTCTCTGGTTAATCAAATGTATCCTGTTTATTGAATAAATAGTGGTCTCAACCTTGCTTTTATTTGGGTATGAACAATTGTGTGGGAGCTATTAGCTCACACACAGGTTGCAGCCCTTCTTTTTATCAAGATTATCCAAGTTTGCAAAAGAGAAACCCTTTCTACTATCGCCTGTAGCCGTGCCAAACTTTAACCATTTCTGCTGAAGCTTTCCATGCTATGTACTGATATTTTTTTCCTAACCAAATGGCTCAGCAACTTCAGAGGAAAAGGGTTAAAACAAAGGAATAAAATGCCCTAGCAACCTGTCATTAAAGACAGATAACAGAATACATGTGCCAAGGGGTCAGCTGTAGGTTAACTGTGACATTTTTGAACATCCAAGCACTTGACTTTGCAGAAAAATAACCATCTCCTTTTAAGGTAGCTCATGTTTGTATGTAACAAAAAATAAGCATATGCCTACGTGCTGAGCATTCATTTGCACACATTCACACCCAGGTGTAATTGATACAAGAATAAATGAAACCCTCCAAAATGCAAAAAATACAACTTTTGCACGCACAAGCTCAGACCATCTTTCTTTGAGATGGGGACACTCTGCATACGGAAGCAAGATAAAAAGAAGCCAGCTGAGGTTGATGAATTAGGAATTGATGTACAATTTAAATCTTAAACTATTTTCCTTTTCTGATGGCTTCTGCATAAGAGTGTAAAGTATGACTGCACTCTACTCTGAGAGTTCTCAAATGGCAGAGGGAATGCTAAGAACTGATGCCAGCACAAAAAGGTAACAGCAGCTCTGGTGAGACAGGTAATTCACCGCCTCTGAAAGGCTGGCTGCTGCTAGGGTTTGGAGGGTTATGAGAACAAGGTATGGAGAGTTATGAAAAGACCTCACGATAAAAATTTCATGTCAATTATTGCTTTTTCAAATTCAACAGGCAGGAACAAAAGAACAAAAGAGTAAAATTCTTCAAGCATGACTTGGGCTGCACCAACCCGGCCATAGTATGCTAATACTTATCTCTGTGCATCAAACATTATTTATCACTGGGTCTTCCAAATATAGTACCCAGACTAAATTCTGTAGACACCCTTTTTGCTCTTTAACTTCTGTCTTCCATCCTATTTTCAACTTTTACAAAGGGGTGGAGAAGAGCTGTAGAAAACACCACGAAGCAATTATAGGGTCATTAAATCCGGCATAAGTCACTGCTGGCACTGTGTCCTCCTCCATGGCTGCTTGCTCTTGCTATGTGCCCTGTGCCAGCGCTATAGTTCTGTGGCTGAGTTGTGATCCAGATAGGGAACTGATCCAGCTGAAAAATAACTGAACCGATAAAATGGTAATGTCAGCACAAGAGAGAGGAACAGGGATGAAGAGCAACAGCAGGCAGTGGCTGGGAGGTGGAACCACCCTTTTCAGCAATACAGCAGACATACGCCAGATTAAAGTAACCATATAAATACAATTTAAGAGTTGTTAAATCACTCCAAGCTGCTGTAATGAGTTCCTTCATAAACGTACACTCAGATTCGCTTTGCAGGTCCATCACGAGTTCCTTAGTTTCGCTGCTATGCCTCTAAAGGCATTCAGACAGGATGAAAGACTTTGCTCGTTCAAAACATTTTGCAAAAGCTAATTATAACTTCTGTGCTGTCTTTCAAAAAAGAACTAACACGATAACATGCAAAGGCACAGGTTCTTCAGGTTAAGAGTCGGTTTCTATCCCTACACTATCAGGGGACTGGATCTTGCTTTCAAGAAAATGCATTTCATACTGTTATACTTCTAAAGGGGGTATCCCCTTGTTTATGGCAGGAATTTAAGGCAGGAACCCAGGCTCTGCCATTCACAGATATGGGATTCAGAAGCCACATCCTCAAATAAAAGAAATTCAGATGAATAAACATTAAGAAATTATTTATGCAAACCAAACTATCAAATTGAATTGATGTCCAGGTGAACACACGCAAGCACAGGGGACTGTCTGCTACTGTGCTTCTGAGCTAAATTTTTTCCTCAAACTGAAATGATGATGTTATTTTCATTTTAATTCATTTTCCAGACAAGAATGAGATCTGCTCTAGTATTAACTGAAGCTGAGCTAGTACTTCTTGTGAAGCTGTGCTGTCTGTCAAGTTACAATTTTAGATTGGTTAATAGCATCTTTCAAGTGTCAATACCTTCATTAAAATGCCAATTACGTTTGCAAGGAGACCATGCAAGCTCACAGGTTACAATTCCCTCATTCTCTGATATTTCTGAAGACTGGATGGGGGCAAAGAGGAACTGGTCGTTAAAAGTTAAGCTCCTAGCTTGAAAATTGCTTGCCTGTGTCACTCTTCACTTGGAAGACCTGTTGCAAAGTAATCCGTCTACTTACAAGCACCTAAATAGCAGTCAGCATTAAGCCACCCAAATAGGAGAGAAACAGCTGCTCAGCCGATGAGTGAAGGACAGCCTTCTCCATTCAGCCCCAGGATGATCAACGCTGCTGAATGCCTGAAGGGACTCACTGAGCAGAGGGGGTGCACAAGCAGTCATTTCACCACTTACCTGAGGGTGTGACCCACACACTCCCATCAGCTTTCAGATGTGGAGAGAATGGGAAAAAGTAAGAAATAACACATTGAGCCCGATGGCTGCTTCAGTCCCAGAGGGATGGGAAGGGTGGCACGTGGGTGATGCAGGGCTGACACCTAAAGGACTGCAGGCTCGAGGAGAAAGCCTTGTTTGCACTCCGCAGGCTGTCACTAGAGCCTAGGAGTGACTTCTTGCATCATGACATGGGAATTAAAAGTCTCGCCTACTCAGACACTACCCAAGTTATAAATCTAGGCACTGGGCATGGAAGGAAGAAGCACTCCCAGCATGGTCACCATGGCAGAGATGATACTGTGGTTTAATCTTCCTGACCAGGCTGGGCAGGGAAATGTGTTACACTGTATAATCAGCTCACAGTGTAATGCTGCCACCTCCAAAGTTTCCTGGTGAAATCAAGAAAATGCGTCTTCATCACAGTCCCGTCATGTTTTGACTGTGACACCCAACCTGAGTTGCAGGAGGAAGTTTGCAGTTGGAGAAGGACAGACTCCTACTAGGTTTACTCCATGGGTCAAGTCTATGGAGGTTGGTGGGGAACAGTGTTCACAGAGGAAGTTCACAGGGGATTTTTGTTGTTCTTGCACAGCATTTGGTGTCTACAAATACTTAAAATGTCTCTTGACACAGCACACAGGCCACCACACTGATTGATAGATTTTAAGGTAAAAAGAATCATTGTGATAGTCTACTGTGACCTCCGACATACGCAAAATTTAGAATTTCTTCAAGCAATTGGTAAATTAAGACCACATCCTCTAGCTATGTAACTGCACAGGAATTTTTGTCAAGCTAGAAGTTGAACTTTAAGCAGTGCATTTGAACAGTAAAGAATCAACCACCTATCTATGTAAGATGTTTCAATGGTTACCTATCTTCACGGATTAAGAAATACAAAATAAAATAAAAAACACCATACTGTTAGTCTGAATATATCCAGTTTCTAGTCTCTAGATCGTTTCCTCTTCTTCCTAGTAAACAATGTGCCTAACATCCACCAAGTCGGGTCCCTCTCACACAACCTGTCTGAGAAATTAAATAGCCTCAGCCTTCTTGATTCCTCACTCTGAGATAGGTTTTCCAGAACAAAAAATATTCTTATAGCTCATTTCTGAACTCACATTGGTTTGTCAATTCTTTTGTAATCACTGATCAAAAATGAAACCAATATTTCAGCATGGGTCTCTATGACATTGGTGGTGAAAACCTAATCTCCATATATCCACTGGTGTTCACACAAAAGTTATATTAACTCCCCCAAATAACTGTGCAGATGGTAATTATTGACAAGGTTGGTTAATCACTTGGATCTGTTTGCCTAAATAAAGGCCCATTACGTGTGACCTACATTATTTAACTCATCTGAGATTAAATTTTATCATCTTGTGGGACTGTTCAATTCTCATTATTACTTTATTAACCACTAACTTTTGCAGTTAACACTAACAGATGCTACCAACATTTTTTCTGTAGGACAAAATCAAACCTGAACAGAAACAGGCAGGGAACAGCAGCAGTAAAAAAACCTGCTTTTTGAGACATTTTCCCAGAAACCCTTAGTACTGGATAATATTTCTTCATTTTCAAGGACTTGTCTGAGAAATATCAGTTAACCAGATTTTATCATATTTAGTAAGTACTACCTTAATTTTATATAATTTAGATTTCATAAACAAAACATAGCCTTATGAGAAATTCTACATCTTGCAGAAACTGTATTTTGGAAAAATTACCTTCAACAAACTATTGAAAACCAGTATCAAATTTCTTTGACAATATCTACTTTCTTAAAAATCCTGTTGATCAATGCTAATTCTGCTCCTGTCCTATAACATTTGCTGAATATGTCACTTATAAGTTCACATGATTTTATATTGAATTAATATCCAGCTAAATAGGGCACTGCTGCTGATCTCAACCTACTTACCCTTTGTAAATGCTGGCCCAACATTTGCGGTACCTCCTGAGTGCCTGGGAACCACCCGATACTTAAAGATTATTCAATTGTCAATGTTGGCTCCAGCACCTCATCAGCTAACCTTGCAAAGCTTCTGGATATAAGTGCTGGAGCTGTAGCAGCTGCTGTTCAACATCTTGGGTGTAGGAACATAAACCATTCCAGTACTCCTGTAACTTCTAAAAATATCACATAACTTTTTCTTTTTAATATAAAAACAAATAATTAGGGAATTCTCCTGTCTTTTCTGTGTTGCTGTGGCTAGTTCTACTCCCGCCATCAACAACTTCTAATGATTATCCTTATTTTCCTTCATCAGCAATCTTTATTTCATAAATACCAGTAATTTCTAGCCTCATTATCAGTTCCCTGTTTTCCTTTTATTTTCATTCATATATATGCCAGTGCATGTTTTCATATGTGTATTTGTACGGTAGCTTTCATTTCCCTTTTACGCTGGACTGAAGGAGGGGAAGGGGGTGTTGGGTTCACACTGACAAAGTCCTCTTCCACGATTGCAGAACTGTGACTTTTACAGCATCTGCTGAAGTGTTCTTAAACCATTCCCAATTATCATTCACACTGTTTGGTTTAGGGTGGTTTTTTTCTTTTCAAACCACTTTGCTCGTAATTGCTTTAATCTTTTGGAAAACAGCCCTTTTAAAGAATCAAGTATATCCATTATACAATTAATGACTCCCAGTGGCCTTCCCTAGCGTGAGATGCCTTGACAGAAGGGAAGTTGAGCAGATTTATTTCCAATGGCACTTCACAAGATCTTGTTTCAATTTCTTGGCCATACTGCTTTCTGGGACAAGTAGGTCACTGCATATAAACAAACAGCACTGCCATCAAGCTTTCATTATCTTCCTCAATTTAAAATATGAATATGAAAAACTAAGTGAAACACTAAATTATTATTCATTTTTTAATAATGTTTTAGCACTCCCATTACTGGCCTGTTTTCCATGTCCTACAGATGTGATGAACAGGCAACAGTGAAAACAAATACTGTAAAAGTGAAGGGTGGAGGAAAGGAAATAGGATTATTCCCATTTTACCAAAAGAGAATTGAGGCACTGAAAGATTAAACGACTTGCTCATAGTCACACAGGGAAACTGAAGAAGAATCTGGGATTGAACTCAGATCTCCCACAACACAGTCCAGTACTTTAACCACAAAACCATTCTTCATCCATAATGAATAGCTCCTGGCATGCACATACCACTAACTAGCCAGGGAAAGGGACACTTTTAGTCAAGACAATATTAACACTTAGTTGCAAAATGGTCGCTGTACTGTCCCTTGGATCTCAGAATTCAACAAAACTGTTTGATGAGATGATTAAGCAATTCAACTGTTAACTCAAGATTGATTCCTCTTATAAAAATGGCAATGATGTAAACTCAGTACAGAGACTGATACTCTTATTTTCTGGAATAAACACATTCAATTCATATGCTGATGCATTTTAAAAAATGGAGCTCATTTAAAATGGGGTGAAGTTTTTGGCATTCTCAAGTCAATAGTTCATGTAATGTACCATACCAGAAGGTCTTCATGTTCCTGCCAAACTTGCAGCCAACAGTCTTTTACTGGTGATAGTTTAACATTACAGTCTTGTGAGAAAGCAGGCATTTCCCATGATATATGGGTAATAATTTTCTTATTGGCAAGGTCATTGGAAAATTGCAAAATATTTTGCCTAAAACAGAGGGAGTTTCATCCTACTTTTTGCAGGAATGTGCAGGGGAGGGGGGAAAGATAGAAGGCAATTCTGCAGTTTCCAGGGGATTTCTGTTAAAGGATAGGAAAAAAAGACTTTTTTGTTTGCAAGTGCTAGTGTGTTGCTACCAAGCCTGCAATGTATTACAGTTCCTTATAGGTGGCACAAACGTAACAGCCTGAACCACCCTTGATTCAGCTTCTTGAGCTCATTCCTGAGGCACAGCACCCCACTCCAAAACTCTCAGACTTTAACCTGAAACTCAGCAGGGGAAACAGGGACACATTCCCTCTAACATCATCCCCACCTCCCAAAGCACAACTGAGGACTGATCCTGGGGAGCGGCTGTGCTACCGAGAGCAATCAGTAACGGATGTACAGAGGTGGCTTAATGACAGGCTCTGTCCTGTGCCTACTACATCTCCGGTCCCCATTTGCTGTGTTAAACCATGCAAGTGAGATGCCTCTAATTTAAGCCAGATGCCAAATGAGCCCCAAGAAAAAGCAAAGAGCAGCAGCAAAGTCTGACACAGAGGTATTCCAGCAAAAACCTCTTCTTCCTAGACAGCTCAAGGAACCACCATTTCTGCTTTCTGCCCCAGGAAGATTATCTCGGAATGAACCTGCTGAGATCTCTCAGCAGCGTTTGAGAAAAACTTGCTGCTGCTGAAGAGCAAAACTAGCAATGCCACACCTTGGCATTTGGCCTCTGGCCAAGCAGAAATTTGGACACTAGAGGGAAAATTTATTGCTGGGCTCTTGCTTTGAAGACTTGTTCTTTGCTCAGAAACAGAGGAGAGCCCCAGCACGTGCTTGGAGGGGCCCCGCACTTTAGGGACAAGGTAAACAAGGGAGGAGGCAGGAGGCCCTCTCTGAGAAACCCCTGAGAAAGTGCTGCACAAAGTGACATGTTTCAGCAGTACTGTGAGTTTACCGTGGAGTTCACAACACCGTATAAGTACTCAACGTTTTGTCTTCTCTCAAATGAGGTTTACTTGCAGAGAGAGAAGGCTGTAAATGAAAGTAGTAAATGTGGCCACAGGTATAGGCCCATGCATCCTGGCTGAGACATGTTCTCTTGCCCCCTGCCCCGCATTCCCCCACTGCGGCACCTGGAGGCTGAGTGCTCCTGGGGCAGAGCAGGAGCTGTTACTCACACCCGGATCCTACGTGCCTGATGCAGCCGGTCAGCATGACTTGGATCCACTGACAAGCTGTGTCTTGTGCTCAGTAGCTGCTCGCACTAAATTAGGCTTGGATTATTAAGTCTTCAAGAGTATCACCAAAACTGCATTAAGACTATTATCCATGTTATGTCTGCCAAAGGTAACTCATCTAAGGTATGGCTATATCTCCTTTTTTGGTTTATGAACTCAGGATATGTAAAAAGAAACCTGATTTTATTTGCAATACCATGAATTGGAGTCCCTGGAGCTCCTAGCAGGAGAGATGGCTTCAAACTCCTTCAAAGCAGGGACAAGATTTCCAGTGCCAAAGTAGACATGTATATATCTGGAGCCTGGTTCTGCTCCCTGTGGAAATGAATCTCAGCTCTGAGCCAAGCCCCCAGATCCTTGTCTCATGGACCAGGTGTGCAGAGGCCAGATCTGGCCCACGAGGGGAGACAGATGGTTCCCCAAAGTCTGAGTCTTTGGGGGGGTGTCACTGTGTTTTCATTATGAAGGCTCCTGAGTCCTCATGCTAGTCCAAAAAATCTGCAAAACTGGTAGATGACTGTTCTGTCCCCTTTGTGACAATGCAAAGCGCCCATTAGCGGGCTGCCAGTATGACAAATTCCAGTTACTGCAGCTACATCTGCATCCCAGCACAGCCCTTTTATCTCCTGGCTGCTCAGAGACAGGTCTGTCAGAACTGGGGTGGGGAAAGACATGGCATGTGCTGGAGTGATGCTGTGTCACAGCTATCGTCTGTCATGACCCCAACTCAGCAGCACACCTTAAAGCTGTCTGGCCACAGTTTGAAACTGCATCTGGAATGGGGATGCTCATGGAGGGATCTTCCAGGAAAAACACATTAGACAATACTTTTTTTAAAAAAATACAGGCAGGATTCATAGCTCAGTGCAAAGATTGCAGCTATAACCTAAAATGCTCAGACAGTAAATCTTGTTGGTGCAGAACCAAGTCCTTGTCCTGGCTCAGCAGAATGTATTAGATTAGGTGGTGGCATGTGCTGCAGGTTTAGGACGAGTTTGTATAAATTTATCACTGGCTCCCAACTTGGTCAAATATTTCCCCCCTTTCCTCCCAAATCTGGCTCTCCACAGAAACTCAGGTAATAAACGTCATCTGTTACAAATTACACAGCATGACTCCCACCCGAGTGCCTCAGAGCTGGCAGGACTGCAGCACTCCGTCTCTATGGCTCAAGGCAGAAGTGTAGCTTATGTATCTCCAAATATTTGCCTGAAAACGCTCTCCTTGGATCAGTTTTTCTGACATTTGCTTGAATAGTTTTCAAGAAACACCCACCCAGTGTTAGTTACCGTGCTATGCAGAGAAAGTCATGCAGTCTAACATTCCAGATTACGAACTCTCCAGCAATATATTCTCCCCTTGGAGGGCCGGACACTGATTCTCAGTGAGGCTGGTATCAATTGTCAGCAAAACTCCAAAACCTTGCAGGTTCACGACAGCATCAATGAACTCAGAATCCAGATGCTTTGCACTCATGCAATTCCCATTAACAGCAATGGGAAGGGTGAGCACGCACATGCACACATGTATGCTTTTCCCCTTTCATTCCTCCACAGACAGAAAGAAGAGCAAACACCTACTTTTTTTTTGTTTTTTATCTAAGGTAGTCCACTGACCCTTCCATTTTGAGAGCGCTTAGCATGCTCTCCAGACACCTGCAAGGAAGGCAATGGAAAACTATCCCCTTATCACTCCATGAAGAAAGATGTCCATCTTTCATTTTCCTCTCTGCCTTTCCTGCACGATCCATTTTCAGTTTGGCCTTTCTCTTCCCTCAAGTTGAGTTTCTCAATGTTACACTTTTAACGAAAAGATGAAGAACTGAAGCAACTGCTTGAATCTGCTGTGCATAACCTTGGTTTACCCAGGAATGTATTTTGGGGGAAGCAAGAGAGATTACCTCGTTCTTATCTTGAAGCTGTTACTTTCTCTTGACCATAACATATCATTTCCCTGTCATCTCATATGCATGCAAGTTCACTGAACACAATTCAGCTGGACAGATGCCAGTCCAAAATTAATTCAGACTCCTTGTTAACTTCAGTATTTCACAAACCATGGTGTAAGAGCTAATGAGAAATCAGAATCTGGCGCCATGGCTGGAATGAAATCAAACCATGAAGCTCCTTCCCGACCTATTATAAAAATTACAGTGTGGAAAGTGAACTTAATGGTGCAGAGTGCTTAATTGTAATATCAGTAAAGGCTTTGATCTGGGTGACTCTTGACATCACGGAATGAGGAAACTCCCTTAATGATTTGAAAAACCACACGAATTGTTGGGGAAGGAAATTTGTTTTATGCGTATATATTAAAAAATGTTATTAAGTCTCAGGGAGAATTTTATTTTGGCGGGGGGAGGATTGTTTTAAAAGGGATCTGTATCACAAAGGGAAACAGAGGTTAGCTTAAAAAAAAAACAAACAAGACATTGAGGACATTTTTAGTACAATGGAATTACAATGGCCTGGGACAACTTTGCTGAGGATTAAATACATGCACGTTCTTAGCAAGGCCTGTGTTAAGTGTGGGTTATCATTCCTTTAGCAGGAAGAAGCTGTGCCTTAGATGCACCCCCCTGCTCTCAGAACTCCTTTTACCTCAGGGATGGAGGATGAATATATGCCTCCTTAGCCCGTTGGCTGACGCAGGGTAGATCCTTTTCCAAACCAGCTGACTCCAGTTGTTGTGTATGGAAAAAAGACACATGGCTCCACTTACTCTTCCAAGTAAAAGCATGGGAGTTCCCCCTGATAGAGGCTGGCCAAAAGACCCAGGCAGAGAGGAAGAAACTTTCATCCTAGGAATCAAACATCAGTCACCCTCCCATCCTCCTTCCCCAGCCAGAGGTCTAAACACTTCAGCTATGCACTTAGCAAGAGGTCATACCTTCAGCTGGCAATGAAGAATAAGCAGTCTTACAAGTTCTGCCCCTCTTATACTGGATCTTCTGTGTATCTACCTTAACGTCAGAGATGACATTTCATTGAGCCAGGTCTCCTGAATGGAAGAATTTCCTGCACCTTAGGCTGCTGACAGCTGCCAGAGTTGATCTGGCAAGATTTTTTTCATACACTGATGTGAAAAACAGAACCTTCATTGATGCCAAGACGCAAGAGTGTGATATGTGGCTTAGAAGAAGAAAAGGAAAAAAATACATATATTGGTACAATTATAAAAAAACAAGTCAGAGTGACTCGTGATTTGTCTACAGTCTTTCAAGGAGCCAGTGAGAGAATCAGAATTCACAGCTACCTGGCTTCCGCAGCAGTGCTCAGCCTGCTAGGTCAGGCTGCCTCAAGTAAGCCCTCAAAGCCACCTGCCTGGATGGAAAAAAATGCAGCCTAGTTTTGAAGAATTAAAACTTACAGCTTCATCCTGTAGGGTATTGTCCTTGCTCAGCCTTGCAGGGAATCTCCTGAGAAACAAAACTTGGCCTGAGGTTAGGTGGAAGTTTGTGTAGATGCAGCCCCCACATGTACTGGGAGAGCTCCTCTCAGGCAGGGTCCCACCAGCAGCATCACACAGAGGTGTCTTGGCTGGATTTCAGAGGGGGAGAAGGCCAGACTACAGGTCACAGCCTTCAGTGGTTCCCCAGGCCTACAGTCTCTGAAGAATTAACAATGCCATGCCCACTGCATGGGGATGCATATTCTTCTCTTACAGACCCAACTTCTATCCTATGAATTAATTTCTAGAAGATTCTCTGAACCTAACAATCGATACAAACCACAAAAAGAGGAAACAATGCAAAAATTTTCACGCAAAGCTCACACTGAATGTAAGCATTGGAGTTTTCTGGCTAGGAAAAGACTTCTTCTTGGGGACTGAATCTACCTGGAGTCAGGATGTGGTACAAGACAATTTCAAGTAAAAACTGGACTAGGTGAGATGTCCTGTCAGTTCATGGACCCAAATACTTTGGTCCTTACAAGAAAGCTCTAGGAGAACAGCTATGAATCTGGATATTTTATCTAAGCTGAAAAATGGACACCTGCCAAGTAAAAAAAAAAAAAAAGTAAATAAAAAAGCAAAATTTAATTGTGTACCTGCAAAGTCACCTTCCAGGCACTGAAAAAATTCCCATTACATTCAGTCCTTTTGGCATACAGAATTGGACCCATGCAACTGTAAACCAGACTAAATATTTGGCTCTTAGACTGATGGAAAAGTTAGCACAAAACAGATAGAAATTTCACCCCATCTATTTCACCCCAGCTATAAGCGCTTTCCAGGAAACACATTTAGCTATACTTCGCATCGTGCCACTTCAATGCCCTGGTCATTGTTTTCTTTGCCTTCCTTGCAAAAGCAGTGTGACAAGTGCTGGGCTTGCTGCACTACAGGAACGGCCATCTCAGCTCTGTTTCCCACTATCTCACGGGCAGGTCTGGGCAAGTGTCTGCCTTTCTCCATGCTCCTATTTCCTTTACCAGTTTTTTTTTCTTCTTTGTCTGTTTTAGACTGGAATTTCTTTGGGGGCAGGCAACTACCAAGGCTAGGACCCCTTAGGTATAGCCATATGCAAACAACGTAAGATAAATGCCTCTCTTGCAAAGTACATTAAGTGCAGTGAATTTACTTTTCCCCAGCGGCTGCCCACTGATACAGGAAATCTAATCCTAAATCTCATTAGGTTCTACAAACAATTCGGCCTCTTTCCCCAACAAAGTCACCATCCTGGACTGCTGAATGTTTATGTTTTATTTCTCAATTCCCTTTTTTCTCTCCATTCCCCCGCCCTTGCAATTTTTCTTTTGGTAAATATTTCTACATTGGAGAAGTCTAGCCAAAAGAGATTTAAAAAAAGAAAGCGAGCAGGAGAGACAGAGTATCAATCATTTACCTTCAATTCCCCAGGGAAGAGGTGGGGAGAAAGAACAGCAAGGTAAAAAGTTAAAAACGGCAGAACCACAGCAGTGTTCTTTGAAGACCATCCAAATCTATTTCTTCCAATGCTGAGGCCCTTGCAACTAGTGCCAGGACTTGGAAGGAAAAAAAAATCCTAATTCACTTCCAAAAGTGAATTTTTCAGCATCAAGCCAAACTACTCAATGTTAATTTGGTTATTTGGCAAAAAATAACAATAATACTAGTACCTGAACTATTGCCATCTGCATCTAAAAGATTCCGGCCAGCCCACTTCCCAGTCCAAGAATTACAGCAGATACCCCTGACTATTAAAAAAATAGTTTGTTATTTTAAATGTCTATCACATAACGAAGCGTTGCATCATGTTGGGAATGTACCGACATAGTATCTCATACACAAACATGAGATGAGGTAAGAAAAAGCTATATATCAATTGTATAAACATTTCAGAGGTCAAATATGGGCTCTCATGTCCTGTCACAAATGCACAGCTTTAATTAAAAGTTCAGAAAAGTGCTGGTGAGATGACTTATTTTCATTTGTTACCTACAAGATGTAGATGTTAAACAAAGATGTGTCCTCAGATGCCACGTGTGGGAATGCCTCAAATGGGCAGGAAAGGGACACAGCTGCCTCCCAAATAAAAGCTACCGGCAGATCCTGGGGAGAGCAAGGGGCAATCCCAACAAGACCACCCCAGCCTTCTCTCTAGTGTAAAGCAGCAATATAAGGAGCTTGCAGAAACCACTTCAGCCAGAGCCACGGCAGGGTCAGGGGAGAGGGAGAGGGACAGGCAGCAGCCAGGGTAGGAGGGAGCGCAGCAAAGAGCAGCGTGCTGTGCTAGGCTGAGCCTGCTTTTCCTGCAGCCAGAAAGGAACCCTGGGGAGATGCTGGTCTGAAGAAAGAGTGCTGGAGGGAGAAAGGAGGGGAAAATAAGGCAGAGGCCTCTGCTCACTGCCCACAGACACCACAGGGATTTGCTCCAACCCCAATCCCAGCATCAGGCTAGGAGACAGTGTACAGCCAGCACTCATTCCGCACCTCGGTCGTGTCCCTCAGTCACCTTTCCCATCTCACAGAGAGCCAGAGGGGCCAGATGCGGGACCCACGCCCCCTGCCCAGGCTGGCCTGCCTGCCCAGCCGGGATGCTCTTCTCAGCAGCTTGTTAGGCATGTGCTGCTCAGAAACCCACAAGCGAGTCACACAGAGCTGCCTCTTTAAGATAAAGCAGCAAGACTCTCTCCTTCCACTCCCAGAGAATGCGTTGAGTTGCCATTAATTATATTTTGGATGACTCCTGAAAATCATGCCTTCAAATAACTGGACAGTGGTTTAATTCAAAGCCTGATAAAAAACACATTGAAAGGCAAAGGAAGGGTGCTGCTGGAATGTTTATTTGTGCAGGGCTCTTTCTACACAGAGTCAATCCTCTATTTAAAGCTTTCACTAATGGGCCAGGCAGGTTAGAAATTTTCCTCCTGATTGAAACGCTCTGGGCCGCACCATGGACCTATGCTCTTGGCACGCAGCAGAACCTCGTCACCCCTTTGAGGCTTCAGAGAGGACCAGTATCTCATCAGGCTATTTCCCTCTAGACCAGACCATCAATATAAGGTCAAGATGCAGCCAGCTTGTAGCATGGGCTAGGGATTGTGAAATAGATGGCAAATTCTCCTAAATTCTCCTCTTTTCTCTCATGAAAGCCTTTCATACTCAGGAAATACTGGGGGATTAACCTATTCTCCAAAGAAGGGAAAAGCTTGCAATTAAAAGGAGCTCCCTGCACACTTGCCCCTTATCTCAACCCCTCCCATAGAAAGGCCAGGCAATCTCCATAAAGAATAACCTGCAGAGCAGAAATCTGACATATATGGGCCTTGTGGACTTGCAGTGACATAGCTGTGAACTGGCAGCACCAACCAGTGCCTGGGGCCCAGACTAAAAAGCTTTGTCCAAACGACACCGAGGGTCAGGACTGATATAAACACAATGGAATTTTTACTGATTAAGGCCTTTCCTCCCCATGCTGGATATAGGATTTCCTGTACTGAAGCATGTTTGAGTATATTATTTCTATGCCAGGGAAGGGAAAACACTCTCATTCACTGAGAAGAGAAAAACATATCTCATGGGGTGAGGAAAAGATACAAAGCAAAAAATCCTATCTAATAGCAAAGGAAGCATAAACAATACAAACTTTGGTGACTTGCATTACTACTGACCACCCTCTTCTCCAAAGCTTCTTTAGAAGGAAAGGAAACCCCAAACCCATAGCCATGAGTAAGGGGAAGAGGGGGAAGAGAGTCTTAAGCATTTGCATTATTAAACCTATACGTCGGGTTCTGAAGTAGCTGGATAACCCCATGGGATTCTTCTGCCACAAAATCATAGGAATTTGGAGGACGATGATCAGCAGGTTGACACAAACACACTGTGATCAGGGAAGTTCCCTGAGGCGGACCTAGTAAGCTTTTTGACAACTACAGATTTGCCTGCACCAGTCCACACAGTTTAAACTGAAAATGCAACAGTGAAGCAGAATTTCCAAATCACCGGGCACATGGAGAAATAGCAAAAATGGTCTTCACAAATGTGTAGTCCAAGATACTGATTAAATGCAGTAAATGGGTGATGAGCTCAGTCCACCACAGAAGTGGGACCACAATGGTGTTACTTGATCAGTAACACTGGGAGTACATTAAACCTCCCAAGTAAAGTTCTGCCTAATAAAAATTCCCCTATGCAGGACACATCCTGCCACTCTTATGATATTTTGCAAGAGGATTGAAAGAATGAAGGCAGTTTATGGTGCTAAGATGATAAAACAGATCTCCAGGACATCTTTCAGCAGCACAAGCAAAATAGTACTGCGACTGTTAGTGATCCCGGTGAAAATAAACAAACGGACCCTAGCAATCCTCAGATTGTACCAAGAGGCTCTGTGGGTGGTTTGCATAGCATTAAAGGTAAGAAGGTTTCTTTTTCAAAGGAAATTTTGCCATTTAAAAAGAAGTGAAAGAAATATGCATTACAACAAGTGGTCATTCTAGGAGATGCATGAACTCCGTACCGACTTTACAGAAAAAGGCACCAATACCTCAGCTGTTCATCAATCACAAAGATCACACGCTCTTGCTTTTTGCTATTACAGTTGAGGAAAATACAAATGCCTTCCAAAGGGGTTCCTCTACTCAAAGCTTTTCACTCCTCAGGACATTCTTCAGCGGGCAAGTACTGAACAGCAGTACCATGTGGAGTGAGACAGGCCTGCTCCAAAGCACGTTTTATGAGCAATATGCAGAAGCTGTTTGAATATGATGTTCACAGGGAAGGCTGCAACAGGCATGGAGACCTCCAAGAACAAAGCAGTAAAAAAAAAAAAAAAACAACCCAAGAAAAACAAACAAAGGACCTGAACAGTTTTCAGAGGAAACCAAAAGTAACCCTTAAAAGGACTGCATGACTGTTGGCAAATCTGTAGTTGTGAAGAGACCAACTAACCGATATTGTCTCAAGCCTAGGGGAATATGGAAAAAAATTAATCAGTATAATACTGTTGTGCTAGCAGTCCATACACAACACAAAACATTACTCCCTTACAGAAACCAGTAAGCTCTTGCTAAGGATCCTGGAGGAACACAGCTTCACAATTACAGAAATTTAATTCGAAAGGGAAAGTCACAAGGAGCTAAGTGCCACTTTAATGTTTTTGGCCTGGCCCAATGCAAATCAACTTCAGTAGATAGTTCAGCTGGTATATATGGTATGGATCAATTCTGGGCACCCATTCCTTTTCATTTCCTTCTGAGGTTGGACTCAGTGCTATAGTCCTTTCTCAGTCAAAACTCCAGTGTAGAGACAGTTCTGCCTCTCACCATGCAGAATTACGGGTCCAGTCCCTCATCCTCTCCCACTGAAAGGCAGTCTGGATGCTATTGCCAGTGGGAATGATGCCTATTGTCACTAAAGATAAATTTTAGTTTACACTCACCAATTTGATCTTTCGAATCCTTTCTCAATACATGTCAGGTACAGTGTCACTCCAGTAATTTCATCAAGTAGTTGGTGCCCAGAAGGAGATGTTTAAATGATCAAATCAGCAAATTTAAAAGAGTTTATAAAATCCCATCTGAATACAAAAAGTTAAGCAAAACACTGTCATGAAAACATTTCTGATTCCCATCCAAAAAAGCCTACCATTTATTATGAAGCCTTTAAAATTGACAATGAGGGAATTCTTCACTGTGGTCTCGCCCTCACTTTCACCCTACAAAGTAATGCTGTATGGAGGCAGAGTAAACACTATGTGCTGTATTTTCCTAAATAAAGCAAAGGAAAAAAACAGATCAATGTCTATTCTGCTGCCAGCAGATATGGAGTCAATTAAAAAAGTAAAATATACAATAACTTAACTCTTTGCACAGAGCTCCAAACATATCAATACTGCGAGCATAAAATTATTTTCCATGGAAGCATTGAAACACCCTGGGTTGAAACACACTCTCAATTTTCAAATTTTGAAGGTGAATTTGTTGTTTCAAAACCTGAAAGATCAGCAGGCAGCCCCAAGGCAGCTTTCAGCCAGGCACTCTAAGTTTTCTCCCTGGGCAGTTCTGCCAAGGATGTTCCCCAAGTTTCCCTTTTCCCAGGTATGTGCCAGGTATGAACACCCTGGAAGGTAGGAGAGGTTGCAGCCTTTCTCCAGGCTCCTTATCATGGCACCCACAACACTCTTTTCTCCAACTTTGGGAGCAAGGACACCAGACAGTGCTCACCCTCCTAGCAGGCGGATGCAAGTGGCCCCTGAGTTTCTAGAAGGGAAAAGAGACTACAGTTGTCTACCTGCCATGGAGTGGATGTCTCTCCTTGACCACAACTCCACCTCCAGCCCATGGCCCATGCAGGTAACAGGTCTGCATCACACAACCTGCAGTATCCTACAAAGGCTAGCATCAGGTTACCTGCTAGCATGTGAGAAGGGTGCAGATTTACAGCTCCCCCATCAAGGCTGCTTGTGCAGAACCTAGTCTGCAAAATCCTTCCTAGTGATTTGGTTCAACACACACAGCCAGAGGAGCTCCTACTCTGCAACAGTCAACAACCTTCAGCACCAACAATCTTCGCTCATAGACACAAGACTGAAAATGGGTACCCATGAGAAGCTTTAAATAGCCATTAACCTTCATTTTTGAGGTGCAAGTTTTGTCCTCCTAGTTCCAGAACTGCCTCAAAAACATTTACCTCATCTTTTCAGCCGCTAGCAAACCGAAATCCTAGGATCAACTCCTGGGCATGGAAACATTCTTAAGGTGAATCCACTTCCAAAACTCAAAGCTGGAACTGAGCGGCAGCTCTCCCATGCTCTGTGTGCTGTGTGGTGCCTTCCACTATCAAAGTAATTCTGCAGGCCTGGCCAGGAGAGCTGATGTTATGTATGTTTCTCTTAGGACAGGATTCCAGGTGCCACGTCCCCTCATGATGCTGTTACATGCTGCTGTAGCCAAGCAAAATTTTTGCTTGCAAATTTTGGCTCTTCACTCCAACTTAGCCCTTACTTAGACAAACTCTCCTGACTTCAGTTTTTTAATTCCCATTAGCATCAGCGTTTTCTTGAGTAAAAGTTTTTTAAAATGGGTGAAGTCCAGGAGACTTTGTTAGAACAGCTGCACAGCTAGCACCTTACAGCTCTATTTTCAAAATTTTTCAACAGTGTGGCACAATCTGAGAAGCTCACATACAAAAAAAATAACCTTGACATACTTTACAGCATGAAGAAGGTAGCTAGAGTGTATAGCAAAGGTACTAGAAACTACCATTGCTGCAGAGGCCAGACTGGTTGTAACTGTGACAGCAAGGATGGTCACCAAAGAGGTGGACCTTTCCCACAGCTGCTTTCCAGTCACTTTATCTGGGCACATGCTTCAATAGTTTGGAGGCAGACAGGATGCTATAGTCTCCTAATTCCTCTCAGTAAACTCACCCCAGAAACGGAGAGCAATGCTGCTAACACAGTTGGTAGGTACCCTGTTTGCATCGTAGGCACTCTTTCCCTCTGTCTTCAGGTTTACTTATTGGCTAGAAATAAAAATTCCTGCTAGTGGTATGCTGAGGTAGCCATGGTATTTCTCCAGCCCCATAAAATAATTCCTCCAACACTGTAGAATTTGATTTTTACGGTAACTTTTGTTCACCCCGCATCTGGTAAACATTGGCCTCGAATCCCTGTGCTGCACTGGAAACAGAGAGCAACTCTGCCATACAAGGCCTGGAGTAGCCCAGCCACAAATGTACAACGCATGGACTAAAGCAGTAAATACCTCCAAATCAGATGTGCCAGCCTCCCACAAGCCATCACATTTCTGAGCACACCACATGAATCAGGTCCAGATAAAAGCTATTTACTGCCTTCATTTGCTACTATGTGCAGTAAGCCAGAAGCTTCTTGAATGGCTGGGCGAACACACGGCATTCAGGCTCTCAAGCGAAGAGCAGCTGGAGGGATGCAGTTGTGCTCACCAACCCACCGTCCAAGCTGTACCCCAAGCTCCCACCTGAGCTATACACAGAGTTTCTGCGAGCCCACTGGATCACAGATAAGCTCAGCCTGTACACAGTACTCTCCTTCCTCATTTGCCTTAAGTTTGTCAGAAGATTTAATCCACTTAAAAGGGTTTAAAATAAAAACCAAAGACTTAGTACTCAAGCAGTGTGGCTGGCCGCTTCTCCCAGACATACGTGTAGTGAGCACATTCCTCCCATGGGGCCTACCTACGTGAGGGACGGCTGCCAGGCAAAACCAGGCCTGAAGAAAACCAGACTTTAATGTAATTTAACAGAGTAGCAGTTTTACATTCTTTGAGAGTTAAATAACCAGTAGAAATAATCATAAATTGATCAAGCTGTAGCTTTCTTTTTTCTTTTTATGTCCATATATATATCTCCACACATATCCATATGTGTGTGTGTGTATA
Organism: Haliaeetus albicilla; assembly: GCF_947461875.1. Classification (NCBI taxonomy): domain Eukaryota; kingdom Metazoa; phylum Chordata; class Aves; order Accipitriformes; family Accipitridae; genus Haliaeetus; species Haliaeetus albicilla. The sequence goes on along the minus strand of NC_091494.1, from coordinate 26,492,064 downwards.
TATATGTATGTATGTATATAAAGCTTTATGCTCCCCTTGCTGTGTTGCTTACAGAATAACAAGCAGCGGAGCCAGGGGAACAGCCGGACACCCTGGAGCTGACACAGCACCGCTGGTCGGACCATGTGCTGTGCAGGACAGGTTCGGTGAGGATCCACCCTTCAAGACAGGCTGTGATTTCTACAAGGTAGAGGCTGGATGAACAGCCCATAAAATAGCATTTTTAGTTCCTTCACGTCAGAGAAATTTTAGCATTCATTTCTGAGTACTACCAGCCCTCCTTGCTGCTTTGTTTTCCTTACCTGTTCTTTTGGCAAATACTGTCACGAAACTCTCAGTCAAGAGAGGACAAGAGCCCATTTCAATTCCATTCAGCATTTTCATAGCACTGCTAGATCAAACTTTTTCAAGTACATCCAGGCACCCACTAAACACACTTCTGATTGTTTCAGTGAATTTTTTAATCAGCACAGAATACCTACAGACAGGGCTATCCCTACAGCCTGCTACTAGCATTGCTTGCCTTTTAAAATACTATTTCCAACTAATTATTACTTGATTACTTTCAACATTTGGGTTGTCATCTTCCAAGCAAGTGTCTGCTTCCAGTTGAATTGTTTTGCAGTAATTTAAACCCAAATTGTTTCTGAAAAGGAGTGTAGGAAAAAAAAATTTTATTTGTCCTTGTGTCAAAATCGTCACAACATCTCCTTTGAGAAGGCTTCGGACCTCCGTGCTTCATTATAGGAAGCTGAAATTTGCCTGGGGACGAGACAGGCAGATTTTTGTGGCAGGCACACACTTTCTCCTGGTCTTAAATAGGTCTGCCCAAATTTAGTTAGTGAAGCACATGTATGTACATTGCAGAGACAGTGGCACTTTAATAGCTAAAATCTCCAATGACTCCTTTCTCCCAGACCATGTTCCATTTCCCACTAGCTCTCGCATGTCAGAGCAGCAAATGTGTATGGTCCTTCCAGTCCAAGGCTGGGGACCACAGACAGAAATTACCAGCCAGCAGAGACTGCAGTCAGTGCCTGTGCAGGTCGCTCCTGTATCCTCACTAACACCTGAGCCACTGCTCCGGTAGCATGGAAAAGGAGGAACCCGCCTGATGCAGATGCATATAGAAACTGAGAAAAGAGTATTTATTAAGGCTGCAAAGTCAAAACCAAGGAAATGACAGAAATAAGGTTGCCTTTGCCTGCTCAACCTCTGTTTGACCCCTCTGAGTGTGTACATTATGACACAGTCTCATTACAGGGTAACATGCTACTTTTCCACAGGACCTTCTCATAGGATGGTCTGGCTCCAGGAGCCTAGTGAGGCAAACTGTTGTCCACAGAAGCTTTCTTGTTGAAGAAGTGGTAAAATGCACAGTGAACAAAGCAACAAATTTCATGAAGACGGAGACTGGTCTTAGCCTTGAACAGATGGCTGGTCTAGAGTCTATCAAGAACCTGTCATAGAGTTAAACACTGTATTAAAGTGTTTAATGACACAAATTCCAAAAGTTCAGATTCTAGCTGTTTCAAACTAGGTACTTTTATTCATTTATTTTATTTTTTAGATATATTTATTGTACAAAACAATCCTGAGCTACCAACTTGCACCTTTAAATGACAGTAAAAAAAACCCCATCCCTTTTGATTGGAGACATTGGAAAAAAACACCCATCTTAGTGAAGCATTCAGGTAAAAAACTGATGAAAATAACAAAAACACATGGAAAATTAATCTTTCCAGCTCCAGATTAGTCTTCATAGCTTGCTGCAAGTACAACCTTGGCCATATAGAGAATAAAGAGGAAGAAATAATATACTGAATAGCTGCTAAGCAGTAACTAGTACTGCCAGTAATGGTTGGGGTGCACAGAGTTTTGCTGCAGGGGGTGTCTGTACCTTGCATTGCAGTGACTGGTCACGCAGCACAAAACAGCCTGGTAGCTACCACAGAACGATACCTCTGCCAGCCTTGCAGGCTTTAGGGATGCGACAGCTGAAGAGTTTGCAAGCAAATGTTGGGTGGGCACACCTGAAAATTTTCCCCACTAAGGGTTAAAAATATAAAATTAAATCTGGGGGTTTTCAGCTGTGAAGGCTAAGTAAGACTTTCAAAGATTATCCCTTGGACCTGGACACCCAAATGTCCTCTATAAATTTGAGCATCCTAATCCTGCAGAAAATACAGGTCTATTAAAATGAGCAGTTCTTTTACATTTAGTGTGGCTTACCTTAGCCAGGATGCACACCCGAAGAGACAGGCAGGAGGAGGCTACAGGGCTGCTTCAGCCCACGACCACCAAGACACACACAGATGAGCTACAGGCTGCTTAGGTATGGCCTTGTGGAGTTATAACCACTTAAAATGACAGCCCCAAAAGTGGCAACCTAAAGCACTCCAGTGTGATTCATACACCCTACTACACTAAACTGAGCCATCTCCTGTCCCTCCTCAATACTGTGCAGTCCTGCTTCCAGGGGCCCCTGTGCTGTATCACCTCGGCTTGCTGCTTTGCCCCAGCTACTAAGGCTTCCCCTTACATGCATACCCTGAAGGGTTTCAGAAGCTGTAAATCTTGGTTTGGAGGTTTTTTTGTTTACTTGTTTTTAAATGCAAAACTGCCAAAATTCAGGAACTGTTTTCTAATTTTAACATTTTATTTTCAACAGGGGAAAAGCAAATCCCCACAATACAAAGTAATTGCCATTCAATCTATACACTGGATTAGATTTCCCAGTCGGTTTCTCATCTTCCAGGGCTGAAAGGAAAGATTTCCTTTGGGACCTGCAAATGATCCCTCCATTATGTGAATGCAGTGCATGCACATTCATAGTATTACAAATCTGAGTTTACTTGAGTGACTTTGGCATGACTATCATGAATCTATATTAAGCTATTCCCCAATATTTATTGTCAACAGCACTGAGATTAGACGATGCCTGCCTCCTGTTTCAAACCTTAATGGCCGATTGACCGCACTTCCTCTGAAGCACAAACTCTATGTCCCACGACACTAAATCTGTGCCATGCTAATGAAAAGCCCTCTTTATTTCAGGCCAGTATCCAGAATGGAAATGATTTAGGTCACAGTCGCTGTGTATTTTAACTCACTATTTCTTTAGTAATTAGAGATGAGGTCCATGGCAATGCCAAGTAGTATGCTGACCTAAACATGCTTATCTATTCTGGATACTCTCCTGGAGATTTTTATTTAACACTTTTCAAATTAGAGCTGAGGTGGGAATGAAAAATTCTTCGGCACAAGTGAGGGACACGGATGAGTGCATTTTCCACTTTTTTTGGACCTTAACACAGCAGTACTTTATTTCATGCTAAAGACACCCAGATGAGACATGACAACAGTGACAAGCATGGATTTAAACAGGATCCTGCTTAGCACTACAAAAGAAGAATGATTTCCTCTCACCTCTGCTGAGCAGAACCCTTTGGGCTTGTTCTGCGAGGTGACTCGGAGAGCGTTACACACAGAGGTTGGCAATCGCTTTCCTTCAGTTTTTATGTTTGTTATTTTTCTAACCTCTTCAATCTCACTTTGCTGAAGCAGAGGAAATGAGGTAAATTGGTCCTAAGGCAGGCCAGGAATTGCTGTCCTACTACTGATGTGGGGTTTAAAGGTACTGTGGGAGTGGAACAGTAAATCTCTGGAGCACAAATTTCTTGAGATAACACTAAATTTACCCAATATTTATTGCTAAGATACAAAGTGTTATGGCAACATGCAGGAAAACAAGTTATAAGGTTTTCCTTTAAGGCATAAAGAACCACAAAACTCCACATACTGCTGCCTACATTTAAGCAAAGACATGGTGATATTTCAGTAATACAACTATGCACTCACATGCTCTTTTTCACTCCTCTGACAATGTTCATATGACATCAGACTTAGGTTTTCATTGCTCATCAAGCAGATATATAAACCTGCTATATGAACTAGGATATTCTGTAGATTTGCTTCAGATAGTTACTTGCTTTAGCATTCCATCTTTATCTTAAAAAAGAACCACAGGAGCACCACACTATGGGTGGTATGGCGGCTGGTGTAGTATAAAAGAGTTTGGAAGTGTAACTAGAATATTTTTCTGCAAGTTAACAAGAAACAAGTACTAAACTCAACGTAACATGGCTACCCTCTCAAGCATCTTAAACAAAAATGAGGATGAGACTAATAACGCAAAGGCTAGCATTTCCAAAAACATAATGTATTAGAAACAGTTACTAATTACATATGTAGGCATACATATACACATACACACAAATGATCCCATGTTTCTTATACAATATTTTTCAACCCAAGATCAACATTCTTGAAAGTATCACCTTGCTTCCACTATGGATACATAAACCAGGCCTTCCAGTCTTTGCCTCTATCCTATTTTTGATAAGGTGTTTCTACTGTGTATCTTAGGTTAAGTATTAACTTACATGAGAAACAGATGTTTCCTCTTTGGAAGGAAAAGCATCTTTTCAAAGGTCATCAGTGGGAGAGAAGGACTTCCACAATTAACAAAAGGCAGTGGCAGCTGCCACTGTCCCTTCTGCTTTTAAGATGTTTTTCACATGGCCTTAACTCTACTAACAGTTTTAAAGAAGTTGTTTCACCTCACTATCTGGTAAAAGGTATTTTCCACACTTCCATTGCATTGAGATTCATTCATTGGGCCATTCCTGAAACCACAAAGTCTATTTTGTTGAACAAATCCAATCCCTGTGTTCATTCCTAAACATAATTCAAAATATTTCAACAGTGCCTCCCCTCCTTTAGATGTTTTTAATATTGGATAGGGAGATTTGCAGGATGTAAGCTTTATAGCCTGTGAAGTTTTCACATCTCCAGGTGGAATTGCTTAACAGTTACAAAAAAAAGAAAACTTTAAAAAAAAAAAAGAGGAGAGAAGACTTGAACCTGCTGGTCCACAAAAGAGAAGTTAATAAAACACAAACAATTGTGAAACAAATGCAGTTTTCCTCACTGGAATTAATGATCTGAGTTTCGTGATACCTAAAGCCTGTACTGTATTACTGTATATAAAGAATAAAGAGTCTCTGTCCCCTTACAGTATTGCACTCTCTTCAGGAGGGTAATGAAGAACATTCATAAATAATAATGTATAACTATGCATATGTGCAAAGATAAACAGCACATACAGACCAACAGGCAGAGCAGAGAATAGCTCAGGCCAAAATTAGATGTCAGCACCCACAGAATTAGGAAAATTTCATGTGGAATCCTTGATCTCAGCACATGAATAAATCAGGTTTGAGGAAAATGTAGATTCTCAACCTGGATCTGTTAACTTCAGTGTCAGGCAATAACATTTGAATTCTTTACACTGCCAGCTATGGGAATATTAAATCTTTGAACGAGGAGAACGAGGACCTGTGAATGGAGAACTCTCTCTTACTCCTTTCTAGCAGCCTGTTCCTGGTGATCTTATCCGATCTCACAGAAGGCCTCAGACCTGTCCCTAGAAGACTTCATACATGCAAGGTGCTACAGTCCCAGTATCAGAAGGACTTAGATCAACCCCTGCTCTCGCTTAAGATTACCAGATTTTTTCCCAAAGCACAAGATCTTCCCAAGTTCACTGCCTCCTGCACATGCCAGCTCTAATCGGCTGTGGCCCTGTGCTGAGAAGAGGGAAAAGCATCCCCAGCCTGGTGGATGTGGCCCATGCCTACCCTGCCAACACCCACTTTACCTCCCAGAGTGGAGGCAGAAGCACACTAGGGAAGGGCAGACCGATGCCAAACCACGGGGTGGGGCGAAGAGAACATCTGCACGAATTCTGCAGCACCATGATAGATAGCATCAGTGACTAATAATTTCAGTATCACGCACATTTGGAATTATCAGCAAGTCACCCGCTGGGAGTGCACAAACACCACTGCATGGCACTGCGCTGACTTGGGCTGGTCCTGAGTCTTTTTTATGCTTTAAATAAACAGAATCAAAGTCCAAGAGTTAAAACTGTATTTCAGCTCTTATAAACTGCCAGTTTCTGAAATTACACAAGCAAACAATACTAAAATAAATAAAACCTAAATGCGAACACTTTTTAAGAGCCCATATCATTGTTAATGTCAGTACCAGAAAGCATTTGCTTTTTGTAAAGTTATATGAAGTCTTGGTTTGGCTGAACTCATATTGTCTGGTCATTTCTAGCTTCCCTAGTGAGAATAGGTTTCTATTTAGAGGAGATTACAGGTAGCCATAAATTATCACCTAAGTGTACACTGCCTTGCTAGCCTGAGCACCTTGCCAGCTCTTCACATCACTAGATGGCTGATGCTTTGGCAGTAAAACCTGCCAAGTCTTGGTCCACGTAAACTCAGTTTTTGACATGTGTTATGTTGATCATAGGGAACCATTAGAGAGACCTAGTTATGGAAGAATGAAGCATTTTTTCCCCATCTATCATAGGTACTTTTCAGATGACTGCATTCCTGCATGACTACATCATCTTTTTTTTAAACAATCTTAGCTTCCTCACTGCCCTTCCCTAAAATATCAGCTATGACCAGGCAGCTCAGATTGTCCATATTATCAGCTGCTAGACACAGGATATAGAATAAGCTTAATTATCACCTGCACATTATTGTTAATTGTGGAGCTTTGGCTTTCAGGCACAAAAAGATACTAATTACTATATTTAAGTTTCTGACTCAAGTGAGTTGACATAAAATACTGCCATGAGTGGAGATGCACACAAAGGCCTTTTCCAAAGTATACATTCACTTAATGTTCTTGGTATAAAGCTACTTATACGTAATGCATGTGATATACATTAACACACTAATCTTTTGTAGTGTATTAAGGAAAGTACTTTAAAGGCACAGTTTAATTAAGCTTCTTAACACTCCTTTGTGAGGATAAAATAATCATGCCTGTTTTGCAGGCAAGTGCTAAAAAGTTAATTACAACAACCAGACAGTGACTTAAAGGCATAGTCAGGAAAAGAGGTCAAAAGATTCAGTTCCAGTCACAGCTGATAGGAAACTCTCCCCAATGGATGTACTAGTTCAAGTCAAATTTCATCTGACTTCAGATGATACTGCGAACCTCATATTTTAATGAAAAGATGACTTGAACTGAGAGAGATGTTGCTTTTCTATAGAAAGCATAAAATATTTGGGGTATTGCAAAATGTTAACAATGATAAAAGAATACTTTGTATCCCAAACCTCAAAAACTCACGGGAAAAAAACCCATTAAAATGATAACATTAAACAAAACTGCAAGAACCTGATAAAGGGCAATACAATAATTAATTTGTTTGGATCCTGAAGCTTCTGAAGGGTTCTGCCCTTTTTGTTTCCTTTATCAAGTCCAAAACAATCAGAAATAAATGAATGGTTATTACTGGATGTGAAAATACTGTTTGAAAGAAAAAGTGAGCTGGAAGGCAATCATTAAAATGATCCAGGTAGAAGGTCAACTGATTTACATAGAAATGATTTGTTATTATTGTATTAATGATGTCATTTCTTTATCAAGTCACAATATAAACCAAATCAAGTGTTTGGCAGGTGACTAAAGAAAAGCTGTTAACCAGGTTAACATACACAGTTTCATTCTTCTAGAATAAAGTTTGTATATTCAGTTTATTGTGCAATCGCTAGTCGATTGGGCTAATTAAGTCAATTATGTAAAAATACTCTTGCTTGCCAGGGTAGGCAAGACTTGAGGAACAGTGGTACATACGCACACACCCCTGCACCTCTATGTCTCAACTCACTCAGTCTCTCTCACTCTTACTTGTCTTCAAGCAGTTTATGAACAAGAAAATACACTTGTTCTGAACGATCATCATTTAGCAGTTCTTGGGCCAGGACTCCCAATGTTGCTGCTCATCCAAACACTGGCTTGAGTTAATCTAGTGGCAGATCCAGTTAGGGACAGACATACCTGCCACGGAGATAGGAGGAGTTAATTTCAAATGAGATTTTTCAAGCTACATTGACTCAGAAATGTAGGATTCAGGATCAGGAACATTAAAAACTGAGGAAAAGTCCATCTGCTCTGTGTTTTCCAAGGGCAAGTATACGCTGAAGCATAGCAACATATCTCAGCATAAAGGCCCCCCCCCAAAAAGGATCCAGCAGCCAAATTCCATCCTCTACCACACTATTAATAACAGTTATTATTACTTGAGCTCCCCTAGCTATCCTGGGTGGTTCTCAGAAAACAATGGCACAGTCTTTGCCTTGAAATGGTAATCTTCCATGGAGACATGATACAACAGGCCAGAGGAGCAAAAATGAAAGACGTGGGTGGGGACCGGGGAAGGCAGGACAACGGTCACGGTAATAGGATCACTCATTATATCCTGTAACTATCTTGATGCTCCCATTAAGTGATTTAATTAATGACTTAGATATATTTCCAGGAAGGACTGAAAAGAGTATAGAGAAGGAGGGTGTGGCAAAAATGTTTAGGAGCAATAACCGGGAAGCCAGACGGGTGAAAGTAAAACCAGTAGTTCATGAACACTGGAATTAAGGAAACTTGGATGGATTTTGCTTTATGACACAGCCTGTGGTCGAGACGTTACAATGCCTCACTAACATGTGGATTCTTGGGTGTCTAGCAAGGTGTGAGACCACGTCATAGCCAAAACATTTATGGCATCTGCCTCATCAGCGCAGCTTCTTTGTATCACAAAACTTGAGTTAAATTGAGTTAAAAATTGAGTTAAATTCTCCTTGGTGAACAGCTTCAGCATTTAAGAGCAAGGGAGACAGATACACAGACAAACAAATGAGACCCTGAAAAACAACTTTTCCTTGGGAAACCAGCTTCCAAACATGCAGAGCATTAGAGAACTGGTGTCACGAGTGTGAAGGGACTGTGCATCTTCCAGTCACCACCAGAGAGTGGCTGGGCAAGCTGCAAAGCTCTGGAGAAATATGCCACCTGGATTTAGGACCCTATGGATACACTCAGGGTATTTTGTTGCTTTCAGAGACAGTCTTGCAGCGCTTCCCCTAAAGACAGCAAGTCTTGCAGCCCAACCTGATTTCCCACTGCCTCTGACATCACTCAGCTCAAAATACCTTGCAAAAATGGAGCAGATAAAAATGAAAACATAGTGGTCCTTATTAGAGGTTATCTTTCTGTTACATATAAAGAGTAGTCACGCCTTTGCCTTTAAGCTTGCAGAACAGCTGAGGAAGACAGTAAGTTTTATTTAATGGAAGGTAAATGGGTTCTTGTTTTTTCTTGAAAAGTTATTTTGATTTAAAAAGAAAATCTAACAAGCTGTCATTTGCAAAAACAAATTTTAACACAAACAAAAAATGACTGTGAAAATGCCTGTTTGGGCTGAAAAGGCACTTCTTGTAACTAACGAGGTTTGCCTGACTTGGTCATTATTCTCTACCAACACTAGCCGCCCTTCATTGAAGAAAACCTCCTGTCTCATCTGCCCCTGTGAACAGGACTCCCCATGTGCAGATGGAGATGTGAGCAGGAAACAGAGCTTGTGCACCACCACAGCAGCATAAAACAAGAGTCATGTTAGCAAGACGGGGCTTCTGCTGCATGTGTTTGTCCTGTAGAAGCTGGGACATATGCAATGGCTCTTGCCCCTTCGCTCAGAACCATGTTGTGCAGCACACCTTGGTTCCTTTCAGCAAGCAGACCTCATTTTGGTCAGTGCTAGAGAGCCTGACCTGCACAATAAACAAACACAGACCTCCAAATCACCACATGTGCCCCTACCCTGAACTTGTGTACCACGCATACACTATTTCACTGAATAAGCAAAGTGATTTCAGGAACCAGGAAGCTTTCTTCTGGCTTGGCCTGTCTGTTTGTTGGCCTTGTATACTCCCCAGGTGCAGAGGTGAGCATGAGGTAATCACACCTAGTGAATATGAGGTTTAGTCTATAGGAAACCAGCGGAATTTATGTAATTTTGGCACGCAGTGCCTTTCTTCTCTGTAAATTTAGCAGTGAGTAGCGTGCTCGGCTCCAGAACAGTGTGTGCACTATATTACATGAGGATCCTCCCAACCTTACTGCATTAGAGCAGAGCCTCAGTCAGGGGAAAGGGGCTATGAACTCAGGCATCGGTCATCGAATACCCCTGACGTCCTTCTCAGCACTCTGGTACTCCCATTTGAGTTGGAATACCTGGTTCACAACCAAAAAAGGGATTTGAACTGAAATGATGTTTAATTTCAGCTAGAACCTAAACTCTGTGTTAGGAGTACATTTCCCAAATGATGCTGAAAGTACAGCATTTATTCTGGCTTTGAGAAGAGTTGGAAAAGGATGTTCGAGGATAGGAAGAATCACTTAAGCTATCAGCCACAGACTCAAGGGAGAAGAAGAGGGAGAAAAAGACCAATCTCTTTTCTTTTATGTTTTTTAACTCTCCTGAGTGATTCAAAGCTTTTGAGGCAGCACCTGAATTAATGCTGTATCTTCAGGCTAGGCACAACTCAGATGCATGTGACAATAGTCCAACGGCTAGAAAAGTCCTCTGAGACAGAGGCATTTTCTGAATGGCATTTTTTTCAGGTCTTATTCACAGCCTGCACAAGTGAATGCTCAAGTCAGCATAGCTCTGCCTGCAACGGGGCTGTTCTCACCCTGGTATGTTTACTTAACTCCCACCACGGTTAAGGGACTCCCCTGCCTCGCAACAAACCATAATCACCCTGAGCATTCTGTGTAGGCAGGAGCTCTCTGACTTACCCCATGCATGTGACATTAACAGAGCACTTCAATCTGCAGATCAAAAGCACCCTCAATACAGTTCCCACAGCCCAGCTGAGACAACCTGTAGCAGCCATTGAGCAGAAGCAGCACACCTTTTATACTGGCTGTGGCAGAAGGAAACAAAGTTATAGCAAGCACACAGACATTGAGAGGATGACAATACACCCTCTGGAATATGATGTGATACATTTGCGCATCAACAAACTGGAAAGATTCTAGCGGAGGGCCACTAAGATGGTTGGGGCTGACAAGGAGAAGCTGAGGGCTTGTTCAGCCTGACGAAGAGAAGGATGACATGACACTGTACTGCACTCTTCACCTGCCTGAGAGGTTGAGAGAAGCCATTGAACCAAACGGTTCTCAGAGGTGCTCAGTGAAAGGACAGGAGGCAACAGCATGACATGGGAAATCCTGCCTGGACATAAGGAAAAAGTTCCTTACAATGACAGTGGCTCAGCGCTGGAACAGGGTCCAGGGAGGTTATAAAATAATCTCCAGCTTTGGCTTTTCAAAACACAATTAGTAATATCCTGCACAACTTCATCTAGCTTGGAAGTTAGCTCTGAGTACGTGGTTCAACTCGAGGCCTACAGAGAACTTTCCAGACTCAGTTTTTCTATGAGTTTATGATCACTGAGCCTTTCTGAGGTGTTACTAAGCACATGGATACACCTTGAGGCTGCTTTAATTTATGCTTTAATTTACTCCAGCGGAAAAAATGCCTCTGTCTCCTGACGAAATGCTTCCCTTTGCGACTTATGCTCATGTGCAAAAGACAGGATTTCTTCAAAGCTGGCCCCAAATTGCAGACCTGCCAGAGAAGAAAATGAACCTGAACCTGATTTCTGTGTAAAGCTCATTCACACATGTTTCTCCATGGTCATTTCTTCACACAGCCATGCAGAAACAAGCAGAAGAGTCTAGTCTTTCTGAGGCCAGGAAAAAAAGGAGTAAAGCAGCTTTATCCACAACTAGCATTTTACACACTGACAACAGAGGTACATTAGCACAGATTTTATTTTTTTTCCCTACAGAATATATCTGCATTGGTGCTTCCCAAGCCACAGTAACAGAAGGCTGCAGTCCTATTTGGAATTAAAATGTCATGATAACAACTACAGCAAAAGCTACCATGTCTTGCATGCAAAGGGTTGAGGATTTGGGGGAGGTTTTTCATGTTTGTTTGTTTTCAGGGTTTTTTTTAATTGCAAAATGCTTCTCTAGATACAGGTCCTTTACCAAGTTTAAAGTTTGAATTCCATTTTGACTCCTAACTCCCCGCCTTAGAAACCAGCAGAGCCCTTCCAATGAATCAAAGGCTTGAACTTAAAGGAACAACACATACTGTTCTAAAGGTAAAAACATTTCACAGCTTATTAGAGTTACTCATCCTCACACTCTCAGACAATGAGTTTTAAAAGGTTTTCAAAGTCATTGAGCCATTGGTCCTGTCATTAGATTTTAAAAATGTATTAGGTTCCTCATTATGTGGCTACACAGTCCCCTGTGCTATGGCACATGTACCATATAAGAAGCTGTGAACTTCTGCATGCTAGTGTTTCTGGGTTCTTTATTTTGTTTTACCAGTGAGAAACATTTTACATGAATACAAGACTTTATTGTAAAAAAAATTTATATTTCCCCAGTGTCTTTTTGTGTCAACAGAGGACTTTACTGGCAAGTAATGAGTTTGCACAAAGCAGGCAAACACAAATAAACGAAGTCTATGTGGATAACCAAGTGTGGTGTATGTATATACTATATCTCCAAGGATTTAAAAAAAAAAACAAAACAGCACAAGAAATCTGGTCCTTTTAGAAAACAATAGCCATTTATGAAACATTTTTGCCACTTACATTTCCAGAGAAAAATTAACCCCCAGCCCTAGGTTTTTAATTAGTCGTTATATACCCAGTCATGTATATGGTGACCTATCAAAAGTATGTATGTGAAATACTTATGCATTATAACATTTAATATTCATTTTTGTTAATACAGTATTTAGAATTTTGCCTCTCTTAGCACTTTCTAAATTTCTCCCTAACCTGTTCAGATGGGCACAAAGTCTTGGTGAAATACCTTGTGGCAGTCAGAAGAACAGTTCACAAAGACTGCAAGTAACAAAAGCATTTGAATAACCAGAACTGTGTCATATGCCTAACCTTTTCCTAGCTGTATTTAGGATAAAGGACATTTGGCTTGCAGTCTACCTGATATAATTGACCTTCTCAAGAATATCCGAACAATATCCAGAATTTGCTAAATATTCAGAATGTTTGCCACAGGATTGTCTCCGAGAACTGAGAATTCATGTAAATTGCAAAAGCAGCAAGTCTGCATGTCTTCAGTTCATTTCAGACACAGACTGCTGGACTAGACAGACCTCTGGTCAGATCCAGGACAGCCATTTGCATGTTCTTTTGCTCACTTTATCTTCAAATACTACAGCGTTACAACTTCTCCACAGCACTCTTCGCTCACTCACCAGTGCACCAGTCATTTTGCTCCAGTCATGCTCCCTTCAAAAGGGAGCCAAAAGAAGAGCTGGAACAGCTATTCCAGTGTAAAGGTCAGTGAACAACGCAGAAAATTGAAAGGCACAACCCCTTTTGGAAGGCAAAGCTCCAGACTGTGAGGACAACCAGGGAACTGAGGGCAGGCTCCAGTTACCCTCTCTAGCAAAGGAAATCACAGGTATCACCAAGATTTAGTTTGTTCAGATAGAGAAAATGTGCTAGCTCCCGCAGCACTGGCAGCTCCTACCCGGGTGCAGGTTGGTGTGTGTCTGCCCCCAGGCGTGACTCTAACCTGGGCAGGGAGGGGGCAGCTCCCCACTCCGCACTGGGCTGTGTGGAGGGGCCGGGAGAGACCCCCTCCTCATCCGCCCTGCAGCAACAGCAACGAAGGCAGATTTTTATTTCATGCATCTCACTTTGAACTACCTCACAAACATTGGAGTAAGTTTGCTTATCGCAGGCATTCCCAAAGAGATTATAAATACTCACTCTGCATCTTGCAGAGGGGAATAGGCTGGAAGCAGGTTCAGAGCTGCTGCAGGCTCCTGAGCTTGGCCTTTCAGTTGCTGCAGTGCTGGAATTCTCAAAGCCATTTAAGAGATTTAGGTGCGTATGTCCCACTGATTTCAATGGAGACAAAGGGTTAAACTTCTCCAAAAGTTTGAAAATCCCAGCATAAACGTAGGACTGGCTTCACCACCACTGTGCTGGAATTTGGCAACGGTTTAAGAGGACACATCAACACTAAACAACAGTTTGGAACAGGAAGAGAAGATGAATATCTAATCCGATTGAAACTCCAGAGGAAATATCACGCAGGCTGACTGGAATGGACCCAGGAGTCTCATGCTAACAGCTCTGTCTTACGAAAAGTCCTCCTCTGCTCGGGGTCTCTCACTACCAGTCATCAATACTGCACATCAGCATCTGGAAGCAACACTGCATTTTTAGTGGCCAGAACCTCAGTCTTACAGCACAACTAAAAAGATCAGTCGCGTATCTTTTAAAATCAAGAACAGTCCATTAATACGCTCGATCAGGGATGTTTGGGAGGTTATGGAGGTTCAAATTAATTTTTTTGTTTCTTTTATACAGAATGTATGAAACAAAAATCTTCCAAAACATAAATGCTTCCTACTTAGGATACAAGTAGTGGAAGCATTACCTTGTTGCTTCAAAAGGATAAATAAATAAATATCTAAAGTCTTTCCATCCAAAAGTCCCAGAAGACTCCAAATTTTCTGGTTATCTAGGAAAAACCATTTACATGAATACTGTTTCCCAATACACAAGCTATAAATCGCCTCCAACTTCTGTGCAAGGACATCCCAAGAACTGAAACACCAGAAAACTGGGAAGCCAGCCAAAACCTTAAAGAGCTGTTGATCATGGTTCCCACACCAAAGCTGCTACATATGAAGTCTGTGGTGTCTCGGCGTTCTTCCTGAAGGCTGTTCTCATGCAGATACAGTAGAATGTGAAGAAACCTGTCTCTCCTAGCCTGTGCCCATGGAAAAAAATGCTAATGTACTGAAGCAGGGAGAAGCTCCCTCACAGAAGAAACGGCACTGGTGAATGGCTGCACACAGACTTCAGATGTTCATCTTGACAAAGTTGCCCATGCAGGGAGTAGATTCTTTGGGGGGAAGAAGTCAGCTTTTGAACTTCCCATGATTCATTTCTTAGCAGGGCTCCCTCCTAGATCTTTATGGGCAAACTATAACAGTTCAGTTCTGACTTTTACTCCTACAAGCTGCAAGTTGCAGAGGCACTTCAGCCTGGCCTAAGTCCAAGTTGGTGATTTTTTTATTTATTTATTTTTGAATAGTCTGGCTAGTTTTTAGCTGGATCACTTTTCTGATCCAGGTCATTGCCCTGAAGACTAATGCTGGAGCAAGGGAAGCAGCAGGAACAAACATCTGGGGCTAGAAGCAAGTCGGATGGGATTTCCCTTTTGCTCACAGCAGACATTTATTTAAGAATTAAGTGACTATATAACAGCTTCTTCACTTGCTTTTGTGAACACCTTCTCAACACACCACCACAAACTACATCCATTCCATTGCTTGCAAAGCTATCCTAGTTTCACTGTATCTGAGAATTATCTCCCATGCAGCTTCAAAACAGCTTTTGAATGCATCTACCTGAGTAGAGCATGTTCCCCCAATGCCCAACATGTACACTGGCTATCAGCCGGTCTGCAGCCTGAAGACACCAGATGGACCGTGTCCAGGTGTTGATATTCTTCTCGCTGCAATACGTGATCATTGAGTTTTCATGGAGTTACCAGTGAGAGAGAGGGAGCAGAAGTGTATTTTGCACTCTGGGCATTTTACTACTTTTCCAAAGCAGTATGTCTTTTTAAGAAATAGAAGACTCGAAAAGAGAAATGGCCTAACATAGCAAATATGGGGATTCAAAAGGAAATAATTGTTAGTATTCAGGAGTGCTTGGTTCTACAGCTTTTGTTTATTCACTTAAGAAACAGAATTTGCTTATATTCCCTTCTCCCAAATTCCCATTGGTCCCCTCAGCTACATCAGCTCATGCCACCCTTTTAAAAATCCCATTTAAATCTCATAAATTGTTTTTCCAAACGAGTTAGGGAATAAAGCCTTGACAGTGTTCAGACACAGGCGCAGGCATGGTTCAGCAATGCTGCCACTGGCTGATGGACGGCTCCCCCTCGTGCCTTTCCCACACAGACAATCCCTGCCCAGGAGGTGAGACTGCCTTGCACACAGCCGTATGCACACGCTGTGCAGGCACCAATATAGCGTTCAAAGTCTCTGATGTACAAGGATGACATTTAACAAAGGACACTTAAATCTCAGCTCCTTATTAAAATGTATTTCATAACTGAAATCATATTAAGCGTGGTTTTATCAAGGTGATCCCGTCAGGGTGAGGTCTTGCATGGCAGTGATTTTGTTTTACTGTGCACACTAAATGCTTTCTCATGTGAAAAAAACAAAACAAGTGTCAAAATATTAAAGGGCACTGTCTAAGGAAGCAGAAGGGTTTGTGTCAGCAGTTCTTGGGTAAGCATGGCTAAGTGATGCGATGAAGTACTAACCCCGTCAGTCCAGCTGGGCAGCCTTTTCCTGAGACAAATGCAAACACCACCCTTTACTTATTTCTGCATCTTATTCTGTGTCTAAGCATCTAACCCATTGGAAACTGTTTGCCCTCGAGATTTCAAGGGTCCAGGAATGCAAAAATAAATTAAATAACTCAAAGGGAATAGGTGTATGTTTAATCTGGATATCCCTTTAGTGGAGCTATTTGTGCATAACCCTGCAACGATTTCATACTGAGATTAAACATTGCACTTCTTTCCACAGAAAATCCCTAAAAAAGTGGTCTGTTTTAAACCAGGGACCTATGCAGCTTTCTGAACAGAAAAAATTGGCCCATGTCATGTGTGGATTATTCAAAAAATGACCTATCCCAGCAGGGCTTCACTAAGCTTAGCTGGGCACTTTCTATTTAGATCCCACTGTCAAGGTCCAAAAAAAGATCTGCACTTAATAAACCTTCTTTATACTACGGATTCATACCCTGGGACTTCACTTTCCTTTTCTATATGCATATATCATTTTGACCCACAGGACAATTTTTATGCAGCTTGAGTGTCTTCAACTGCAATAGAGCGCACACTTTTCAATACTCTTGACAAATCCAAAGCCATCTTTTGCATAACCTACTTTCTTCTCAAGTCATAAATCCCGCTTAGAAACACTGAATTGGACACATACTAATTAACAGCCCCACAACAATTTGAACAAAAAGCACACCTGAAGATCTGCAAAACTGAAGAATCTAAAATGAAATGCAAAAAGTCCAATCTCAGAAAGACCCTCAATCCCTAGATCCAGTTTCATTGCCAAAATCTGCCACAGGATTTGGAAAACAGTTGTCATAAGGGAAGAAATAAGGATATTGCAGTCCAGGTCACTTTTGAAGCATTGTCACTGCTACTATTTCTTGAAGTTATGTAGAGGATTTAACTTATCCCTAGGTCTCTATCAGCACTTACTCAAGTAATGACAAATCTGGTTTGTTACAGGAAAAAGTTGAGTGTATCTTAACCCCATAAGTATGTCTTAGGACTGAAGAACATCTACTAGCAAGCTTCCAGATCTCTTTATAAGAATTGAATACATTGTACATGACTGTTTCATTCCCACTGTATACAGCCTATCTAGCCTAAAATGGGCTCAGTGGGATTTTTGATGAAATCCTGACTGCTCCAAAGTGAGAGAGACTTCTCTCAGGGACTTCAGGGGAGCCGTATTTCACTTCTGGAACTTACCTCGTCTTTAGGTACACACGCATGGCACTTACAACATGCTCACATGCGATCAATCTAGCTAGCTCTCACCAGCAATGTTTTTAAAAGCTTTTTTGATGTCTTTAATTGGTAATTTATTACACATATTTCACCATTTATCCAGCATTTTTCATTCTGCTCACTACTTTGGTAGATTTAGCAGAAACAAACCAGTACAACTGATTTGGATATAAAGTTATAGCTCCCCTTATTCCAGATGATTTGGGAGTTTATTTGCCATTGCACACAGGCACCAGAAGGTACTGATTGCATCCTAAATATCTTAACAAAGTGTTGTATCCATGCGAAATTCAAAGCCTAAGGAACACAGACCCATCCTCTGCACCAGTCACCAGTCCACAGCCTGTAAACACATGCAGCCCAGCAAAAGAGTAGTGGCTGCTGGCCACTCCTTTTCTGAGATCAGTCTGCTATTTTGTCTTTTATATATGCTCAGACAACACAGGACAGAGTCCCAGAGGAATCTCATACAGCCAAAATACTCTGTAACTGTAACGTTGATCACAAAAAGCGCAACTGCAATTTAAAGAGAAGGCTTCTGCACAGTTCAGGAGCAAACCCAGCTCACATTAAGGAAAAATCTAAAGACACGTGGAACTCCTCACGATGGTACCAACAGCAAGCATGTTTACCCCCAGAACCTTCACGGGGACCCGAAAGTGAAAGTAATGGGAAAGGCAAAACATCTTTTTCCATTCAATTTTCCAAGGGGATCTAACTTATCTGGTTTTAATCCCACTTAAGTTGCTCAGCTGCTGCAGAGGGAAATTAGCTCCTTTGCTACACTTTGGACACCAGCACCAAAGTGAGAATTTGACTTCTGGATCAAAACAGAACAGTGTCACCAACCATGCTCAGTCCCAGAGTGTTCATCAAGGACCATAAGTGGAGCGTATTTCCTCTTTCTGCACTCTTCAGTAGTACTTGTAGTCGACGTTTGTTCTCCCAGTGAGGTGGGGAATTTTCTTAGCAGATAAGGGACTTTTTCTTTACAGAGGAAAACACCAGGAGATATGCCTCTGGTGGGTTTAAGCTGCCCAGTGGCGTGAGCCTGCAAGCTAATATCTGAAACAGAACTTCTGCTACCAGTCTCCATATTTCTTTCTCCAGGCCATTGCCACTTTCTTCCACAACACATTGACACTTCTTCCTGTAAAAATGCAGTCTCAGCTCGTGTGGAGGGCAACCAGATGGACACCTAGAGACACAGATGACTGCATGACTGTCAACAATTCTTCAGGACAAAAACTGACACTCACTAATTGTATGGTACATAAGGTAGCCCAGAACTTACCCAGGGATTTTTAGGAGATACCCAAGTGTAAATGACAACATGTGACAATAATGGCCATTAGCATTTTTGCCATGTGCAGAGTCCATATTCCCGTTTCCTTGAACTAGATGATGTTTTATGGACATAAGCCTGCAAAGGGCCTTTTGCCATAACTATTCTATGATTCTTCACTCTCAGTCAGATGGTGGGAGAATTTTTTTTTTGGGGTGCCCTTAATGTAAAATTGCCAAGAATAACTGTTGCCTCTCCTAAAATGGCAGCTGTAGCCCTGTGAAAACAGCCCCGGCGGGTTGCCTTCTGAAGTGACAGCAGGTCTTACCAACATCAAAGGGGACGTGAGGTTTTTAGTGAGGGCTGTTTGTTGATTTTTTCTCCAGTGAAGTGATATTACATGGCATTTCCAACCCTCAATCCTATTAAGTGACAGAACTACCTAATAGCACTCATTAAATAACATAACTTGGTGTCAGAAATTCACTGACAGGCTCATGCAATTGAAGTGGTAGATTTATGCCCTAAAACAATATGGTATTGGTGTTATTGTTACTGGTTTTTTAATCAATTTAACTTATTTTAACAGGTGAAAGCATAAGATCCAGGACCGTTCATTAAAAGGTTATCACCAATCAGCACATAACTGAGTAGAAAAGTGGGTGCCTTAATTTTACATTTAGGGGGAAGAAAGCATTAAAAGCATGTTCATTGCTGCGCTGCTGAACCCCTTCATTTCTTGGAGATCATTTCTTTAGTGACACCACCCTACACTGCAGTGTTGTCACAAGGCAGTCATATGTTGCAACAGTATTCAGGAACTTTCCATGTCTCTGTCCAAGGAGATATCCAGAGTTATGTATAAATGAAAACACTAATTCCTCCTTCCCCCCTCCCCCTCAAGTTATCTGTTGCTTATGGGCCCAAAGCAAACACAGATAATAAAAACATCAAGGTCTTAAATACCACCATCATCCCTTGGTCTCAGTCAGCTATTAACTGCACGTTTTAAACCTTTAACACAACATATTTATCTTGTGGAGTGAATGACAAAGTTTGTCAATGTTCACAGAAATAAGTTTATCAATGATTTCTTGCTTTTTTCTTTCTACAGCTCTCATTCTACTGGAGCTGAAAGTGCTTTTTACCAACTGATATACAAGTAATAACTGCAGCTTTCCAGAGGTGGTGATCTGGCAATGGTTTACATGAGAATGAAAAGAGAGTGTGAAGTATAAGACAGGGAACAGCTAACTGTCTGTCTGAAATCCACTTTACCTCTCAATGGGCAAAGCTAGCATTCAGAAAATATACTATTATCAACAACATTACAGCTCAAAAATGATGTTACGGTTGTCTTGATTCATATTTAATTCCTAAATTGTTATATACATGCAAAAAGTATTAGAAACCATAATTTCTGTAGAACATTTGTAAAAGTAAACTCTATTTTTTCCTTATAAGAGAAGTCTACTTTGCAAGTTGCCAGTAAACTACCACATTCCAAACCAAAGCAGAAAACGTGCACTCTACATAGTAAGCAATTAAGTTTTACTGGTAAGTGGCTACCCTCATGAGAGATCCCACTGGAATTGAGTACTCATGTGAGCAACTGCTCACCAAAATGAAAAGTAATTCACAATCTGGGCTAAAGGTCTGTAACTTGTACACACAAATCCTCCCAAGGTCTGCCCCTCCACACTGAAAATTCATGTTTTTCATTTGCCCTCCACTTGCCCTTTCTTGCCAGCCATGCAGCAAAAATCTCTCTAGGTTATTCTATCACCTTACATTATAAGAGTCAGTCCATCTCTGGAAAGATAGAAGGACATTATGGGGCTGTTTTCAGCCAGGACCAGCACTGATCAAATTTTCATCTTCCTGATGCTGTGGGTAAGTTTTCAGTTTTAGCCACTGGAGGATGGTCAAGCCTATAGGCAATGGTTTAAAAAAATCCTCTCTTGCATTCTTACAGTCTCTTGTATTTTTACAGATACAGAAAGAAGCAGTATCATCACCAGCAAATGCAGAAGCAGACCAGATCAGTTCAGTGGCAGAGTCCTAAAACACATTGCTTTCACAAATTCCCAGCCCTTGGCTGCCTTTTCACTACAATTTATCGTCAATGCAATGATGTAAAAGAGCGCACTGCAAATGAGATCAAATTCTCAGTTTAAAACAAGTAATCAAAAGAGAGCAGGGAGTTATTTTTAGCAGAGAACATATAGTGATCTACTCTACAGGCCAGTCTCGCGAGTAAAGGCAGTGAAACACCTGATGGTGTGGTTAAACCAGACAGGCTGAACTAGCAGCCGGTTGCCACCTCAGCCATGGTCTCATCCTTCCCACCAGTGCTGCTGGCTCCAGTAGTTGTCTGACCCTGCAGTGAACTGATTCAACTCACTACATTGGTTGAAAGCTAACCAGGAGGGAAGAAGTTAATCAGCTCACGGGGTCATATGAGCACCAGTGCTGACGAGAGGGAGGGGATAAGCTGCAGCCTGAGGAAAGAGCAAATTGCAGTGTTCCCACGTATGGAAATGAGTAGCCACAAACTTTTTAAACCAACTTCACCACTGAAACCACAGAACACCACCCTGCACAGCTGCTTGCTTCCTTGTGCCAGGTCAAGCCAATCTAGTGAAGTTCACGTTTTCTGTTGTCGTGATAACAAGGTCACATATGGGTATGTTCACATCAGGTTAAAATGGAATAATGAAATCAAGGCGACCATGACCTGGAAGAGGACTGTCTCCATGCATCCCTGAATGGGAAGAGTAAGAGATGTGAACTGCCACCGATATAACCAAACCTATTTGGAC
The DNA here is from genome assembly GCF_947461875.1 of Haliaeetus albicilla. NCBI lineage: Eukaryota > Metazoa > Chordata > Aves > Accipitriformes > Accipitridae > Haliaeetus > Haliaeetus albicilla. The sequence goes on along the minus strand of NC_091494.1, from coordinate 26,470,338 downwards.
ATAGATACAGTGACACAGCTGAGCTTGTCTAACAGCTCAATGCTGCCAAAAGGTCTGTCCCACAACCTTCTCTCCCTTCTCTTTTGCAACACCACTCCTCATTACACAATCCTGCCCCCTCCTTTATGCTGGTTTCAACATTTATCGGACCTTCACTGAGCACACTCGACCTGCTAACTGCACAGGAAAGCCTCATTTTTCTTTCCCAGGTTAGTTTTCTGCAGGTGTAGTGAGTTGAATCTGTTCAGACAGGAATACAAGTGCCAGAACAGCACAAGGGAAGAGGTGAGGGTGTGCAGTCAGACACGAGGAGGAAAGCAAGGGGAACCTTCCAATTTCATGGGATCACAAAGTAGTTTAGGTGTAAAGGGACCTCTGGAGGTCATCAAGTCCAGTGACAGTGAATCACTGTCTTGGCTCTGCTATATCGAGCAGGCAAACCAGCCAGCAGCCTTCTGGCTCTGTCATCAAAACACCAACTCTTACAATTTTCCAGTGACATTTTTAATTTTTTTAATGGAACATCAATGTTGTGGCAAAAATGACTTCTTTTTGTACCCTAAAGGAATAAAATAAAATATTCTTCCTGGAAATAACAATTAGCAGTTAAATCTCTAACTATAACACTCTAAGTAAAGCCAGAATGCTCTAAGGAATAACAAAACAATGCAGTGAATATTTGTGCAGCAGGAAGAGTTTGGAGATGTTTGTTTACCATACAGTTTGTTCCTACTTGACAGATTCCTAAAGAACCCATATAAAGAGCTCTGATTATTAATAGAGTCAGATAGCATGAAATGGTATTTCTAAGCTGTTTATAAATGGTTCAAAGGAAATTACAAATAGATAAAAAACAAAACCAAGTTTACAGTAAAAGGGCAGAGAGCTAAATTCGTTCTTCCAGTAAGCAATATGTTATATGAAACTAAGCTGAGTACATCTGCCATCATTTTACCTGGAAAAAATCAAAGTGGGGAGGGGAGGAAAGTTTTTTAGTTTGCCAGATTTTTGCAAAAGCAAAACAAAAAGAAAAAGCCCATATATTGTATTAACCTATTGTACATATGGATAAGTAGTTTGAGTAACACATACAATGATTTCACAATGTGCTTTGAAAAGATTCATTAATGTCTTTGGAAATATGGGAAAGTAATTTATAACACCACATAAAAAAGTAATAGAGGGCCCAATCCTGTCACCACTAACTTAAACTGGGCAGAGTTGAGCTTTCAGGACTTTCCGACAGATTTAGAACATTTTTCAACAGCCTCGTTCAGATATTAGCAAACCCCAGCCTGGCTGGCTCCCACCACATCCCCACTTGCTAAATTACTCCCTTTTCCTCTCCCTCTCCCTCCCCCTCCCCCACCCCCCGCCATTATAATTTAAAACAAAAATATTTTTTATGTGTTGAGCATTTGTATATTTGGAAACAGCGCCTGCCTTTTCTCCATTCTGACAGCTCCAAGCACTGCTAGCTATTAGTGGCCTGCAAGTCAAGAGATGCAGACCAGCCAGATATACCAAGTCAGAGCCGCCCACCCTCAACAGCATCCCTGAAACCACCAGAGTTTTGTGAACTTCTGATTTTCTGCATAATACTGCTGTGAAAACCAATGTCTCCTACACAATCAGAGGGCAATTGAAATGCAAAGGGAGTTAAGTTTCCAGAGTGGTTTATGACATGAAAGAAAAATTTTCCCTTTGTCTGCACACTAAGAGAAATGACAAGCATGAATGTATGGACTAAGAGGTTGTGTTAGGGGACCAACCATTCTCCCCAGCAGTAACATCTGAATATGGTACAGTTTACAACATGAGCTTGCACCGAAGAAAGAGCCCTTCTCTTTCTCACTCCCTGTCAGCACTGCAGTTCAAAGTGGCTGCTGGAAATACCAAACCTCTGCATGTGGCACATGAGATTTCCATCATTGGCCTGCAAAACTGTTGCACTTTCACAAGATGCTGCCGATCAGACCAAAATTCTGATGCCATTTATTCAAAAAGGGAAAAAAAAAAAACCCCAAACAAACCAATAGTAAGTTATTCTTTATCATGCAATCCCTCTGGCCAAGTCTGCATTACAAGACACATCCATTACTATCTTCTCTGGCTTCCATCTAGAACAGACCCAGCATGCTCAGATCCAAAAGCACCATCTCATGCATTAGGTAGTTAAATGCAGCAAATACAAGGGCAATGATCTAGAGTTCTCATTTACCCTCTGCTTGTCTTGCAGCATTCATTTGCCCAGGAGAATTTCTTCATTAAGCATCTAAAACCTTTCAGTTTCTGTCAATTGATACCACTTATGAACTGAAGCCGTACAAACATAGTAGGACTCTGCCCACAACATGCACTGAAGCTCCAGAGTCCTCTAGGCTGCCTCCTTTAAAGCCAACTTTCCCTTCACCACCGTTGTGTTAAACTCTGCAAGTCAGCCCAAATGAACCACAGCCTCTAAAAGATCTAGTGGTTCCTTCCGATAACCTGAACCAGGAGGAATAGCCAGCCAGAGGCTGGTACACCAAGGTGTACCATAGCATCTCTAGCCCTGAGTCCCTCTTCTGTCTCTAGACACCAACACAGGACCAGGCTTCAGCCCTTCTTGGTGAAGAATCCCAGGACCTCTACTTAAGCTTCAGTTGAGACAATCTGGACACATGCCCCATCCAGTTGTAGGACACAGATCAGAGCCTCTCCTACAGGGTTTTGAACCAGCTTTCTGGTTCATTAACTTTTGTTCCTCTACTGTACAGTTTGGTTCAGATTTAAATGCAGTGCTAGCTTCTAAGTTCAGCTCTATTGCAAATGCCTCTATCAGTGCCTGGCAGTTCTTCACATTTCCAAGACAGCTCATCAAGTTAATGCAGGCTGCTATGTCTCTTCCTTCCAGTTTGACATTACCCTCAAACAGTAAAACTTTTCCTATTCAATTCTCTTGCTACTCCTGAAAGACTGAAACAATGTGGTAAAAAAAGCTCCACCATAGTACAGTTGGACTTCAGTAGGAAAGTTTATTTCTTGTGCTTTTTATTACATTGCTGCCATTTCCTAGCCATAAGCTGGAAATGTTAAATTATAAAAAATACAATATTAATCAACCAATTGAGTTGCCAGTTCTAATTTTGGATAGAAAAATGGACAAAGAAATAATCAAAGGCTTACCAAAAAAGCAGATGGCTGGAGAGTGCTTCTGGCAGTCATGCTGCTCGCACATGGGACCACTTGAGTTTAACAAATTGGACAACAGAGAGAGTACTGAAATGGAAATTGGGGCTCTACTCCATTCAAATTCTTCAAAATGTTTGTTTTGGATTTGTACCTCTGCTGCAATTTACAACTCTAGATTAGATATAGCAAGAGTAATATTCTTGACTAGAATAAAAACAGAATGACTAAACCGTTTGCCAAATCACACAGATTGTCTCCCTGTATACAAATAACACCAACATACAAATGGTTTCCTAAATAAAATCTAGTACTAAACATGTCTTTTACTAACACAGCAATAAAGTTCTACCAGTAGTTAGAGCACAAGACACTTCTCTGACTCAAACTGCAAAACTTCTTCAAGCAAGGCCCATATCTGCATGTAAACATGTGTAAGTTACATCAGCATGAAAAAGAAATGCACAGCAACTTGAGATTTCACAGTCATCTCCAAGCAGCACAGAGACCTCCCACTGCAAGTGAAACTACATCCCAAAGTCACTTGTTCTAAAAGCATGCCCTTCACTGCTAATGAACTAAAGGGCAGTTGTTTCTAACATTAGACAGTTTTGAGACCGTAAGACATAGTGCAATACTTCCTATTCGATCAAGGAGGGAAAAATCACTAAAACAATGTTAGTAGTATCAATAGCAGGTAGTAGATGACACCTAAAAAGGAAGAAAAAAGACTCATTCCATCAGTCTTGCTGTAAGAAATCAGTTGCCGAAGTGTTTAACAGAAAAAATATGAAGGCCTTTTTCAGTGAGATGCCAGTTGCAGCTTAAAGTAAATGTATGGCCAAATATGACGTCACCTACCACAACCGAAAATTAAGACGAAAGGTCTGCTGGTCTCAGGGACCAGTCACTCACCAGGGAACCAGCGGTTTTATATGCACGCCTTCCTGAAGAATCCAAAAATAACATTTTTCCATAGAGCAGAAATTCCTGTAGCGTTCACGCTTTTCATTTCAGTAATGTTGCAATCCAAAGTGCCAGCCTTCTGTAATGAGGTAATCCGACAATGTAATTTGTAGTATTTTATTCTGTCAAAATTGATCTTAGTATTTCTATAGCAACTAGATCAAAACAAAAGATGGAGCAGAGTAAGTCTCTCCCTGCCACCACCCAGATTTTTATATAAATATATATGTGTATATATATAAAGCATTACACATATATAAAGTTAATGTTCATGATTCATCATTAAACAACGCTAGAAAAACAGCACTGGAGAAATAGCAGCACAGTAGGATAACATTTTAAAAAAGAAATGCTAGCGAATGTGTAAGCTGACATCAATAAAATATAAAAAAAAAGTAATTGTTCAATTATCAAAAACCTGGGAACAGAATATGTCTTTCCCGTTAAATCCAGTCAGGAAAAGGTATTATCCATTTCTGGTTGGGATAGATGGAAGTGAATACTGGCTTTGCTGACATGAGGTAAAGAATACAGTATCTTCCCCCCTCCCCCGAGAAAATCACACTTTAACCATTACTGTTAACATGTTAATGTTTAAGAAAGCTTGACTGCCATTTAGCTACTTAAGCTTAGTTTTGGAAGTGCTGTATGCAATAGCCTTGTAAAGGTCTGTCAATTTATTTTAGTGCCTTTGTAGGAGCTGAGCTGAGTCCAGACGCTGTGATTACAAAACACCTAGGAAAACTCTGGATGTGGAACTCAATGCCATTTCCAATCAACTAACATGATTAATAGCAACACCACCCAGCCCCTTCCTTTTAAAACAAAGATTGATCCGTTACAACGGTGGGATAAAAAGCTTGATTTTTCCTACATACCATTTCTCCTTAACATCAGAGTATCTTCTGAACATTTCTTAGGAGATTTCAGTTAGATCCTGAACAGAGATGGCTAAATACACACTGCGTGTGGGTGCACACATACACCTGCAAGCTTCACATGTAAGCATGCAAATCCCAGAACAGCCACACAGTTACTAAATTGGGCTTTAAGGAGAGGATGAACCTCTCCTAACATGTGACATGTACCTGCCTCCAGAAATCTGCGCGGTGTCCAAGAACAATTTCCTAACTACTGCATAGTGTCACTTGCAGCCTCCAGTAGAAAAACGTGACAGTTTTAGACAGATCCCTAATATGGTTGGGAGGGAATTTCTGAGAATGGCATGTCAGCTGGGAAGGGGATGATATACTCACTTCTCTTGTGCTGTTATCGCTGCAGGTCCAACCGTGTCTCTGCTGCTGGCTGCCATCTGTGGAGGTCACCATGTACCTGCTTCCAAAGCATGCTGTATCAGCCATGGTAAGGGATTGTGGCTGGAAGGCAGTTTGTCTTCAAGGCCAACTGCTACTGCTCATTAAAAAAAGGAGAGAATGTTAGAGAAATACTGGTCATTTAAAAGAAATAAACACTCTCAAAAGCAGGATACTTCTTTGATCCCAAGCTCTCCTGCTAGAAAACAGAACTTCCCCATCAGTTTAAGAAGGAGGGTATGACAGACAAAAAATTCTCAGTGAATACAGGAATAAAATTGTGTGCATGCATAATTTGAAGCATAGGAATGTTTCCACAGACTACTCACCCTCCTAAAATTAAACACACTCAAGTCGTTCACCTGAGTAAAGACCCTGACCCCGTGAAGCACTCTTCCACTTGATGGCAATTCGCTTGAGTAATGACAGTGAAGAATGCAATACTGGCAGAAACTGAACTATGTATTCATACTGACTTCACAGATGCTTCCGTAACAACTTCTGTCTATACATGGTCTTGTAATACTGGCATTTCAAAGCTTATCTTACAACTGACACACACCTTGGCATGTCTTCAGGTTAATATACTAACAAAAATGTACACAATGAGCTGTTACCTTTTTTTAACTTCAAAAAATCATTGATCTGCTGCTGCAGCAGGAGATGCAAAATGCTCATTTAGGCAAGAGTGTTTAAGAAGTATAAAAATAAACAAAACTGTGGATTTCTTCCTAATTATCACTAGTTTCTGACTGTCAGAGAAGATGTACCTTTTCCATGTGAAACCCCTCATTACCCCTTCCTTCCAATAAAGGCAATCAACATTGAACTTAAAAGTTCCCATCCGCATCCAGTTTACAGGCTTTACCATCCTGCCCTTTGAAATGGAGCTTTGTACAAGGCATATCAGAAAAACTGGAGGAAATTGGAGATAAAAAAGATTTAAAAATAAAAACAGTATTTATATCTCCCAAATGGGAAGCTTGGAGCAGCAAGGGCAGGAAACGGATCGGTATTTAAGCTGATTACCCAAGAAAAGTCCTCTGCCTTTTCAGCAGTGCCATGGTCCTTCAGTAAAACCATTTAAATTAATTGGAGTTTGGGGCAGGGGGAGCGGGGGGGAAGATGTCAAATTTTATCTGGAGTGTTAGTGATGGCTGGCTGGAGAGGGGCTTTCAGGCCTGTTAATTGGGCCTGTTTGCTCCAACGCCACAAACACTTTGACATGAAATGTTCTAATAACCCTGCAGCGCAGGTGGCCGCCAGTGTCAGCCGGCTCCTGACAGCCCGGCCAGGCCTGTCTCTTCCACTCAGGGCCCGCTCGGCTGAGCAGGCGGCTTTGGGCCCAGCGGTCATTAACCCAAATGCTCTCGGTGTGTAGCTTAGCAACCAATTAAGTAGCCGGGATCTTTAACATTTGTACCAGAAATTCACACAAATAGAAGTCTTTTGGGCCACGCTGGCCTTATAGACATGGATCTTATTATGCTTTTTACCTAATTATCAACTTAGCTTTTTTCTTTATGCATCTGAAAAAGGACGGACGGCAGTTAAAGGCAAGCTCTGCTGAGCACAACTGGAGCGTGATTTCCTTGGGCAACACTTCCATGGGTGTTTGCATACATATAAAAATTACATCTCCTCATTCACACTTGCGCATAACTGACTAGACAAATAATGTTATCATAGTGGGAAGAGCCAGAATTAGCAAGGAAATACTGCAACATTTAGACTTAATCTGGTGAGCATTAGATCATGATTCACTTTGACATAAAAGCTCAAGAGCACATTTAGCTGGGGCAAAACACATTACAATGTTTTAAATGAGAAGGAAATAAGTCTAATTTTTGATGGGCTGCATTATTTGCTGTTGAAATCCTAATAATTGCCTACGCTTTACACCTACATTGTACCTAATCAATTGGTTTTAAATTTCAGAAAGCTTCAGCAACAAATTGGAAGGTCTTATTTGCTTCTGACTCTCCAACAAAGGGGAGTTTTTTAGTAGGACAGAAAATTGACAACAAAAACCCCCAAGTTTCAGCTGCCACACTTCATTTATCTTCACTGTATATCACAGCAGTATTTTTAAAATAAGCATCTTTTTTGATAAAATATTTTTTAAAACAGGTAAATATTCAAACACTGTAAGCAGGACAGGTATTACTGTTTTTCAATATCCACAGTTAAATACCCATAGGCAAATATGGAGCAATGCTTCTCTGCTTCTCAAAGGCTAGCACCTGCTCAAGTCTCAGGAAGTTTTGCTTTATCAAATAAAACACTGAATTAATGCTCCATATGAAACAGTGGCTGACTCAACACAAGTTTTGAAGTGGCTTAACCCAATCTTCTGCTTTCTTCTCACCCACATCCACAAGATCCTATTGCTTCCTTCCCATCACCTCCTGCTTTTTGGTGGCTACAGGAAAAAATAAATCCCTGCAGCCTCCTCCCTGCCCATTCTCTGTCACATCAGCTGACAAAGCAGTGGATCATTTCAAATGGTAATACAGTCCTGCCCTGGCTTAATAAAAACCTGAAATGGCAGGCTCCAGATAAACATTTTTCATGGTACATAACCAGGCCCAGCTGTGTTTTCCAGCCATGCCTCTCCATCAACAGTCCCTAGTGCTCTCTCAACAAGACAGAATATACTCTGTGTAATTCGTAGGAGGAAGTCAGAAATGCCTTTAGAGTTGAGATGTGAGCCACAATGTGTGCAACTGGGTCTGTCAAGCTGGGCTGACTTTCTACTAATTGTCTGTGCCTTCCTCAGTCCAAGGCATACCAACAAAATTCCCATGTCTGGGTTTCCAGCGTAACTTGGGTTTTTACTTACGACTTGTGTTCATCTAAACACATCTCCTTCATACAGCAACTGGAATGAACATATCTAGAAACAAACCAGATCACAAAAAGCAAGCTGCTAACTCTGTCTCACGTGTGAATACAATGCCAGTTCCCAGAAGCTGCTGTGATTGTATGAATATGGTTCTCTTATGAACCTGACTGAGTGTTGCAGAGCTCTAAGTATCTGCAATTTCAAGGCAGATAAATGTTATGTAAACTCAAATTTTGCAACTTTATTATTGTGTATTATTCCATGCCAAGTCGTTCTTTACATAGAAAGCAAACATCATTGAATTTATTTCAAAAAAAGCGAAATAAAGTTTACAGTTCTGCTTGGCTTAAGGTTTGTTAATAAACACAGGAGCAGACTGGCCTTATTACAATGGAAATGGCAGAGAAAAACCCTGTCTTCAAGCTGAATGTGAGCCAACAGTGTGCTCTCAGCAAGTAAGGCAAAGTGCATACTGGGCTTCATCTGAAGCTTGGCCCTGGCCTGCTTGGTCTGATGAAGAGATGATGATCTAGTAACAGGCTATCTAACAGCAGCCTGCAAGGAAGTAGCCTACACTGAATTGCCTTACTTGAAGGGAAATTATAGTGACAACACAGAGCCAAACTTCTTGTTTGAGACAGATGATAGAACTAGGGGCAATATCAAAAACTGCATCTTGGCAGGTTCAGATTGGACATTAGGAAAAACTTTTTCAGAGAGAAGTGGTGCAGCCCTAGAACAGGTCACCAGAGAGGCAGAGATCTCAGTTCTTGGAGATGTTTCATGCTGAACGTGTACCTTTTGACACATTGGCATTTTTGGTGATAAAGTATCTTGTTAAGAAATTCTTGACAAGGCATTGAAGGAACCACAGATGTTTGGCACTTAACCACCCAGTAATATTCTCAAAAGCACCTGTTCATCTTTTTTAAATACCCAAATGCCTTTAAAAGCCTTATCGTAAACTGCCTCATAACTATGGCTCCAAGTTCTGTATCCCCAGAATACTGGACCTTTTGAGGGTTTCATTCACATGCAAACCCTTGCACTTTATTCCAGTGGACTATTCCCTAAGAATACAGACTTACTCGTGAGTGCAGGATCTGGCCATATAACTTGCATCACAAGAGCAAACCCCACATATTTGAAAAGATTATCAGTCAACTACAGTTCTTCCCACTGTAGAAACAGTTACTCAGTTAAGATAAACAAAGAAATTCCCATGCACTGAAAAGGAAAACCTATTAACTGATTAAACATGTGAATCAGTTGATAAACTGGTTATCAAAGTTCTGAAAACATTTTTAACAATGACCCTTCCTGCCATTTTTAACAATGACCCATAAAAGCTAGAATAATTCAGCACTTTACAGGAAACCAGCTGGACAGAGAACAGAACATATTTCTGATCTAAGAAGCTGCAGCTACACCATATGAGCTAACAAATTTAGATGCTAATTATCAGTAAAGTAGTGATAGACATTTTAAATACCAATTAAAACCTCTGGACAGAATTTTTCAATGTTTTCTAGCTCTTTTCAGCACACAGAAAAAATTACCATTCTCATCCCATCTGATGTATACTAGTAATTCATTCTTTGTTTCAGGCTTTTCAAATAACTATAAGAATACTTACTAAAAAAAACAAACCAAAAACAAAACAAACTCCTTAATTTTCAGGACAAGTTGAAGATCTGGAAGCAGAATAGGAATGCAAATACCTATGTTTTTCTTATAACTGATCATGCATATCCCATCTCAGAAAAAAGTCCACCTCAAAAATATTTGCAGGCACGCAAAAGCAGAATATAGCATATACTAATAACTAGACTTCACTTCATGGAGAATCTGATTTTACTCCTTAGTATGGTCCAAAAAAAGGTAAGTTGAAAAAAACCTGTTAGACTCGGCCCTTGTGATAGATTAAAGCTCCTTTTAGACAACTCCAGATCCACAGAATTGTTCAGAGCAAGACAAAATTTCGATGCCAGATTAAGGTCCCGGTTAACCAACAACATTACAATTGCTCACATGAAAAGCATGGACAGAACCTGCTGTATTTAAAGAAAGTGACAGCCATGAACTTCAGGTGGAGATTTACATTTTCCCAAGATTCAGAGAAATATTCAGATCTGAGGCACTTTTCAGACCATTCTATACAAATGCTTGACATCTATTCCCCTTCCTCATACCCTTTGTATTAGCCACGTAAAACAGCTGTTAACCAAAATATATCCAAATCCTGAATCCTACGTCTGCATGGCTTCATGGCAAGTAAATTGTCTATAGCTTCCTTTTTCATTTCATTATCAGAAAAGTCAGTCTAGCTAAAAAGCAACATCACAAGTCAGAGAAATCCCAGAATGCAAGATGTTTCCACCAGGGTCTTGTATACTGTTCTAATAGTTAGCCAAGATTTTGACATAAAAGTTTTCCATCAATTAAGGACTTTTTTACGAAGTTGTAGAAAAAAAATCAAGATTTCTACCAATTACTGCAGAGCATTGGAAGTAAGTTAAAATGGTCAGCATTTAAACATTTGGCTTTACAATGATCTTAGAACAATCCAGTCTTTGTAAAAAAACCCACCTCTTCTCAGCCTTCTAATAAGCTGAAATAATAAGGCATACAGAATTAAAAGCCAGAGTTAAAAGCCAGTATTCTATTTTCATTCCAGAAACACAAAATTTAAAAGTAATCAAACAAGGCATTTATTAACAGAGCAGCATAAATAAAAAGAAAATGAGCAGAGGTTTTTAATTTTGTAAAGTCTGCTACCATTTCTGGGAACATCATGTCTCAAAAGCATGGCTTGCTCATCGTATAGAAAGACCGTATTTATTTGGCTACAACCCTGATCTCAGTAAGTACTGATGCCTGTGCTTTTGGAAGAGGAAGAAAACAAGAACTTCAGAGAGTTATTTTTAAAAGATTTAAATGTATTTCAAGGCTATGATGGATTTGGAATATAGCTGAGCCCCATGCAGACCCTGGATTTGGAAGGAGACAATGCACTCAGCACCCCTTCGTAAAGAGCTCTTCTGTTCAACAAATCTAAAAAGAGACGAATACACAAAGGATTTGATACTTTCAGTTCTGTAATTTGCAGAAGATGTAGAAACTGCCCAGTTCATATACTTAAGGTCACGCTGCACTTTTTTGGTCTACAGAAACAAAGCGCTAGTAGAACAGTATGTTCTCCCCACCATCTTCCTTCCACTGCCCCCCTCTCCACAGCGTGAAGCTCCCAGCGGGAGCCACTGCCTTACAGAGGGTTTTAACTGTGTGTGAGCAGAAATTCAGAAAAAGTTTCTATATAATTCCTGGCTCAAACAGTTCCTCCTTCTCTGCCTATGAGCTGGACTCCATATGTACTTTGTGTAAAGCAGAAATGCATTTTTATCCATTGACATTACAATAATCTAAAATATTCCTTGAAACTAGATTAAGCATAAAAATTTACAGTCAGTTTTGCAACCTTTCATTTCTCCTGCTTATGCTATGCTTTTGAGCAGCCACTCTGAGATCAATGCAGCCATTTTGTAAAACCAAACCCTACATTTTTACAGAAACTGCTTGATTTCAGATGTTTCAGTTACCAGGTGCTCAGCTTGAATACCTTGAAGAATTTTAAAATTTTCAGATGGTGAGAACACAGAACTTTCAAGTTACCTTTTTCCAGACAGCCCAGAACCAAGTTGCCCACAGTGATCTCCAAGCATTTCCAGTGCCTGTTAACAGAAACTTGGTCAGCTATAAATACTTTTACAGCTATAGCTTCTTTATACATCCCAGTTGTATCAGTATTCAATTAAATGGTTTTCCTACACTGCTTAGATATTTTTGCAGTTATACGTAACATACACTCTTTGTTCTTCTTCTAGGGTTGAAATCTGAGTAGAACTGTAAAAGTATAAAAAAGCGATGCTAAGATTCATGATACAGTTCAAGAGCAGAATAGTGCTGCAGGTAATTGATAACATATACATAATATCTATGCTTTGATATGGATATAGCTGCAGCCACAGAACAGGGATGAGTAGTCTTAATATTGCAGCAAGGGCAAATATACCTTACATTTTAAAAAGCTTGTGTTCATCCAATGAATTCTTCCATCTAACGTGGATTGATCCTTCTAGCAGTTGCCCTGTCTTGTCAGTGAAAAAGTCACTGGGATGGAGAAATGTCTCAGCACAACCTGTTGCTGTGACTTATTCAGTGAGCCCCACTAGGACCTGCTGAGCAGCAGCAGCAGGACCCTGTGGTGGGGACACGTGGCCCAGGGCTGCAGATCTGCCTGTTAGGCATCACTGTGCACTAATCATACATGCTAGAGATTGAGGGGTAAAACTGAAGAGGACAAAAAGACAGATGGGAAAAAAAGAGAAATTCAAGTGAAAAGCTAAGCTTTTTAGTTTTTCAAAGAAAAAAAAAGGGGGGGGAGCTTTAAAAAAAATTCAGAGATCAAAAATCCCCTTTGCAACACGTGATCATGTGATCACTTTTTGTAATGACAGCATCATTTTCAAAAACAGGTTTCAAGCTTTGCAGATGAAGGCAGAAGTATTAGACAAATAACATGCAGGTCTAGTCCTTGCTGTAGCTCAGGCCAGATCAAAGGCAGTGGGTCTGGCATGCCAGCCTTTCCCGCAGCTCCTCTTTGCTACTGGGAATTCTTGACAACTCCTGTGCACCAGGGAAGGGTGTTTAATTGCTCACACACACAGCCTGACTCATCATTTGCAGCTTGATGCTGCATCAGGCATCCCTTTGATTGTCAACAAGGCCGCAGACAGTTTGTTCTAGAAATGGCAACTGAAATGTGCATTCCTGTGGAGCGCTTAGATGCACGGTCACGTTACCACATCCTAACAAGTGGCTGAGAAGATGCTTAAACTGCTGCCTGTTCAGAGGACAGAGTAAAACGTGGGCACATGCCTAAGTTCCACTGGGTTCAGTCCACTTCGTGCCCTTCCTAAATGGGTGGTTTAAGGAAAGGGAAGGCCTTTGGGCAAGGGTCATTCCTTTGCTGCCAGACAGACAGCATCTTTCACAGCAGAGTCAGATCCCTGATACGGGTTCTCCCTGCTGTCACAGGAGTACAAGTGTGTCCCATTTATCTCCAGCTCCAGAAAGGAGCACGATGGAAGGAGCTTGGACAGTCAGACTGGAAGAGGATGAGAAATTAAAATGAAGAGTTTCATGATGCAAACTGTTACTGCAAATCCTCAGTTAGAACTAGTAAATTACAAAAGTAACAATAAAAGGTGACTGCGCAATCTTCAGATTAATGCAGTCCTGGCCAGCTAGGAACTGTGCTTGGCAGAGGGACTGACAGTAAAACTCCTTCAGTTCTCCCGTAACCCTCCCAAAGGGAGCACTGAAATCTCAGTGATGCTTTTAGCCTTTACCTAGCCGATAGCTAATGTAGATATCACTACATTATGTCACTGGCTTGAACGGACTTATGACAATTTATGTCAGCTGAGGAACTGTCAACTGTATTTAGAGCTCAGCACACAGCTGCTGGCCTCAGTGAATCTGCAGGTCAAAGGGGAATGCGTGTCCCAACAAGTTTACACGAGCTGGGATAAAGGCTTGTTGGTGACCACAAGCCTATGGGCCAGGCCATGCTGCAGACAGATCCGCCCTGGCTGGCTCAGACCCACAGCCCAGGAGCAGCGCTGGGTGACCAACAGATTTTTCTTATTAATTGGTCATTCTGGATTAGAAAAGCATCGTAATTTCAGATAAAAGTAATATTTTTAATTCATGGTAAAGTAAAACTTGAGGGAAAAAAAGCAGTCTTCATTATACTGGTTTTGGTTTGAGTCCTTCTGAAGCATTCAATTTTGTTTTTGAAATTATGTAAAAAATTCAAAACAAATTGCTACCACAAATTGCAGTTTCATTTTAGAAATTTTGCAATGAAATATTTAAATTCTTCACACTCTTGAGGCAATTTTTCAAATTGAATAATTCAATGAAATAGCCATAGACTGACAAAACAAAGCAACTGTGTCAAATCTGCAGTTTCCCTAGAAGAGCCTAGGGGGAAAAAAGAGTTAACAATGACCCTGTTCTGCCTCAGAATGCCTTTATTTAAAAATAAACCATGTGTTAAAAAAAAGAAAGAAAAAATTCACTAACATTATAGTTTTAAAGATTGTGCAGCCAGGAATTACAGATAAGCCCTCTTAAGACCATAAAGAAAAATCTTTTGATAGTGTTCAGCATATTGAACTGGCTTCTCCTAGTATTTGCAGTAATAAAGCTGTCAAGCAACACAGAAAAGGAGAGCTAAGCATTTCAAGACTCAGACACATGAACTTCTATTAACCTACATTAACATGTAATTGTTGCTGTGAGCACACTGTTCTCAGTGTCAAGTGCTTGTAAAGGACACAAGGAAAATCTTTCCATGTGAGACAGGGTAGGGTAACTGCTGTACTGTCCTACAAATTTCTGAAACAGTCTTCCTGGCAAGCACTAAATTGATATGTATGAGTTATTCCTGGAAACTTCCCATATGGTTAGTAAATTTCAGAATGGAAAGATATGTTAGTTCACTTTAATAACTTCCATGTTTTATATCACACCAAGTAGTTGCAAGTTTGCTGAAGTCTAAGAGCTGAATGAACAATTTCAGTGTGATCATATACAACTGCTTCAAGTTGCTGAACAGCCTGCAGTCTCAAAAAGGCAGCAGGGGGTTGGTGATCATTTGCTTCAAAGCTTTGAGACACCCTGGCCAAATCAAAGAGGTAATATGGCAGGAGGAGACTCAGGATACAACTTCAACATTTTCATCTTCCATTCACTCAAGCTGTCTGTGTCTGAAATGGATGGGAACACACCTGTAATCCTTCTGGACACAAACCCAAGCTACAAAGAACCACAGCATGGACAGCTTTTTGGACCTGGCTGCAAAACCCTCAGAAAGCCCATTCCACATCACCTGGAATCAGTAGCTCAGCACTCTCTGCACTGCTCCCTCAGGCACTGCAAAGATGTACCTTTTAAGATGCAACAGAAGTGAGGTTGAGAGGAGATACACAAGGCTCTCTGTAAATAAAGCAGAAGGGCAAACAGCAGGAAGAAGTGCCATCTAATCTGAAGGAAAACATTTGCACAACAAGCAGTGGATATAAGCCAGCCATTAATAAATTTCTGCTAGAAATTAGAAAAAGGTGCAGAAAGATTCTGGCACAGCCTTCCAACAGGATGGGAGAAACACAAAGCACACAAAAATGTTACTGTTTTAAAATGGTTGTTTATAAATTCACAGAGAAGATGAGAGGACATAGTGACCTGTGACTGCAGGGACTGGACTTTCTCAGTTCTTACCCTGGACTTGTGCTTCATGTTCCCTCAAATACCCTTCCTTTCCAGCCAGGGTGAATTTCTGGCATTTCTTTAATGCTCATGAACTGCAAGGGTGTCACTAAAAAGATGTTGTAGGAGTATTCTCAGAGAGCAAGATATGATTGCATAGAGAGTTGGATGTGTTTACATGGGGCTGATCATTTGTTCTGCTGTGAATGTTGCTGATGCAGGTGAACAGGTTACCCTGTCTATCAGGCTGCTCATCAAGGCCTCTACCCATCTTCCAGACCTTACCAGACTTACAAGCAAAGCTCTACATGTAATGGTGCCCTAACTGCAAGTCATAGTGACAGAGGTTAAGAAGTGCTCCAGGCTTAGCAGTTTTCCCTGAACTGAGCTGGGATGACATTACAGATGCCCCAGTACCAGTGGATCAAAGGGATGGGTGCTATCCCACAAAGCATGGCAGCTGTAAGAAGGAAGGTGTGATAACTCTCAGCCAGCGCAGGGGCTGCCAGAATAGGGGCAGTTTACCGGGATAACAGACTAGTGACTAACATTGCTGCACTGCCCTACCAAAATATTTTCTGGAATTGCTTCTGTGAGTCCTGTCATGCTCCCCTGAAGGGATTGCTCCTGGACAGGTAGCTCTGGTTAAACTTCCATGGACTGGAAGTAAAGGCCAGCTTATCAGCATATAGTGCTGAGCAGGTAATTATGAAGTCAGCTCTCCAGTTTTCATAAAAGCACAGTAGAAGTTTAAGGTGCATTTATTCCTTTGGGTTTCATTCCACGCATTGTAATCTTCCTCCCTCACCTTTCACCATCTTGCTTTAACAAATATAGCCTGAGGGGGATTTCAGAGCCTGTATCCTCACCTCAGGTTAAAGTGGTTGCTGATGACAGACAGAGCTAAGCACGCGCACTCAGAACCTGAGCTCTCAGGCAAGAAGCACATAGCTAAACTTTGCCAAATTACTTTCAGAAAAGCCCTGATTGAAAGGGATCTTCATTGTAACATGCTGAAAGACATACACACGGAAACCCCCAAAACCACTGAATTGCACAGGCAAAAGGCAGGAAGCAGCCTGGGTTTTCTGACTCTCACGGAACTGCTCATTTTCAGCTGATGATCACATCAATTTAATGTGTTCCAGAGCAAATGCCCTGCACATAGGATCCACACACAATCCAACCCAAAGGCCAGCCTAATTTCTGCTGTAGCTAGATGGGCTGTAGAGTCCTTTAGAGCTGGAGGAAGCTTAGGTCTGCTGAAATTTATGCGAGCAGTGAAAATGTCTCTTTCCATGGAACTGCATCAAATCACTTTTGCTCCCTTATTTTTTCTCCTGTCTAAACACAACTGCTGCTCAGAGATTCAGTAATCAGACTTGTAACTCTGCCTCTCTAATGATCTTCCATTTCCTGCACTGCTTCATACCATCCTCATCATGGAAGACTTCTGCTGGAGATGCTCTGGGGATGAGGCTAACAAAAAAAGAAATAAAACACATACATATTCCCAATTCAGCTATTTCTGTGGCCTGCCCAACAGTGGAGATGCCTAGAGGCTGTATTAGGACTGCTTGTGCACAACCTCCTTAAATCCATCTGATGAAAATTCGCCAGAAGATGACATGTAAAGCTATGGGTTTAGTACAAAGGAGCTTTCTTGATCAGCACAAACTTCCACTTCTCAGAATACAAGAAAAGAAAAAGGGAAGGATTAAACACTGTTAATGCATGCCATTCTCCTTCACTTTCCTGGCACGAGCGTCTTTTCATGTGGTAGATTGTTTTCCTACAACACAATTTCAGAAATACATCTCTGCAGACATCTGGAAAACATCCACTTGCTTTGCCCACCATAGCGGGAACCAGAGAAAATTAGATTGTCTGTGTACTCCACCAGGGCCACGTTTGTGGATTACCTCTGCCCTTGTCTAAAGGCTGGCTTAAGACCTCATTTTGTGGTTACCTGAAAGCCTGCCATTGCCTCAAGAGAGCTTTTCACAACACAGCTCCTGATGTGTTGAAGGCTTTGGTGCCTCTGTTCCTGACAGCCATGCCTCCTTTTAACCCTCCCCAGTTGCCATAGATCATCCTGGGATGAAAGAACTCGTGATATACACTACCATATGTTTAAATCTGGAAACAAAGAACAAGCAACAGCTCACCTCTGAAGACTGAACACTAATTCTCATGGAGAACAAGCTCTTTTCTTAGCCCTGGGTCAAAGTTCATTTGCATACTGGGCAAAAAGGGGAGCAGGGAGGGCCTAGGGTTCTCCTAAAGGCACTGGCAAGCAAGAGGCTGTAGCATCTTCCTGCTGTTTCAGTATTCACAGAACCACCAAACATTTAGTAAGAGATCCACACTCCTACCTCTGTCAAGTGAGGATCTAAGTGCCTTTTCCGTTCTGATTCCAACCTCCCCATTAACTGAGAGCCACAGAAAGCTCGCTGCATATGCATACAGGACATGGACTGTCTTGAGCGATGTATATCCAAATGGTTTCATCTTCATTCCCAAGACATATTTCAGCCTCAGTGACCTACTTCTTCAAATCTTCTTGAGAGAAAGGACAGGATAGTGTTCCACACAGTGACTGCTGGAATTCACCATCCAACAGTTCTCATCTGTAATGCAAGAGCTACAACAGCTGACAGTAACCAAGATTTAGGATACGATGGCATTCGCTAACCATTTCATTGAATTGAATGTATATGAGCAGCAAAAGGAAACATCAACAAATTCCAGATGCAGAATGTAATTATGTTTGGATGGCAGAATGTTTCATATTGTTTTCTATAGGAAAAAAAAAGTCATCATTAAAGCAATGGAATTTCAGTAAACTATGTTTTGGGTTACAGCCCAGAATAGTTACACTTGGCAGTTCAGAGGCATGGGTAAAATATTCCAAGGTTCATAAATCCTTGACTTTAATTTGTAGATATAGGTTACAGCTTTAGTATCACTGCAAGGGGGTAAATCATGCTCCCACCTAAACAGTTGCCAAAGGGTTTGTAGATATAGGTTACAGCTTCAGTATCACTGCAAGGGGGTAAATCATGCTCCCACCTAAACAGTTGCCAAAGGGCGCTGCATCAAGCTTTTCAGCTCTCTTGGGCAGCTTCTAGGAAAACCATATATCAATGTCTTTCAGGTTCCCATGCCACTCAGATACTATATACTCATAGCAGAAGGCTTCCTTGGCTGGAACAGTCTCTGCAGCACCTATTTTTAAATCACACACTTAGATGGTGGTGACCCATGAAGGAAAAAGATACCTGGAGCTGGACTGGACACGAACAAGGTGATTCCGTTCTCACATCAGGTTACATCAACTATCACAGTCCTGCAGGCTCAATATGAGGAGGCAGTTTGGAACTGTTAGGAATTGATTTGTAAAACAAAAAATCCAGCAGCATTCAGTGGCCTATAAAGAAATTAATTTAATTTGCATTCTCTGGAACAAGTTAAAGGGTTCTAGCAGCACGTGCCTACAAAAAAACAGCTAATAATGTCTGAGAAGAGCTACTTGACTAAGATCTCACTAGATATTAAGAGACCTCATCTGCATGCTTGGGTTCTTTGCTGTGTTAAATTAAGGGTTTAAGAAACTGGTACACAAGACTTATTGGTTAGATGCTGGTTTGTACAACAAAGACCTTACAATTAAGATCTGTCACATGGGCAACATATCATGCCATAACAGGGTAATAAAGCTGTAGGATGAAGGACAAGTCTGTCTCAAGAGACTGTACTCTACAGATAGCACCCAATTTCTCCCATTCTGTTAAAATCTTTTGCTACAACAAAGCCCTGACACAGCTAAAAGAAAATTAATTCAGAGGCTATAACTTAAACTAGTGAACAACCAAAAGCTGAGTACCATGGGCCACAGTCTGAAAATTTAAGCATATGCTTAAGAAGCACCTGAAGAAATTCCAGTGAAGCCAGTGGGACTTCCAAAGTGTTTAAAAGTAGATCCTCTGTCTAAGAAATTACAGAGTCAGCACTAAGAGAGCCAAGAAGTTGCTTGTAACAGTGTGAAGTGTGAGTTTAGGAAAAAATAATTCCTCTTCCTACCAGGCCTCAGTCACTGCTCAGTTGATTTCAGTTCACTTTTTTACTAGCTGCATAATTATTCCATTCATATTCCCCCACGGAAGTCTTTTCTGGAATCTATTCTTTGAAATTATGTGATTTTCCTAGCATCAGACCCTATTCTGAAGTCCTGTGCTCTGCATGTAAACCCTGTTTCCCCCAAAGGTACACCAGAATTTGGTACCTACCCATTTTCACATGGTGACAAGAAGAGCAACCCTTCATTCTAAGGCACAGCCTTTGGTTTTCAATCAGTTATAACAAGGTTATGAGAAAGGCTTTCTTTAAAGAGAAAAAAAACACTCAAACAAACTAAACAGCAGTCTGCTTTACTTGTGTGTCCTACCACACCTTTACAGTAGACTAGACAGTATTGTTTTTTTCAAAACATTCAAATTGACACCAGTGTTAACCTAGCTCTCTCAAACAGTTCCAAATTTCTGGAGAAAGGGAGTCCCTTATAATCCAGCCAGACCTCCTTTGTTCTTTGAATTCCTGCTCACCCACACCAGCTCTACAAATGTAGTCTGAGGTTGAGCCAGACTCCTCCAAGCCACTGGTCCTACCATTGTCCCATAACAGCACCAGGCATTTGGGTGGTTCACCCTGCGACATTGTTTCCTTGTTGCTTGTTTTTACTGACAGCCTCCTATTAAACTAAAGCAACATATCCACACAGTAAACATCCAATAACCGGGTCACCATCTAACATTCAGAAATTAGAGAGCAGCTCCACTTCCACTGCTGAGCCAAACCCCAAAATGAAGTGCTGGCCCAGATTAAAAATTCTCCCAGAGGGAGAAAATTGTGGCCTTGTATATTATGGTCTCACAGTGCCTCCATCTTGGAGGGTTTGCAGGCTTGTACTGAGCTGTGCCAAACAGACAGTAAATCTTTACTGGAGACAACCATGCTTCTCTAGAGAAATCTACCCTTTGGAAAACAGTGCTAGGTAAAACACAGTTGTACTGCATCATAGCCTATCATGCCAAATGTATCTTCTCCAATAAATGTTCCAAAAGAAGTTGAAAAACACGTAAAGACATTTCCAGTAAATCCAGATTTATATATAACATGTATTAGACTGCAGATGTCAGAGAACGTAAAATGCTTTTCTAATGGAAGAATTCAAGGAAAAAGCCAGAGTTTTAACATGTAACGAATGCAAATACCCTGCAAAGTCTGCAGATGCATGACCTATGAGTAAGTGTACAAATCAAATGATTGGGTGTGCAGAAGGCTGTGTAGAAACCCAAGTGCCATTTGTACTGTTATGTTACTGACACCTTCAATGACTATATCTCACTATTTGAGTTCTCATAGACCCAGACCCTCAAACATATTCAAATCTGTGAGGCTTGGAACTCCTTATTACGATACATAGTACCTGGTCATAAACCAGGCATTGAAAATACGCTTTACAAAATGACAGTTCTGGCTACAAAGCCGGTGTTTGGAACAGGAAAAGAGATGGCTATAAGCAGGCAGGAGAACGCAAGGAAATGCTTCCAACTGAAGAGGACAGGCAATATTGGCAACCCAACTTTATTAACCCAAGCCAACCAAATCCACAGTTCAGCAGAAGGCTGAGCCAGGTACCTCAAAGCCATTGGTTCTAAGATTACCCTATAGCAACCATCCATTGTGTACGTGGCTCACTTTCAGCCGTTGTGAAGATATTCAACCACCAGGAAGAACCAAGTGTAAATTGTACACAACACGATGAAGGAGTTTTAAGTGTGCCTGCAAACCCAGGCAGTGATTTGGACAAGCAAAGGTCAAAACCAGGACACAAAGTACTGTATTGGAAAAGGTCTATGCATCTTGGTTCACATCCGGCCTACAACAATTTCTTTTTTGTATCTTATTTACATCTTTATCTGAATAGAAACACAGCAAATGAGGTGAAATTAAAATAGTAAACAAGAATTTCAGCTTTAAGCTTTGATTTAGATGATCTGTTTTCTGATAGTGCTTATGTGAATTGTGCCATTCAGTTATTTCTGGAATAACAGCAGGCAGAGTTTATAAACAGGTAACCTACAACAATGTTTCTCATTCCCCCCACCCGCTTAATAAAGTGAAGGATCACCTAAATTTAAAACAATATATTTAAAACATTAAGAATCATTTCCTGGAGTGTTGCCTAGTTTGTTTTAAACTTTTTTTTAACAACAAAAAAAAAGAAGCCCAAACTGTGAATGTTTGTTTATTGCTTTTATGTTTCAATTGTACTTATTTCTGTGCTTGTACAAGTGGAAGCACATAACTTTTCTTTATTTTTACAACAGCCTTTCAAAAAAGGAAGTCAATTGTGCTCCTAATTGTGTATGTTTTTCAACTGAGGACCATAAGATATGAGAAAGTGGGCCACAAAATGATAGCAAAGATTAATTTTCAAGGTTTTTTTATATACACTAATGAGTAACTTGCATCCATGTTTAGATACGCCTACTTACGAAAAGCACATGATGCCCATTCCAATTTTATTTTCTTTTTATTTCAGACTTCCCTAAATTCTTAAATTCCCTAATCTAAATGTCTGGAGACTTTAAAGTCTCCCTCCCACAGCTTCCCCAGGGATATTTCCTAGTGCACTGAGAATTAAAAGATAAGCATTCCTTGATGGTGTTCACACTGTTTGCTGATTGTTTTGTTTTCCCCCAGTTTTCAAAGAAATATACAATATTGAATACGATAATGAAAATGCCACTCTCAGTGAGAACACTTGTTCCCATTGGCATAGATGGCAAAACAAGTGAGGAAAAAACCCCAAACCACAGTGCTCTCAAACTTTGTTCACGTTGCAGTCCTAACCATTATGATTTTGAAAGTACCTACTGTTTACTACCTAAAATAGACCCCCCCTAAATTAAAGTGAGTTTCTGCCATACCTTCACCTATTGCCAAAATTAATTTTTAAATTTTTTTCTTTCAGATTCAAATGTAACAGATGCAAAGCTACAACTATGGAATAAGAATGAAGGTACATCCTACAGTGGTGACAGGAGGAGAGTGACAGGGATTGTCTCTTCCTTATGATTCCTTCAGCAGATGTTTCTTCCCTGGCATGGAGGACGTTGTGCTAAGCCCCATGAAGATACTCCTTCCATTTAAAAGCGTGCCTTCGATATGCAGCTGTGGTTGGGCCACCTATATCATGAGATTGACCCCGACCTTGCACTGCCTGCTATACTACAGGCTTCCTTTCTCTAGGGACAGGCAGGGGAGGGTAGTATTTCGCGGCTGCCATTCCAAAGCAAAAGCTAGAAATCCAAGAGTCTTTACTTAATAAATAAAATTCCAGCGCTATTCACAGTGGTGATGTCTCAGTTTACATGAAGAGCTGACAGAATTTTCCTCTAGCTAAGGGGCTCAAGTGAGTTACAGCGATGAAGGAAAACCCAAGAATGTTGATTAATAGATATTGTAATCTACAAAAAAGAAGACCAAAATTCACATCCATTCCAGCTGTCAGGAAAAGCAAGACGGCAGAGCTAAAGCGGCAACCAGAGATGCAGCAATGTGCGGTATCAGTGACACTCTGCCCAGATCAAGTAACGCTTTGTTCTTTGCAAATCCAGGAACAACTCATGTTAGAAAAATTCTAAATACCGGCACTTCCAACTGCATGGAGACAAGGCTGCGAGGACACTGCACCCACTGCAGTGACGGGTTTGAGGTACTGACCAGAATCATAGACGGAAATACCTTATTGCTCCTTTTTTTTTTTTCTTGAACCAGTTTGCAGAAGCACTAGTTAAGCTTCTCATTTGTTTGGTTCTACAGTTTCAGGGCTAAACTATTAAAAACAACCCAACACTGCCTGTTAATGATAAGGCACACTGCAAGTCCATACAGCATATTTTACTTCCAAACCTGCCTATCTCAGTTTCTACAGAAAAAGGGAACCTCTTGTCTGCAGCCAGCAAATCACAACTCTGCCGGCTGCCAAGGAGCTGCTGGAGCCCTTCAGACACTTGGTAAAAGCCTTATGTGGTTCAGCTGGGGGGGCCATAAGCTGCCATCACAGGAGGTTTGAGAATGGGATGGATGAACAATTCTCAAGAGTGATGTTGGTGTAGGTGATCAAGGGAATGGACCAGGAGATCTTCTGAGAAATTTCCCAACCCCCTCTTCCAATTCAGTGAGCATTTTCACACTAACAACTATATTAACTTGACTCTTACTCCAGCTAACTAATTTTACAATAACAATACATATCCAACATCCTCAATTTCACTGATTACTGACAGTCTTGCTACTACATCATCTATAAAACAGGTATCTTTCAGTTTACACTCTCAGTGAAGAAAGCAAGCGGACACACGTCTAACCCTAACAGAAATTACCTGTCAGCCTCAGACATCCCAGCAGAGCTTCTAGCTCACAGTTATTACAGATCACTCTCCAGAAACTCAGACCATTATGAGGAGCAGTTTTTACAAATTTCAGATGAACGGCTAGTTCTGGCATGAAGACAATGCAATAAACACACATTTCAAAGCCACTTTCATCAGGTTCCTCTGTTGTTCGCTGGACAGTTGCCAGAAAGAATAAAAATGTTACCCAGGGGTGAGCTCTCTGAAGGCATCAGGTGCTGGAGCTGAACTTCTGTGCTGATGGATCTTACAGAATCTCACTTATGAGGATGCCAGTAATTCTGAATTTGATGCTAGATTTATGGAAAACAAGGTGATACTTTTTTTTATTTTATTTTATTAGACAAAGCAAAATACAAGCAGTGCTGCAATACTGTGATTGGGAGGTTCTCAAAAGGAAAAAAAAAAACCACAAAAAAAACCAGAACAAAAACCAAAACCCACACTCATGGGGAAGCTAGTAACCATCAGTCATCTGTTAAATGAAACTTGTTCTTTCTTTCAGATTAGCTACTGTCTAGTGGTACATAATTAATACTGATTTGAAAGGCAGGCTGCCCAAGGGATCCAGAACAAGTGATTGTAGTACATGCTGACAAATGAAATATCATAATGGCCAGTTTACAACATGGCTTGAATGAATATCTATCAGTAGGAGGGGGTTTTCCCCCTCAGACTTCCAAAAGGCTAGATTCTAATTTGACCAGATTTCAAACACTGGAAAATGGAAATTATGTTTGAGGAAACTGGAAAGTACTGCTCTATTTTTTCAAATACTTGAATCAGTTTTTCATGTCAAGCCCAGTGTGTCTCAGTGAAGGAGTTCCTCGGTGAAAGTCAATGGACTCAATGATGGCATTAAAACCTGCACTCCTGTGTGGTTTTTGTGTGTATGTTCTGTTAGCCAGAGACCTCCCAACGCAATTAGGGGAAGGAGGGCTAGAGGTCTGCCACAGACTTTCTACGAGACACGGGGCAAGTCTCCATCTTTTTGTGGCTTACTTTCCATACCTGTGAAATGGAGGTAACAGGATCACTTCACAGAGACACGGAAAGGATAAAAACTGAAGAGCTTAGGAAAATTAGGCCTCTAATAGAAGAACAACTGACCAAAGGGTTAGAAGACCCTAACCTTCTGCAGACAGTGTTGTCTGACACACTCGCTTTCAGGAATGCAGTGGAGGGACCAAACTTCAAAATACTGAGTGCTTCTAACTAGCATTTTGCTTCATAAATACAAACAGTAATTTCCTCGGAGGAAAAAAAGGGGGGGCAGAGGGGAGACGGACACGACACTGTTTATCAATTCCCTCCGACAAGCCTCCTCCTGCAGAGCCACACACAGAATCCATTCAGCATTTGGCTCATCAAAGGGAGAGGACTCTGGTGAGAGGAAGGAGGGAGCCCTTCTTGCTGCCTTCTGTCCCTCCTTCCCTCTCCTGACTGGAGGGTTCAGGAAAAGGGTAGGAACATGCTTGGGTTGAGAACACTCTAAAGTGATAATTAAAAGGATAAAGCAAAAATTGTTTGCACAAGTAAACCAGCTGCTGTGTAAGAGACCTATTTACACCTTGCACTGAGTTTTCTTTCATCTCTCTAACGACTCATGCAAGAAGCATTATGAAAGCTAGGCAGACTTCTTACCCTGGCAGCTTTGCCACACTAGAATATCAATTCCTGAAATGCAATTAGTCTGAGAATGCAAGAGAGACTACTAAAGCAGACAGTAACATTACATAATTTAGTAGAAGCTGTGTTCATGACCAGGATAGGAGCTGGAAAGATTTCCTATGTTTCCATAAAACATCCCATTTCCCTCTATACAATCCTATCTCAGGAAACAAACAAAACAAAACAAAACAAAACAAAATCTATTAATTCTAGGCTCTAAGACTAAAGAAGGAAATGACAAGTTATATTAAGAAAAACACGGTGGAACTTTAAAAAAGAAAAAAACAAGATGTCCCCAATTACTAGAAGTAGATACATATGTCCCCTTTGGCGTTGAAGCAAAACTGAAAGAATTCTAGAACTACTCCTTTTTCTTCAGCTTACTCTTAAACAAGAATACTGAATGATAGATTTGTCTGAATAAAAAAAAAATCAGGATTAATCCCCCAAATTATTAACATATTTCAATAAGATTATTTAATCTCTTTAAACTGTGTTTTTAAGTCCAAAACAGTTTAAAGCTTACTATGTAAATACTGGACTTCCGAGCATCCTGCTGAATTCAACAGAACAGAAAGACTAAGGCATCATTAAAAATAACACATTGTTTGCATTTTTCATAAAGACATCAAGAGTATTTCATCCCTCTGAAACACAATCTCCCCCAGGGAATTATAGATGAGCAAAACCAGAACAAGTGGAAGTTAAATAATTTTTTTTCAAATGCCAAGAAGCCAATGGGTTAAGCTCTCAATTTATCTTTGTTTCTCCAAAGATACAACACTATTTCAGAGACATTAAGAGCGAGACCACACCTGTGTTTCTTTAGTGGTGGCCTGCTGAAAATATTTGTCAGGCATTGTGTCAGAATCCAGAGCACATTCTTTCACTTTATGATTAACCTTTAAAGAGATTATGTTGGGAAAACACTCAAAGTGACATTCATACTAAATTAACTGCATTCATACTGGAAAGGGTTTACCCTTGAAGCTGGCGGTGTTTTTCAAACAAAGCCTAAGTCAGCCCTAGAGTACGTGTCCATAGGAAACAGAATACACAACCAAATGCTGAAAACAAGCCAGGAACGTTTTGATATTTAGACAGCAGTAAATTCAATACTCCGTAGAAAAGAAAAATAACAAATAAGACAAACTGATGCTTCTTCTAGTAAGATCTGGTCATAGGGATGAGCAAATCAGCTTCAAGTAAGTAAAACCTGACCAGAACCTGGACTCGCATTGCAAACAGATCCCTGCTTCCCTTCATCGCACAAATACCCCGAACATCTACAAAAAGTTCTGCCACCTCTGCCAAGCTTGGCATTGCTCCAAATTGTTCCTCCTGACAGGGTTTGCTCCCTGGATCCATGTCAGCTGGTGCAACTCCAGCGTTGTTTCATTGAGAGTTTATCTCGGAGACTAAAGCAAAAGTCAGAGGCTGCCTGAATCTGGGCACTTGGCCAAATATCCAAACACAAAGAACTTTGTCCAGCACAATGCTAATAAATGATTACACCCTCCTTTTACAAAACATTAATTCACTTGACTTGGGGCATAGGATCCCTTTTTCCAAGTATACAGTAGGGGTTTAAAGAAAAACCATGCCCATTTGCAAAGCAACTGCAACAAGACCTGATCAAACATATTTTCCCACTGTTACATTGAACAGACGCCCTCATCCCGCATCAGAATGATTTGTACAGTAAATGAGGTGGTAGGAATGATACAAAAGTAAATGTAATCTGTGTGTTTTGGAAGAAATGTGTCAGTAGCACAACACAAAGGCTCGGCTGCATTCCCCGCTGCTCTGCATGTGTATGGCCACTTATGGTGGCAGCCAGGAGAAAAGTGATCCCTGAACACCCAGTTTCTCATATTCTGTTTAAGCACTGGTTGTGGACTGCTGTCCTATCTCAGCACTCTGACTTGCACCTTTGCCTGAGCGCGTTTGTTTTTTTCTTAAATCCTTGATGCAAAATAATGCAGAATGCTTCCAGAACAGCCAAGTCTGCATCTGCACTCCTCCGGAGGGGAGGATGATACAGCTGCTGAGCGACAGTGCTGTCCCCCAGCAGCCATTTGGAGTGCAAAACCTCAGAAGCTGGAGGGCCCTCAAACCCTTGGGAGACCATTCCATGTTCTCGAGCCCCATCTGCTGGCACCTTGGCCACTGACACACATGGGGCCTCTTCCACCTGCACTTCAGAGCGCACCGCCCAGGGCTCCTCTTTCAGAGAGAAGGGCTACCTTCTCCCCAACGACTGCGCAACTGCTACCTTACCTAGCTGTTACCAGCAGTCAGGTAGCGTTTTACAAGCGAGAACAACAAACTGATGAAGCCAGATCTTTTCCTCGGGGGTAGCGTCCGTAACAAGGTAACTCTAGGTGCATCTGTAACAGCATCTGAATTCAGATTGGGAGTGTGATTTTGCGAAGCGAATCGACCAGTCATGCCCGCTCGCTGTGATGCAGTTCTCAGTGGGGCAGCCCCGAGCAGCACTCCCACCTCACCCCCCCGCCCCTCTCCCCTCCCGCTGTGGGACTCCCCCGGCCCCACAGCTTTTCCCACCGCGCGGGGGGAGGCTGCGCGGGAGGCGCGCTGCAGCAGCGGCCGTCTCCCCCGCTGCCAGAGGAGCAGGAGGAGAAGGCAGAGCACCGCTGGCCGAACGCCGTTACCGTCCCCAAACAGTACCGGCATGGCCCAGCAGCCTGCAGGAGGGCTTGCAAAGCCTCAGCTCCCCCTCCTACCAGCCGGAGCCCTCCCGGCAGCGCCGAGCAGCCCGCCGTTTGTGCTCACGCACGCCCCCAGACCAGCCCAATAACACAAGTGCCTGTAACACTGCGCAGTTCTGCTTCTACAGTCACAGCCCATTTCCTTTCTTCTTCTCCGTCTCCTCCACGCACCCAGGCAAAGGGAGGGAGAGAAAGCAGTTAACCCCTTGTTCATCTCTGGCCAGATAGTGCTTTTATCCCTTGCTTCAAAGATGCCTGTTTCAGAGTCCGAGGCTGGAGAGGAACTACCCCGCTGTACGCTGAGTCCACTGAGGAGTTTTAACAGGCAGCATGCTGGTGTACAGTTCCCTGCGCTCACAGTTACGCCAACGGTCTTGTCGTATTTGATGTTATCTTGTTTCATGAGACCCTCAGCATGTACTTCATTAAAAAGAAACGAAAAAGCTGGTCCTCGAAGTTACAAAGAAAAACTTAAAAACATGGCTCGGATGCAAGATTTCAATGCCAGAAATCAAAACTGACAAAACCCAAGATTATTTTCCCCTTTAAGTTTTTGTTATTCTTAAAACAGTACCGCAATGTCAGAGAGTCCGACTTCATTTTTCAGGGCTGGTGGTGTTGATAACAGTCCTTCTGCATTGTTCAACACCAGTCTGAATCCAGCTTCATTTTTATTTGAAATTTATTTCATCAGCTAAAAGTCCGTAATTTGAGGATGAACATTTAGGAGTCCAGTCTCACACAGAAAATGAATGATGCCCCTCATGAGAGCAAGGACTTTCCCAAAAAGTCTTGGGAAAGG
The DNA here is from genome assembly GCF_947461875.1 of Haliaeetus albicilla. Lineage (NCBI taxonomy): Eukaryota > Metazoa > Chordata > Aves > Accipitriformes > Accipitridae > Haliaeetus > Haliaeetus albicilla. The sequence goes on along the minus strand of NC_091494.1, from coordinate 26,441,020 downwards.
ACTTCAGGTCTTTCAGGACAACCTGCTTACAGGTTGTATGATTTCATCTCCATCCCAGTGTGTAACTGCTGTTGCTTCTTGATGAAAGGCATGAGGAGGACAAGGAAAATTATAAAGTCTACTACAGTAAATTTAAAATACTATTTTGATACAAGTTTTTTTGTTAAAGGCCATGGATATTTCTTGTGTGATTAGAATGATTCCCTGTCTTAAGTCATTAAGATAAAAGACCTGTGATCACAAATTAACAGTTGTTGACCAGTTACCATAGAGAAGGTTTCACATTTCTGTAATAAAGACAATGTCCAGTTTAAAGGTGAAAACACTGTGAACTCGTATAACGGGGATTTTCTTGAACGCTCTAGCTTCTGCAGAGTCCCAGTTCCTCTTAATGTGCTTCCGTTTTCTATACTGCTCTACAGCAGTTTACTTCAGCCCTTGGAACACAGCGAGCTGGCAGCTACTGTTAATGCATTCATCAGGAGTCTGTAAACTCCAGATGGGAGCACAGGATTAATCCGTGTATGTGGTTCCTAAAGCATCTGATATTCACAAACATCTGGGATTTTTGCAGTGTCCCACAATGCGGACCTTTTCTACCACCAAACAATAAAAATCAGCTTTCTCAGGTAGAAGAAAAATAGCAGGGGCACTAGGTCTCTCTCGGTCTCACTCTTGGATTTTGGGGAGTTGTGTTTTTTTCTTAATTAGAAAGACTTTATATCAAGTAAATATTTAGAGCTTACAGACGTTCTTTCTTTGTTGATTGACTTCTCAACACATGGACTTTCTGTGGTTGTTTCTGTCAACGTCAAGGATTTCTGCTTTTTCTTTTTTTAATAAATTGCAAAAATCCTTGAAAAACACCAAGACAAAGGCATGACTCACATTCAGAATATCCTGTTGATTTTTTTTTTTTAAATGACCAGGATGTCATTGGACAGCTTATCCTAAAATAGATTGATTACAATAATTTTAAAAAGACCAGGGATGTAGAAGGTTTAAAGCAGCAATTCTGCTTTATGAGCCCCTTTTGCCAGCAGTGCTGTGAGTGGAGGCCCCAGGGCAATCACTGGGACTTTTGAAGGTTCAAGATTCTCAGAAACGGTCTTTAAAGATCCAGTTCTCACTGAAGACTGACAAATCTCTTCATGTAAACCAAGAATGAACAGAAATACAAAACCAAAGCCATGTCCAAAATCAGAAATGCACTTCCAGGTTTGTCCTGTGAGATTGCAACATATCTAGGCAGCCTTATAGGGTGGGAGATTCATATCAACACCAAGGGCTGATAACCTCTTCTCTTCCCCTGGAACAGACATGGTGTGGGTGGTGAGAAATGACCAGTCTTGATCACATCCCCCCCTGCGCCAGGTCAGAGATATATTCAGAGATACAGTTCTGCCACCCAGTATCACCTCTCAGTCACTGTTAGCAGTATAAACTCTTTTCTATTCCGGGCTGCCAGTGGCAGAGAAAATGAAGATAAATGGGAAGGAAGCACGCTAGCAAAATATTAAACAGAAAGGAAGCGGTTTGGGATGGCACTTGGAAGTGCCCCAAGAGCATATGCCTGACAGCGGGTTTCTCTAGAGCCCTACAGAGATAGGAAGTTAAGGCAATTATGCTCCTTACAGGCAGATTAACTGCAGAAGTGAATTTTCAGTTTTTCTCAAGCTCTTGCATTCATCCAAAGTATTTCTCTCTCTGAAAAACATTCTATTATTTCATTAGACATGGGGGATTTGTGATGACCAGAAAGACTGTATTTGAATGCCATATGGTCCATAAATCCACTTTGATAATTTTGATGATCTGTTAGTTGCTTCATTAGCATTATGCAACTACAAAGGGCGAGAGGTCACATTAAACTCCATAAAACTTTTAGAATCCTGTGGAGGAGGGGTGGTGGGGAGAGAAGGAGGGAACGCATCAGCCGTATTGGGGAAAATAATACAAATGGCACATTATGAAACTTGGTTTTAGTCAGGCTGACACGGTTAGCAGGTGGGCAATACTTTCACATGCCTTTCAGATACACACAGATATTTTGCAACTGCAGAGGAAAGCATTGGTACAAAATTACAAAAGGTTGAAAGGCAAGAAAGCCTGTTCTTTGATCCATTTTAAACTGCTGTTGATCCCAGAGCATGAATCACAGAACCAGCTGAACAGGGGATGCTTGCTAGTATAAAGACAGGAGCAAATCCTCACTTTGCACGGCTATTGATCTGAAAGCAACAACAAAACAGGGCGGAAGGTGGTAAAGCTGTGACTTGGGATCACAGTCTGTATGACTCATTCCCCAAAAAGAGATCTTTAAAAGTCTCACAGCTGAGAAGCAGCCAGCCAAGAGACTCTTACTATTCAGAAATTTAGTATACAAGGAATAAAAATTTGCTATGTAGTTACACATGGCACCACATCTGCAAATATTTTACAGTTTCAAATGTTTAGAGAATTATAGAAACACTAACTCCTACAGCCTCCCTGTAAATGTTCTGAACACATTTTATAGAAGCAGCAAAGGCAGAAAAGTAGCCTGCTCCAAAGCCAGTCAGTCAGTAGTAGTTTTGAAGAGATCCAGAGCTAAAAAATATTGCAGAAGATTAAGAATGCTCATTTCATGGCACATGCAGATTAACTTCAACAGCATTCACTGTGCATTTTGACCTGGGTCAGCAAGTTTCCATTCAAGTCATTATTTTGTTCAATACTGAGAAGCAGAAGTCTCAAACACTCACGTGTTTTTGCATCTCTGCTGACAACTTTTACCATGTAATACACATTTCATAAAATGTACATGCTTTTAAAACCTCAGCTTGTGCAATCAAACCTCCACTTTTATTCTTATGATTTGGGGATTTTTTTTTTTTTTAAACTAAAATTCTATCACATATTTGTGGGAAAGAGATTGGCAGCCCCACCACCACCTTTACACCAGCTATGATAAAGCAAATAAAAAAGAGAAACCTTTAGTTATTTTTAGATACTTATTATTTCTGCATACATATAATGACATTAATGAATGCTACCAATGAATGTTATGTTGACAAAACCAGGGACTATGTGGAGGATTGATAATGAAACATCCAAAGCAGAGAGTCCTTTTGAAATCCTGATTTAACTCTTCCTAAGTACAAATTCCCAGTCAGCCATTCAGAAAACGGGATCATCATCATGCAGTTTAGTCGCCCAGTCAAGTACTGCACATACCAAATGATGAAAGACATAGGAAGCAAAAAGTTTAAGAACATGTTATGGGCTCTAATCTGTTCCCGGCATCGTATATATGAGTGAACCAACAAAAACGAAAATCTGTTAAAAAATAATCTATGAAGAGGAGAAAAAATTCAGTAAATTACTAACTGCAGGCTCTGGTCAGGAGTTCCTGGCTCCCATTCCTCAGCTCTGTCTTCTAAACCACATTGGTTTCTGCCACACAAACTCCAGATGGAAAAGGCTCAGCTTTGGGTCTCCTGGTTAAACAAAAGAGCAGGCAGGGCTGCAGCCTAGGGACTGTAAACATTCTGGTTTGGGTTTTTGGCATCTGTAGTACACAGCTTCCTCATACATGTGCTTATGCATGTGCACACATACCCATTAATAAATATGGACTGTTACCTTGAGGCTATTACTGCAACCATATCATCTTGGAATGAACCTTGCCTCCCTCCTCCTTTTCACTTTCCTCATGCACTTTGACCACAGATGGTCAAACCTAGGCTTGGTATTAGGAACATCCACTCTTCTGAGCTGCATATAGATGTAAATGAACGCTCAGTTTGGTCTGCAGTATTGTGTATGTTTGTAAAGAACACAGGAACTGATACAACACATCTGCTCCGACTGCTTCCACAACACTATTTCTTTCATCTGTTTGAGTTTTGGCTTCTCTGAGAGGAAGTAATTGGCTGTTAATTATGGGGGCTGAGAACTGGTCACATCACAGAACTGTGTTTGCAAGCATGATTCATGACAGCATCATTTCTCAGCAGCTGTCAGCAGTAAAGGCTCAGCACTTACAAGAAACTATTATAATATTATACCAGCAAAGGATGAAGACAAATGCCGTGCACAGCTGAGAAAGCAGCAAACAAAATATTTTTTTAAAACCTTTATTCGATAGAGAATCAACTTGAAACATGCTGTTTCTCAGGAGAGATAAACAACAATCCTGCCAGCATGGCTTCCCAGACCATGAAACTGAAATCCAAACTCTTCAGATGTCCTCCCCAGAGCTGGATGAAAAATGAAAGACCTTTTCTCATTAATAGCTGGAAATTTTAAACTTGTTCTTAATACTCCCCAGACTGTCTCTGTTCCCGTGTCTTTCTTGTCTTATGGTTAAATTGTTTGCTCCTTAGGGAAGACATTTTGATTTGTTATCTTCATATAGGCCCTAGGAGATCTGGCCAAAATCCAGACAGTATTTAAAACCAGGAAAACAGTCAACCTGCATCAGATCAGAAGTCCACATAGAACAGCATCCTGTCTCCAGTGACTCCCAGTAGCAAACGCTTTGGGGGAGAAAATGCAAACATCAGAGCATGTGTGGACTAAACTTCTTCCTGACTATATTTTCCCTGCTTCTTGCAGCCAGCAGCTTACTTAGTAAGAAACAAAGAATAAGAAATAAAAATTGACATTACGGCACAGGTGCATAACAGAAAGATCTAAATACCATTTAGTGTCTCAGTCCCTAATGTTTGTGCTGCCACACTGTCTTGGTTGCTTCTTTCAGAGGGAGCTTTGGCAAGCAAGGGGAAGTTTGTCCTATAAAGTGCTAACTCTTAGTTGCAGATATCATCACCTGAGGTAGCTCAAGCTCTGCTGCCAGGCGCTGGCAGAGATAGCTGATGGGTTCTACCCATCCCATTTTACAACCTTGTATAATAACAAACTGAAATCAGTAGCAGTTCAGGTTAAAATGTTGGGCTGTAAACTGGGGCAATTAAGGAGTGCCTTCCACAGCTGTCCCTGCTATTGGGACAGAAACTCATGTCCCCATCAGCCATCCCAGCTAAATCTGCCCAGACACATCAGACAAACACTTCTATCACTCTAAACCAAGTCTGCTGTTCTTGGAAAAACTCTCTCCCTAGAAACCAAGGGTTAGTGCCCTGGCCATTGGAAGAGAGGGCTGCATGCAAATAGTTTGTCATAACCTCTGTTCTAGATTGGGTTTCCATGGAATGAATAAAAATGAGAAGCTCTACACAAGCTCTAGACAGCTCTTTTCTCCTCAGTGGCAGCCACTAAATCTCCTATTGTTTGCCAGAGCGACCACCATAAGGAAGAACATGGTATAATGGACAGTACCTCTGACCCAACTTAGTCATCAGAAATTGTGAAAAACAAGGTGATCCAAAGACAACACACACAAAAGAATGCAGTCTTTTGTAAGAAATGAAAATACATTTATATGGGCTTCAAACTTTTTGGTGTGGTTTTACATACGCAGTTCTCTTCAGGATAATTGATGCTGGGGAAAAGTCTGGTTTGCAGTAGGCAGGAAAAATTAAGGCATTCAAAGCAGCTTCATGTTGTTTGTGGGCTAAACCAAAATACCAGGACTTGTATGTAAAACACAAATGAGAAGAAAGAAAAAACAATGTTATAAAAATCTCAGCAATGAAGCTTAAAGAGAGTTGATAGATAACAACATCTCTAACCTACCCACTCAAAACAGGGCCTGAGCCTTTTTTCCACTGACTTCCTTAGACTTTGGAGGAGAAACTGAGCAAAATGTTTGTCAATACCCAGGAAACTTTCAATTCAGGACTACTTATTTCAGGAGAACGGGAGCTTTAGGAACTTGAAGATTATGATATACTGCCCTCGATAGTCTCATTTTCACATGATGAAGAAGTGCAAGACATTTCCTTATTTTCATGAAAACTGGCTCTCCCTGGTATTAGAAACAAAATACTACAGTTTTATTGATGGGGAAGTGACTGCCAGCGAGAATAAATCCTTTGCTCAAGAACCAGAAAGTGAATCTTGATCTCTTGAGGTATAGTTCAGTGCCTTAACCCCAAGACTATTCTTTCACTCACAGTCATGTATCAATGTCCATTCTCTACTGACTCCACCAAAAAGCCTCTCAGTTCCTCTGCACTTTGAACATCTGAATTGAAGCTTTACTAGAGTCTTGGTTGTGCTGCTTGAATGATAAGTTACTAACACAACTATCATTGTAGTGCTTGACCAACACAGCATGCCATTCTCACAAATGATAACATTGTCTGCCCTGACTGGCAGTAAATTGCCACTTTTCAGTGGCCCCTGCTATTTTTCCAAATACAAATTATAATATCTTTTAAGGCTACACAGGGGCAGACCTGTGGTGTTATGATACCATGTAATGGATGTATGGACAACATATAAGAACGTGTTTAGGTCTGTAGCAAAGATTTTGTCTCTTTCCTTCCTTGGTGAGCGTGAGCTGGAAAAACTGGGGGTGCAGTGCTTTCAGCCCCAAAGAATCATGGCTTATGATCTAACACCATCTGACTAAGCTTAGTTGTACAGTGACCAGTTTCTGATTCATAAGTCTTTCTGCAGCTTTTCAGGTCGAGTAACTATCATCTGCAAAACCAGTCCCAGTGCCTCAGTACTGAAAGTCACATTCTTGCATCTGGCCAAGACACTCTCAGCACAGATACAGAGAGCAAAAAAAAAAGCCACCTCAGAAACCCCATGTCTTCACACCTGTTCAACACTCCCAATCATAACATAAATTAATGCTGGTCCTCTTGCCAATGTTACCAGAAGCTATTCAAAGAAAAACAGCAGGTAAGTCCTCAATCTGGAAGTCTGGAGGGCACCAGCCTCCATTTCTATAAATCTTGCATAGAAGACATATAGTTCTGATGATAGGTGTGACCTATTAAGTTGAGAATTTAGTCTGTAGTAAATGTGCCACAGACCATATTGCAGAAGCACCACAAGAGTTAAAGATGGTGTTACCTTGCTGATCCAAAGCTGATCTTGTGAAGCGTTTCAAAATCCACATACTTATTCAGTTTGTCTTCACAATTGCTGGACCTTACGGGCATCCAGAATAGAGTGAGCTACCCAAAATTTAAGTCATCTACATAAAGGTTTCCAAGATATATCTGTCCTACAGAAGCCTCCTGATAAAAGCTCATCAGCTCTTTTAACATTTTTAGGTTGTATTTATATAATACTAACCAACAATTCTGTCCAGATCAGCATCACCTGCGAGGATTTGATTGCCAGACTACTAGCTCATTGGTGAAACTGTGCTTAAAAACATGCTCAGCATAAGAGTTGAGTGAAGTTGCCCAGCCAAGAAAATACAGTTGCATATAGCTGCCATCTCTGGTTCATATACTGCTGAAGATCTTCTCACAAGGTCCCACTGAGATAGTCAGTAGGGCTCTGGTTCCAAGGCCACAATCAGAGGCATTCAACCTCACGTGACTAGAATCACATGGCCCAAAATCTGCTTGAGAATGGCCCCGTCTTAGATAGTACGCAATATGGCACAAAATCCGATGCCGATCATCGGTGCCAGTACATTTCTTCTTAGCCGGTGTGAAGTGTGGAAACAGGCACCAGCCACTACCACTCACCTAACACGGCAAGAGCACGCTGCACCGGGGGATGTGACGCAACAGGCAAAAGAGCTTATTCTCTAAGTCGCTCCTTAGATTTTCTCATTGGAAAGCAGCCCTGGTTGGAACACCCCTAGCATAGCCTTCGCTGGCTTTTGCCACCTCCAAGCAGCAGTTAAGGTGCAAAGCACAAATGTTGGCCGCATTAACTCTTCCCTGTTTAATGGGATTTCAGTCAGAAGGGTGCACTTGGTGTCCTAGAAAGGCTCAGAAGCACTGCCTGTCCACCCAATCTCAGTTTTTAATGAACTTTTGGGGCACTGAGTCATAATGTTGAAGATCTAGCTAAAAAACAAACATCTCAGCTGGATAATCTTTAACCAATTCATCACAAAGGAAAACAGCATCTTTTGCAGAACTCAGAGGAAACGTGGACAGTTCTTTCTGCACAGATTTATTGGAAAGGTTTTAATAAACACAGATGTTGGGAACGGATGGCTACTGTGTAATCATGTGTAGAAAAAGCCAAAGGACAAAATATTCCTTCATGAAGACCTGCATACCATGCAATATTCCAAAACAAGTGAGGAAGAAATATGGTTGGTGTTACAAACAGACAAATCACAAGAATCTGGATCCCAAGATTTTTTTTTTTTTTTTTTTTTAACATTGATTCTTCTCCCACCCCTCATTTGTAAGCTAAAGAAGAGCCCTGAACGGGCCTTGCTCTGAGCAACATACAAGACAGCTCAAGAGTTCGAGAGACCTACATGGCATTTGAGTCGGTTTTGTAGATAATTACATCCCGTTTTAAACAATGACATATAGATATGAGAAGATGCTTGCTATTTCTGATATCCTTGTTTTATACTTACTGGTCTTGCAAGGAGTGCACACACATTTTCATGTCAACAGGGTCACAGATGCTTATATGAAGAGCTTTTACTAGATTTTAGTCTCTGTTCTGTTTTGGTTTTTAGAGGTATAAAAAATATAAAAAGTCTCCATGAAAATATTTCTGAGGCAATGAACCCATTATTGGCCTGTGCAATTCCCAGTAACAACACTGTGATTCTACTGTGACCAGAAATAATCCTAGATTAGTGCAAATGTGTTCACTTTTTCCAAAGAAGAAAAGAGAAGAGAAAACATATTGGACACTGAAGCAAATAAAATGTCCGAATTCCTGGCTTTTAACAGTTTTCAGTACAAAAATACAAATTTCAATTTTTCCTGAACTGACTGTATAATACGCAGGCGGAATATCAGAACAGCATTTTTACTGAATTTCCCCCTCTCCCTCCCTCTTCCCCACCACCCCCCTTCATTTGGGATTTTCATTCACTAATCACAACTAAATAATCCCCAAGGAGAAAAAGTTATTTTTGCAAGTCCAATATCCTTGTTATGCCAGTGAACTTTGCTGAAGAATCCAAAACTCAGGCAACTTAAGAATATATTTGTAATATTCAACAAAATAATAAATTCAGCACATGACACAGGAAATAATAATCAGATGATCTCAGCCCCAGAAGTATTTCACTGCTGTGGAAATGCCAGGTTGGAGAGTTCATGTGGAAAAGGAAAAGCCTTGTAACTTCTCCAAACATCAGTCATCACTTCCAGATACCTCTAAATACAGCCATTCATTTCACACTGCAGGATATTGTATTGAAAAGCAAGGCAGGGCCAACACAGCACCTTCTACCACTAAATATGCACTGCACAAACCTTAGCTAAGTGTGTTTTTCCTATTTGGAATAGGGCTCTTTCATTTCCAGAAAAGAGGTTCATGCTTCTTGCAGAGTAAAATATTTATAGCCACATGCAAAAAAATATAAAAAAGCTTGAAAAGGCAAACCCAGAGGTATTCCAAGATAGCTCCGTGTCAAATACAGAATGACTCATCTACCTCTTTCAATGAAAATGTTCGTCCTAGATAGATCAAAGGCACTAAGTACACCAAGCCCTTTTTGCTAAACCTGGCAAGAAAGTAAAAAGGTTTTCAATCAGCAGTCACTTAGTGGGAGGTCTGTGAACAAATGAAAGCCATAAGACGCTGCCATATGAAAGAGACCATCCCCTACAATGCACAATAGGGACAATGTATATAATCTAAGCATAGTTTGCAAGGAATAGAAAGGCTAGATGAATATTTTTGTGCAGCTATACCAGATACCATATGGGTCTGATATTAGCAGTTACGCATTATTTTTGCTATAGACTTTCAAAGATCTTCCATACTGCCTATCGTTCACATGCTTTCACAGACACAGCTTTGAAGGCTGGGACAAACGCAGCCCGCCGCCTCATTGCACATTTACTTCCCAGCCTCACACAGTCTCTGCGTGGATTCCTACCAGCCTGCAATCGGTCTGAGTATGTCTTGCAGTAAACGAGTCTCTGCAAACTGTTATATTCTTGTTAGGTCGTATTTTACCGCTTGGGTTTCTACCTCTTCCACCACCTCCACCGAGGTTGGGCTGTGGGGGAAGGGAAACAAGAAACCACAAAACACGGGAAAGTAAAATGTCAGAGTCTAATTTAAAACACCCCTGACCTGCTGCAGCGACTGCTTACGGAGGAAGAACACAAGCCTGGAGAGTATCTTGCACAGCGGTGCGGTGCGGTGCGGTGTGTTCTGCTGCGGCTGCAGCCTCTTTCCCCCGGCAGCCCCGGGCAGGCAGCGCCGGTCCCGCGCTGCCATCGTGCGGCCGCTCCCGGCCACCGGCACCGGGACCCCTTCTCCCGCCCCGAGGGAAGACGGGAGGGACCCCGCCGCTCGCCCCGCTCCTCTGAGCCGCCCACCATCCCGTTAGGACTTGTGCGTTTCTGGCGATGAACTTTGGGACCTCGCTCCGGCAGTAACTGGGGGGTCCTTTACGGTGGCTCCGTTACCTTAAAGCGACTGGTTGGCGGGACCACGAAGGGTCCGGCCGGGAGAACTGGCTCGCAGAGCTCGTCAGTCACTAATTCGATCAGCCTGTGCTGCTGCTGCAGGGTTCTGCCGTTTGACTGCTGTCATCCGAGCTAGGCTACCTCAACAGGGGTGTCGGCAGCTGAAGTTACTTCTGCAGAGAAGAGGCAGCTCTTGGACTTTCAGAAAGCCATATGCAGAAGCTCTCCACAGTTTCCAGAGAAGCTGGAATTGTGTCTGGCACTTCAGAGCAAGTGATAAATTAATTAACCCTACACGAGTAGTTCAGTTCAAAGGCAATAAAGCCACGGTGAGAGATGAACACAACTGCCCAGATGACATGCCTGAGTGTAGGTGTTGAACCCCTCCAACAAGCACTGCGTGGGCTTGGGCAAACCCTGCTTCTTCAGGACTAATTTCATAAACTGTGAGCTCTTTGAGGCAAGCAGGACATGAGCAGGCCCTCCTGCGATGATAAAATAAGAATGAACATCTCTGGGCAGAGTATATTCCATCCCCAAAGATTTAGCGCTTCTGTGTAGTAAAGCCAACATCTCCTATTCCTCTCACTGAATGCTTTACCTCACTGTTTGTGGGAAATGGAGAGAACAGTATCCTGTAAAGCTTCCTTAAGTCCTTCCCAATTTTCTTTGTCCTCCCACTTTACTAGTTGTTGTTTACCACTTTCAGCAGCAGAGACAGCAGGCCAGGAGACCTGTTTACATCCTACGGTGTGGCTAATCCATAGCCAACAAATAGCCAGAGGGACCAGTAATACACAGGCTGGCCAAATCATTCCCAGTGAAGAAAGCACTGCCAGACCACAATGCACAGCCTCCAACTCGCTCCACACTGTGATACTATGAATACAAGTAACCGGGATGACGCAGACTTGTATTAACACCAGCCTGACCAAAGCATGGTTTCACTCCAACTGCCTAAACAGTTACTTTCCGTACACACACATCGTCTGGGCCAGGATGCTCAAACCCCGCTAGTGCAGCGCTACTAGCTCCTGCAGTTGAACAGAAGGTTTTTAGGAACTTTACACTTCATCATGAGAACATTACAGTGAGAAAAGCTGAGTTGCAAGCTTCTTGGGTTCGGGGGGGGGGTTCTGCCTAATTCTTGTAACCCTTTTTAAATATCAACTGTGCAGAATTGACAACTACTATAGAAGAGAAAATCCTGACACTAATATACTTCTTAGCCATAAAGAATTCATGCATTTTACCCTATTTTGAAACTCATTAACCAAGCTTCTGGAAGCAATTTTTCCATGACCCTTACACTTCACCAGTAACAAACGGTTTGAAAATTTCTCTGGATAACAGTTGCCTGCAAAGCACTTAAAATTTATAAACTTCTCATACAGTTCCTGACATTTATCATTGCTAAAGTAAAGGGAAGCAATGGAATCGACTATGCATCATGAGTAATATAATGCAATATTAAAGGACACCCAGTGGAGTACTTTAGAGGCTAAGGAATCTAAATCATACACTCAGTGCTGGGAAACCATATAGGAAAATGTGCGGCACCATTTGTTGGTTGACTGTAGCTGTTACTGCTCAGTGTTATGTGAGAGCTAAGCTGCACTGCTGATGTGCAGGGTTACATAATTGACAGCAGTGATTTACTATTTATGTGAATTAGAAAAGAAAGGAACTGTGGAAAGAATTCCTAATGAGTGATCACAAGTGTTTCCACATTGCCCGCCACAGCTTAAGCCAAACAAAAACTTGCAGCGAGACAGGGAGATGGGCTTAGGCGAATGAAGAGGCTAACTCATGCAACCACTACTGGGGTTCCCAGGCAGGCAGCCTGGAGCATCCCAGCTCTTTTGGGGGTGTCCATCTAAACTACTTAATAGAGAAGGACAGATAACAGGTACGACACTAAGTAGCACTGATGAGATCTGAAGGAGATTCCCACCTTCATCTCTTCTAACTTCTTTTTTGTTACCCTCCACTGTCCTGGTACAGGTAGAAGGTGCACAGGCAATGAGTAGATGCACTGAGTAGAAAAAAGAACTACTTTGAACGCACATTTATGAACACTACATCAGCCACTATGATCTCTGCATGTCACTAGGCAGCAATCCTGAGAGGACTTTGGCAGGTGTGTGGCTTCCACAGGTCTTGAAAAATAAAGAGGCCTCCTCCTTTGTGGCTACAGATTTTGTCTGGACAGAGTCTGAAAGCTCTAGCCGATTGCCAGCGACTTCCAAATACCCAACAGCTTGGTTACAGCAACTACTCTGCACAAATGACCACTGACATTCACAGATCAACTCTGCAGCCTATGTGTAGATGTCTGCTGCAGATCAGTTTTATAGCACGTGCCCAGGGGATGATGGTCTAGATACTCTGTGCCAATGGTACACACAGGGCAGATTTCCATCTGGGAAGGCCCAGACAAAGGAGAAATAAGTACGGCAGATATGGGAGTTTTGTACATACCTTCCTCCCCACTGATTCACTGCTTCTAACATATATCCCAGCAAAATATATAGATTTTTAAGCAATAATAAGCAGTACTGGAATTACACTGAGGAATTACTTTCTTTTGTCATCTTTGTTTTTTCTTTTTATTTTGTTTTTTAATCTTGCCTGCGTTCCTTTTCTTTCTCTCTTCTTGCTTTTTCCTTCAGTCCCACTGAAGATTCACAGGATCATGATGTAAGAAATAAGTCACCCTTCCCATTCCTCTATTCCTCCTCCAATAATCTGCAAATTCTATTAGCTGAAACAATGTGGGACACTGGGATGGATTGGGGCAGACAGAGAGGCGCAGACAGAAATACTGCCTGGTAGCGTCTGGTAGCCTGGCACTTGGTGCAGAGCTGCGCTGTTACTGTGGAAGAGTTTTATCAGAAGGATCAGTACAAACCCTAATCACATTACAGAAATTGTAAAATGAAAATGAAAGTTTAAATTACTTGAGTGTTTATCTTCGTTTGTATATATTTGGCTGTTAACAAGATGGATGCATACACAGTACCACCCCCAGCTGAATTATGAGTGAATTTATGAAAGATGAAGCTATACGAACTACAACTGAAGAACAGCCAGCTGAGAACTCCGAGTCCTGTCAGCAGAGTTACAGGAGTCATTTTTGGGAGTGATGTAAGCACCATTAACTCCACTCCTGAAGCTCAGCACCCCTTTGTTTGTGCTGATGCAACAGTCTGTGGGACCACACTGTAAACCAGACCTCTGGAAAGGGGTGGGAGGGTGTTCAAGAAAAACTATTTTTGGAGGACTCTCTGCACTGCATCATTAGATCTTGCGATCTAGACCTGCTGTAGAAAAGCTATATAAATGATACATGAAGTATCAGTCAAATAAAAGTCTCAAAATACTATTTAATTCATGTTTGTGTCTTTAATATCAAAATACAAATTATTTTCCTGGTATGATGGTCAAACAGCGCTTCTGGGATAATTATATGTTATTGTTAGCAAATGAGCAGCTTCTGAAGTCATGAAATTGATTTTCAGTGCTCTGTTTTCGGGTTTTTTAATAAGAAGCTACTCACCATCACTATTACAGAATAAAAGTTTCGAAGAAAATAGGTGAAAACAGTCTAATGAATCAAAAACACAAGGCAAACAACAAATCTGCTTTAAGCTTATGGTCTTTCAGAAAATCTCATGACTTTGGAGAGCATTTTTGACTTTCGAAAGCTAGCACTTGGATACATAATGTTGCTCTTCACAGCTATTTCCTTAAAATCTTTGCAGAAAACATCTGCAACTGACAGACAGCAAATGAGGAAGCAAGATTCACATACAGCATGACTGCCTCATGTTTCCCTGTTTTGACGGTTTTATGGCATAAGCACATTTATATGTAAAACCAGCAATGCTTTATTGGTTAACTAATAACACGGATCACACAGTGCAGCCAGTAAGCCCATCTGCCCCAAGAAAACATAGAGATTCAACTTTGCTGGCATTATTATTTACACATAAGACTGCATGGAATCTTAGCTTCTAATTATAGTTGTGCCCAGCTGGGGCAAGTGGATCAAATGTGAAGTTCCCAGGCAGGATGAATGTGCCAACAGGACATCATCCCTTTCAGACAATTTTCAGGTCAGTCTCCCACCTATCCAGTCCAATGCTACCAAGAGTAAACTTGAGATGGGTGCATGTTGCACTCTCACCAATATCCCCAATTCAGTCTGGCAGGTCGGAAAGACCAGAGGATCACTGGTTTCCCATTCCTAGCTCTACCTGACAAGCTATCTGGTTACTTCATCTCCACCTCCAGATTCAGCAAAGCACCACTGCATGGTCCTCCACTAGCCAGAGGGAGGCAAAAAGAAAATCCTTATGGAGTCCTTGGCCGCTAAGGACTGAAATATGGGAAGAGGACTTCAAATCTCTTGCTTTCTTCTAAAAGTCAGAGATCTGTAATCAGCTAACATCTTCGTAGGGACTGTGACAACTCTTTCACCAAGCCACTCATACTGCTGCTTCCCCTCTGGTGGTCATCATGTCATGTGCAACACATTTGGCACACAGAATCACAGGAGAGGGCAAAGGACCATATTGGGACATCTGTTATGAAAGGGACGACTAACCTCTACAACTGCTGAGGAACATGTTTTCTAATTGGTCTTGTCTGAACGGAGGTCTCATGTCAGCCAGAACTAGAGGTCATGGAGAGGGGGAGGCACTGATGTATGGTCCTAGATGCAGCATAGTGAGAGGGAGGAATTAGATGTCCCTACCGTCAATGTAATGTTTGTTTTCACATATACATGTATTCGTACTTGCACACACACAACCACACTCACCCACCCCATCCTATTGGCAAGCTCATGAAATGGTAAATTAGACTCAGAGCTTCTTGAACATGTTTTGGGAAAGCATTAAAAGGAGGCCATATTCTAAAAGTGGAATGTAGAAGTCTAGTCTCTATTGCTCTAATTTCCAAAACACCAAGCCTCTGCAAGACACACACACTTTAAAAAACAAAACACCATAAAAAGATCAAAGATCCCTCTGGGAATACATTCTCTGCACTCTTCAAAGCCAAATGTCCCCTCACTTGCCCTCTTGTAAACTGATTAATTTCAGTGGGAAGAATCTGCTCACAAAATCAGCAAATTCATGCAGTGAAAATAAGTATTTGTGCATGTTAACTCAGGGACTGCAAGCAAAACCGAGAGAGCCCCCTCTATTTCTCTCTGCTCAATAGAAACAACAGGATTTATACTAATTCTCATTTTCAAGCTGCAATTGGTATTTAATCTGTTACCAGGCAGTTTTTTCTTGAGTCGTTTTGCACATGGATCAGCTGCAACCCCCGTTCCCTGAATTAAAGAGTAAATGAGTGCACCATCTGGCCAGCCCCTTGTCTGATTCAGCCCCAGCGCCTGCGGTGGTATTCCAAAATGTGAGGAATGCTCACCCAGTAGACTCGGTTCACATCCTCCCTCCTATTGACTAAAGCTGCTCTGTCCCCTTCTGGGCCGCTTTATATAAGAATTTGGTGGGAAGACTAGGTCTCTGAAATCTTAACCATCTTCAAATGTGCGTGTGTGTGGTCTGAGCAAGCAGCTTATGCAATGAGAAATGGGAAGCCACTGAAATGATTCTGCTTCTAAATATTTTGACCTTTATTGACATTTATAAGTAGCAGGCAGCTTAATTACCAATTAAAGGAAGTTATTAGCTACAAAAGGAGCCTGTTCTTTTTTTCCTTTATGGCTCCTTTCCCAAACCAGTGCTGTTAGATGAGATTTCTGTGGCAGGACAAGGCAAAGGAGCCCAGGAGACCTAGGCTATTTTACAGCTAACCTATACAGAAATCCTTATAGAACTCGAAGAACTTTCATAAAGTGGATACTCCAGAGAGAGCCTATTCAGAACAACAGACTCGCCAATTCTCTTGGTGTTAAAGCTTTGTATTACAGCACTATCACGTTTTTCTACATGGAATTGCTTGGTGGGCATTATTGCTGGCTGGTGTTCTTTCAAACACACCCACAAACAAGGCCTATCCAAATTTGGTTTGGGTTTGGGGTTTTTTTTTACCATCATATGCATTTAGGGGCTGGCATGAGGAGCTGAGAATATACAAGACTAATCTTGATACATACTGTTAAAACAACCGGAAGTTGTACCCCAGAGATGGCTGAATTCCCACAGCAAAGCAAGCAGCTCCTTTAAAATCGCCTGGACCCCAACTCTGCCTACAGGATTGCATGGGCTGGCAGCTCTACACACATTTATGGTCCCACTAGAGCATTACGATTGTTTGCTGGGTGATGGCACCCACGAGAACATCTTAATTAGAAAATATTTATTAGAATGAGCAATGCTCTCCTATCATTTTAGAGTATCTTATTTCCAATAAAAACAAACTAGGAGAACAGTATACCAAAATTGCAGCATGAGCAGAGTTCTGATACCTGATAGATAGATCTATGTATGATTTTTTAAACTAAACTAGTGCTAATATGAATCAAAAATAGCCTCATGAAAGAACTACCCAACTCTGTACATCCATATTATTTTCAGTTCTGTAACACATATTAATGTTGTTTTAAGAGTCTTCTTATATGAAGGGAGAAGCAATGTAGATAAGACATGGGAACCCAGAGAAAGATACTTAAAACATTATTTCCTCACTGGGTGAATAATCCAAAGGTATAACTTCCCCAGTAGCTAGGAAGGTAGCTGCATGATCCAGACCGTATTCCAGAGTATATCAAACCCAAGACATCATGGAAGTTCCAGCATTCTCCCAGGCATAGTAATTTAGCTTTTCATCAACTCTCCTCCTGCTCATTTCAAAAGAAGTCCCATGATATCTTCTACCAACCTCAGCTTCTGATTCTCTGACAAACTTCTGGACTCTCAAGCAAGATATTTAATGCTATTTTTTTCTTTCTCTGATTTTTTCCCCCAGATCCTCCTGGCTTTTTTTGCTCTGTATTCTTTACATCTTCTTTACTGAGTTGGTAATTCACCCTCAGTTTCAGAGGAAAAAAAGTTTTACTTGCAACCTATTTGAAACTAAGGGTTTGATCCTGCAGTCACTAAAGTCAAAGGTAACAAGGGCGTTCTGTTCAATGGGAATAGAAGGACCCAGAGTTCCTGGACAGTGTGTTTTTAATCAGGGAGCCTTCACATTTAAAAGGAAATAATTTGCATCATATTAGTATTCATTGTCCACCTACACAGGATGGGAAATTTGCTGAACAAAAAGGTTAAGTGTGCTGATGCCAAGAGAGCTTGCCCATTGCAGAGCCGGTCTCAGCAATGAAAGCATCTCAGCTGTACCTGTTCCAGGAAATTACATCAAAAAAAACTCTGCGTTCATGGCTCAGGGGAGTCAGACCTGTTTCTTACGGTACATAAAAGGTCAGCTGAGATCGCTGTGTCCATTATTTCATCCCAGGAACAGCCCAAGTGTACCAAAACCAAAAATAAAGCTCAAGTGAAAGAAAGTAACAGAAGGGAAGCTGCTACAGCCCATCTGACACAGTTTACTCAAATATGTCACTTTAAATCAACAGAGAAATGTCCTGCAAAGTGTTTATCAAGGGACCCTTGACTGGAAAACTTATACAAGAGTTCTTTATGCCTGTTGCAAAAAAGCATATGTGGTCTTCACCATGCAAGAAAGTTCTTCCCAGCCTGTGGTTCACAGAATCAGCTGGAGTCTGGGGCTACTTCTGAAGAATCTGTGAAACACAACTGAGCAGAAAAGCTACAATTTGCTAGGGAGAGGTAGCCCTCTCCACTGGAAAGTTTTAGGCACCTGCAATTCAAAAAAAGGTTGCAAGTCCCTTGTTTAGGTGTTTTATACAAGATTACTTTTTTTCTTCCTAGAACGTTTGATCTGATATTGGATATTACCTCTGGTGATAAAAGACTCAAACCCCTAATTTTCTTTCCAAGAGGTTTCCCAGAGCTCCTCTGAGTCCTTTCCCACTGTCTTTTACTAGCTTCATTTATATTCACTGAATAATTTTTCTCCTCATCTTTCAATTTAGAGCAGAACCTGAAAGTGCAAAGTTCACCTGTTTCCAAACCTTTTTTTCTTTGGATGGATCTCAGATGATGAGCAGCACCTTCTTATCCTTGCATGTAAATCTGTTAGGCATGACCAGTAAAACTGGGAGCTTACAGAATGGTAAATGTTAGAATGGACCTCTGGAGATTGTCTAGTTACTACTCTCCTGTCCTGGAGAGCCTACTAGAGACACTGTGCTCTCCAATATATGTATGCTGCCTGTGACCTCTGAAAAAATGTGCTATAAAAATTAATCTGAGGCATAAAGAAGGGATAGAAGGGGTGGATGCATTTTAAGTTAATTTAGTCTGAGTCCTTATAATTAATTGCTGGACGACTTAGAAAAGCTGGTGGAACACAAGAGGTTTGGAGATACCTTTCCTGCTTCTTGACAGAAGCAACTTCTGTCAGCTTGGTTACATATGGCTCAGCACATGTCAGGTAGGTAACAAAATGTTGTAAGCACTAGAAGGTAGCTTGCCGTTGGGACAGAAATTAATATAGATTGAGCTGAACAGGGCAGAAAACAAAAAGCCACGAGGCATGTTGGTGTAGGCAGACTAGCTGTCTGCTCAGATTTAATGTAGTTCTTTCCTGTGCTCTGCATTGTGTAAAAGCAGTGAACTCCTCCCAGCCCCTTCAGTCCTAAATATAGAAATAATACAGATTCATCCACCTCTTTGGGAAAAGACTCAAGAAGTTAGTTTTCAAGGAGGAAAACACCTTATAGTGGATCATTTCACTGACATGTTTTGGCTGTTGAGGACCACTGAACGTCACACCCTAAAAAGCATGTGCATCTTTTAGGAAAACGTCTCAAGCCTGATCCTTCTTCTCCTTTGGTAGCTATTCTGGCAGTTTCTTCCTAACCAACTATTACTGGAGGGACAGAATGGGATCTCACATACTGTGTGAACATCTAGTTACCAAATGTCTGAGGAGAAATTATATTCAAAGATATTTTCCTAAAGATTAATAACAAGGAAAGCTTGTGCAAGTACCAGCCAAAGTAGCTGCTGGTGTGCAGGCTCCAAAGACTTGGAAAAGCAAATCAAATCCAAGCTTGCAACAGTGAACAGGTATCAGTAGGAATGAAATATTTGCCTGAATTTTGATGACCTTGAACAATTCAATAAATCAGATCACTCCAAGTACACAGCTTGATAGCAGTCAGACAGCTGCACTGCCCTTGAGAACTGGGCAGTGGGTTCTGGGAGGAAGGAAATAGCTGCCACATGCAGTAAATAAAAAGAAGTTTAAAAAAAAAAATACACACATAGTTCTGCTGCAGAATCATTCCATTCAGCCTGGCTAGAAACACAGGCAGCTACAAACCTATCATTCATCTCCAACATAAACACAGATTTGGTTAAACTAGCAGTAACATAGGTTGAGATTTTTAGTAGATGACATAAATAAATGTATTTTTATATTTCCTGACCACATTAAGCTTGAAATCAGAGTTCTAAAATGTGAGCCACACACTATAAGATTTCTAATAGCCAATAAATTCAGATAGTCACAGTGAAGCAATGTTTTCTCCTTAAAGGTACATTTTGCTGCAGTGTATATAAATACAAGGGGACTTGTTTTTTTATGGATTTGAAATTATATGTAGCTGAACATGATCATTCAAAAAAGGTTAAAGTTCTCTTAGGAGGACAGCAAGATGGAAACCACTTCAGAAGGCACAATCTCAGATTCCAAATATTATTTCTACAGGGAAAGACATTAGTAAGGAGATGGGGGAAGGTTGGGGAAAATTACTTCCCCCCCCCCCCCAAGGTACAATCCAGGAAAGGAGAGCTAAAACATCCCAGCTCAAGAACATCAGTGTATTCCTCGGTTCCTGTCTCACCTCTGCTACACTAAGAAATCACAAAACAAGTTCTTATCAGGCCCAGTGCATCCACTTCCCATTTGTAAAGTAGGGATTATAGTGCTAGAATTTCTTTAGGTGGTGTTAAAGGAATGAATGATCTTCGAGAACTACCAGTAATACTTGAGAGCTAAAATACTTAGATGCTAAAGGTAATTTTAATCTCTAGCTCTTATAGCACTTTAAAGAGGAGATCAGCATTATCATCATGATATCCCACACTGGGAAACTGAATAAAACAGACACAATGAACTTTTCAGCTTCTCAGAATGGGTCAGTAGCAATGTCAGGAGTGATTTTTGCGTGGTAGTTGGCCATACAACACTTAAAAGGTATCCAAGATCCATAAAGGCTGATGGTCAGGCTGACGGCCAGCAGTCAGAGAACTTAATGATGAGAAAACTCACAGGATCACCAGGCTGAATTTCAGCACGGCATTGCTCACTAAGCAAGCTCTGGCTGAAGGATGACAGTGCACTGCATGGACTTTGAAGGCAAGTCCTTCGATATGGAACAAAGTTGTTTAGGTTTTGGACCTACCACTTTCTGCAAGTCTCTTGCAAAGAGACGTGTTCCCAGTGGGTGAGCAGTAGAGAGTCAGTGTGTACTGGATCTACTGCCCGTTATTGACTGAATGTTGTTGGAATAGCCAAGATGAAAATATCTGAGTGCTGATGTCACTTTGATACAATTGCTTTGGAGGCTCTTCAGTTTTCCTTGGGGTGCCTATTCATTTTAGGAGGCTTGCTGATCTTTGTCTGATGGGTGGAATTTTATGACCAGAAGACATGAAGACGGCACCTAAGAGCCTCACTTCACAATGAGTAAAATAATCCTTTTAAGGGAGAATTTGTCATTCCTAGCTCAGTTTAAAAACCAGCAGTTAGAACTAAGGAAATGGAATGTACTAGCAGAATAAATTTTAAAACACCAAGTACTTTCAAGTGGAATTTAGCTGCATGATGACAAACAAAACAAAAATAATAACAACCTCTCCACCCACCTATGTTAAGGTTGAAAAGTCAAGTATTCAAGAGCTGGAAACACCAAAATTAAGGTTGCCTTGTGTAGTCCTAATTTACTTCTCCTGTGTGATACAATTAAAAGATATTTTTCCCCATGGCCTCACCCCATTCAGTGGGCAGGATGAACAGAGCTATTCAGTATTTCTTTTTTTACCTTTTTGAGTCAATGTGTGGCCTTGGTTTTATTTATAGCATGCAGTTTAAACTCTTCACTGAAAACAGGATTATTCATATCCTTGTGGGTTTTAATACAACACTTATCACAGAAATATTTGCTTCAAAAACATAACAAATGTCTCATGACAAAACCCCTGCCAATGAGGTAGGATGGTAGCATGGTCCCTTCAGCCCAAATGCTTAATCAGAATCAGAGGTCCCACAAGATTGTTTTGATTAGTATGAGATCATCTGAATGTAATACAGTGTATAATATATTCTTGTTTTTAGCAAACCGATGGTAACAAAACCCCACTTCTCTGAGAGAGAGCTCCAAAACTTCCACTGCCATGAGTTCTGTGTTTGAGAAACCATCTGTTTCCTTTCAGGATCATCCATAGCATTTGCAAACCTTGTTTTCTGCGGTTTAAAGCACCTCCTTCTAAGACCACTGGGCAAATGACAAGGAAGGCCTAGTCTAGGGCCAAGCAATGTAGCAGAGTAAGGCTAGAATGAACTTATTCCTTGCTCACATGATTTTGGAAGATTCCCACTGGAATTTGCAATTAAAAAGAAAAAAAAAAAATTACTCCCTACTTCTGTTTGTATGCCCTTATTTAGAAGTGTACATGCATGTGATTATGTATATACACCTAAAACCCAAAAAGTAGTCATATCTGGTTGCAAAAAAACTAAAACAACTCACGCTTGTAGGATTGTTGTTGGAGCACAACAGTGCAAATGTTCTTTTTCAGCAGTTAATCAACCATGAGCAAAGTTTTAAATAAACTTTAATTCAGGGACTACATAATCATTCTTCTCACAAACAAGACAATTTACATCCACCCTTTTGATTTGGATCTAAGCTACAAATCAAGTAATTTTTCTTTTGAGACATTGTCTCTGTAGAAAAAAATGTTACCTCAAGTTCTTCCACCAGTATAAAACCCATTTGAGAAATACAATTTTCAAGTTTATGCAAGCCTGCAATCCCACCTGCACAACCTCTCAGAGAAATAAATTTTTTATTCCCTATGTCATACTTCTTGTTTTACATTATAGTCTTAGGGAAAAATGCTTATGCTAGAAATATTTTAAAAAAAAAATACTTACTGTTCTGACAGCCACCAGGATCTCTTTATATTCTTCTGGTCCATATTGCTTATCTCAAACTTTTCCTCAATGATACTCTCTTCAGAGGAGAGGATCTGATGTCTGAAAGAAAAATGCACAATGCTTGCAGTTGATATCCACAAGACTGGACATTTGGCATGTCTGGAGGCTTTAGCATTATTATTATTATTACAAATACATTTTGGAATTTGTATTTTTGGCATGTATTTTTTGGAAGATTCATTATAAAGAATGCAGCTCTTTTTTTTCTAAAATGTATTAAATCAGCTTGGATTATTTCAAATTCAACTACTTCAGCAATGACTGTAACTAAGATTTTTTTTATTTTTGGATGTAGTAAAAAGGAAGTTAACAAACATGATCTCAAGTATCACTTAGCAGCATCTTTAAAAATACCACCATTATTATCCTAGGATGCAGCTACCTGAAACACTGGAGCTACTACAACCTGCATTGGATCAAGACAGTTTTGTTAGTTAGAACAGCTTTTTTCTTTAATTCAGAGCTATTTTGAAGTTTAAAAAGTTTAAGAAAAACAAACAAATCATCCGTAACTGGAACTAGTACTGTCCAGCCTATCTTCTGCTCTGGATTTACAAGGACATGCTTAATTCACAATGTAAGTTACCTCACTGTAACACCTCCTAGTTTAAGGCAAGACCTCTAATTTATGTAGATAGAAGTTGATGCTACAGTCTAGATTGTAAGTCCATCCTCCCATCCACCATTATTCTTTAGTAGTATTAGTACTGCAGCTCAATACAAATCCGTTGTAATAGCACCAGGGATCTTCCATTGCAGACATGGACTTCACTTAGTTAATTAAGTGTTGTATAAACACAGCAGAGAAAAAAAAAAAAATTATCCCTTCCTCAAAGACATTGATGCAATTATTTTGTTGTTCTAGCATGAAGATCACAAGGCATTTTGCAGTTAAGTCTCTCTGGAAGGAAGACTGTATTTTCAGTCCTGTTCTACAGACAGGAAACTTGAGGAGGAATGAGTTAGTAGCAAGACACAATGAATTTTGCTTTCTCTCTCAAAGTGGACATACTCAGAGTGCTGGGCTGAAAGCTCGCTGATTTTCCATTTTAGCAGAAATTAGCACTAATGCTCAGAATCCATAGAAACTCACAAGCCTGATATCAGTATTTAACCTGGTTTAGAAGCACCCACTTCCTCAGCCTGATTGAGACACTACCCACTATCCATCTGATGTTGCCAACTGAGCTCACTGAATGGCTCTCAGTGCAAAAATCCCTGTCAAAGGAATGCATACAGGCTCATTAACACACTGGGAAACAGAAGTCAATGTTGCTTCATCTGTATGCCCTAGGAAGCTATGGTGATGTAACAGCTGCCACAGATACTATACAAGGTACATATTAAAATCATCTTACTGCCAATATCTGGTCAAGTTTAAGGTGGGTATCTTATAAAGCTTCTAGTTACACCTCCTTGTGCTTTTCTGAGCTTGGATTCAATCTCAGCTCAGGGTTGTTTTGGTTTTTTTTTAAACTTTAATAAATGTATTCTCTGATTCCTAGCAATGTTTCAATGAATTATTTCCATTATTCCCTTTTCACTGCCTAAAATTGAAAAAAAGGGCTCCTGAAATTTTAACCCTTCACATCACAAAGTCACAGAGGCTCTCAGAACCTTGTCTAAGCCATGCTGTAATTACCTAGACTTTCTACCGACTTCATCAGCTTTGGATCAGTCCCCAAAACAATAAGGGGGCTATGATACAGAAAAGCATTGGGGCAGATATTTCACTTTAAGAACACATTAAATGTCCATTGGCATCACTTGGTATTCTGCATGAGTACAAGTTGCTAATGAGTACTAGTAAGGCCTCATCTCTGAAATTTATCCCCAAAAAGGCAGAAGTAAAAGCCATTGCTTTTTTTTTTTTTTTTGCTGTTTTTTTGTTTGCTTGTCTTAATAAATAAGCTACAAGAAGTATCAGGCCATGCCACAAAACAACTGTCACTATAAGAGCTCACCCCAGTTGTACAAGAATTGAAATTATCCTAATTCATCTTCACGCTGTCCCCATGAAGTTTAAAAGTTTACCTAGGAAATAAGGAGCCTGGCAGTTTAGAAAGCAGTTCTCTCAGGCTGTGCTCATGTGAGTAAAGTCTTCCTTTCCCTCGCAGACCTGACACTCCAGTCCCATTGACAGCTATCCTGAGGCTGCAGAGTACCTTTTGCATTCCTTTGCTGCTCTTCTCCACATGTGCTGGCCAGGCAGAAAGAGACAGATCCTTACTGTTGAACTGGTATTAGTAGTTCATCCATAAATAACAGATTTCCAACTCACTGGTACCCTGTGCGGCACTTTTCACTAGCATTTTTCAAAGTGGTCTGCAGAGTGGGTGGTGGTCAGCACTGCAACCATATCACAGGTGAAGGGAGTGAGGAAGCAAGCCCGGGGTCAGCCTGGCACTCCCCTAACTCTCCCCAAGCTCCTCCAGTGCTGTGCAATGCTGCCTCTTGGCGGAGCACAGCTAAATGGTCTGCAAAGCTCTCAACCTTTCTCTCCAGTCTAAACCTCTAGACCTGAACCGAAGCAAAACTAGTCTCAGTGTCTTTAGTTATTAAGGTGCTTTATCTGTCCACTTCCTTGCAATTTGTGTCTGCTGGCTGCATGAGAAAAGGACTATCATACCTTCTAGGGTAGCATTAAAGAAAAAATGCCCAAGGGGTGTGTTTTAAAACTGGTAGTTAAATGGACAGCCAGAAGCACTGAATTAGAATGTTTCATAAGCTAAATTGAATATCCATAGAAAGAACAAGTGTATGATTTTAGTAATGAGCTAATTCAACTAATTCAATAATGAACTAATTCAACCCCTTCCAAAACAATTCATGAACTCTTGCTCATTATCAATTTACAGTCCTTGGGGACCTTCATTAATTACCACTATTCCTAGTTGTTCTATGTATTTATGTTATAGGTGCAGTGTAAGGATGGACATGGAAAAAAAATAGCTGTGCCTTTTTGTTCATACTCACAAACAGTGATGGGAAAACCTCCAAAAGCATTCTCCATGTTTTGTAGTTGTCAAGACACTTCATTTTCTCTCATTCCCAAGCTTCAGAAGCTTCCTCTTTGTGATTGCAAACAGATGATGGTAGAGCATGCAATTAGACTAATACAAGTGAATTCCAATCAGTGGTAGCCTGCAGCAGCTTCTCAGTGTTCACATCAAATGGAGGCCAACTCTTAGTATGAAGCTGTCAGCAGGAAAAGATAAATTAAAATTGATTTTTAGAAGCAAACTTCTGTGACCTTCTTCATTGCACCCAGGAGTATCTCTAACATCTGTCATTTATTATATATCATGGTTGGGATTTTCAACCATCCACTGAGCTTGGGCATTCAAAATCCAATATGCACCTTTGGCTACATCAGTGCAAAGTCTCATGAGTTTTGACCATTTGGGAGAACAGCATTCCACAAAAGGGGGAAGTGTCTGTACCTCTCTACATGGACCAAGAAACATTATTAAGAATCTAAAATTTAGGAGCTTATTTGAAAATGACACCTTTAAAATTTGAGCTTTTAGTACAACTAGAACAGATTCTTCAGATTTACCCTATCCTTGCCCATCTTTGCAATCTTTCTTTACAAAACAGAGATGGCAGATTCTAAAATATTTTAGTTTTTCCAAAAATTACCCCAGTAAAACCAGTGGTTAGTGATAACAGCCATTCAGAGCGCTCAGTGGGCGTAGCACTAGCTTTCATAATAGTGTAGGAACTGGTAAGTAAATGTGGTGTAAGTTGCAGAGTTACCTATCTTGATCTCATCTCAGGGATCACAGTTCAAACACAAGATCTTCCAGACTTCTGGAGGTTTTCTTAAGATGGAGACTGTCTTCAGAAGCTTCCCACAGATTTCCCAGGATACAAGAAGATTGGTATCTCCCACAGTGGGAGGTCCGCAGAGGTACCTCTGTCAAACTGGGTATGAAGCAGTTGCATGGTAAAATTCTGCTGATGGTGCCAGCCAATGTTATCAGTGCATTGCATCCCAGATGCCCCGGAAGGGGTGTCGATCCTCCTGGTAGTCCAAGCGGAGACAGGCTTGTCAGCAGACCAGGTCAGTTCATGGCACAGATTGCTGGTGAAAAAGCATATAACAAGGTCAGGTCCATCAGAGTTTATTGGGTAAAGGGCAGAGCTGTGCAAATGTGACCACATCAGTCTGGCTAAAAGCATTTATGTAAGAAATAAAAATGGCTCTAAGCATGGAAAAGTTGGCAATCTTTATTCTAAAGTTACTGGGCAACCCTGGTGTATATATGCAAGTTCAAAAACAGGCTTTTTAGAGCAGAATGAGTCTTCAGTGTCCTTAATCTCTTTTTATAGGCAATAAAATGCATCTCTCACATTTCCAAACACTCCTTTCTGCCTTTAGAATCCACTTGGTCATAAGAAACAGTTCCAAACATCTTCTCTACTAACAACTATATTCCCCCAACTGCTTCAAGTCAAAGCAACATGACTGACTGTAAAGCAAGGCATCCTCATTTCCATTATTTCCAATTTTCTATTTTTCTCTGAAAAGCAAGTCCAGGCCATTAGTACAGTTGAGTGTTAGACAAAAAGTTTCCAAAACCAGCTAACATAATGCAATGAAAGTCATTTTGTAACACAGAAAAATACAAGTACAGTTATACAAGTGTTCTTGTTCCAAGAACAATTGTAAGTGGGTTTTGTTTTGATTTTGAAAAATCTCCAATATCTCAGGGTAGTTGCAGTAGACCACACACTGGAAAAATTACGTGTTTTTCTGGTCACTGTATAATAAGAAAGGATTTTTCTCTTGGAGACAGAAAAGGCCTATTCAAGATTGGAAAGGGAGTGCAACTCGGAAGAATGAAGAATCAGGAAGCTGGGGAGATAGGTTATAATTGTATGAGGATGATTTGGTCTAGTTGTCTGAACAGCTGCCAGGGAATTAGGAAAGACAGCTTCTACTTTTTCATCAGCCTAGGCAAAACATAAGGGCAAGAAGCAAAAATCAAATAAATACCAGTTTTATGGTATCTGCTATCGGGGTGACTCCATCTCTGGTTGTCTATCTGGAGATAAGAGGTTTTGCAACATGAAGTGTAGCATAGATAGAAAACAAAGTGGGAAGATAAGTATCAATTTGTTTAAGATAGTGGGTTTTGTGCCAAAGTTTTTGAATATGGTCACATAGTATTCCACAGCAAGACAATACATAAACATCCACTTCATTTATGGATGAAGATCCACTCCAAGCTGTAGACAAGTGAACAGCAGATAAACCATAAACTGAGAGTCAATTGTGATTTTCCCCTGACTTCACAACGCACCGTAGTAAGCCAGTTGCATAACCTACTTTCCAGGTTATTTTACTGCAGTCATTGGGCAATTCTGGATGGACTCCACTGAGTACATTTTTTTAACATTCTTTTTACCAGTAAAATAAAATAGAAGATTTTATAGCCTTGATGTGTTTCTGGCACATTTTTAAAACCGCTGCTAATAAAACTTTTCCAAGATGAAACAAGAGGAAAAAATGACCAAGTTGTAGCAATGTAAATATCTCATGACTTTTTTTTTTCTTTTGTAAAGTTGGGCTTTTATGCAGGAAACTGGGAAACATCACAGAAAAAGATTGTGTTAAGAGAAGAAAATCCATGTAAGCACAATTTATGGAGAGGAACAGTATCATGTTTCTAGCAGCCCATGTCAAATGTAGTTTGGAAGAATCACGTTTTCATGCACACCAAGGACTTGCTCCTTCTGACCACTGAAGTCAGTGACAATTCACCAAATTACTTTAGTGATGCATAAGCTGGCCCCTAAAGCAGCAGACTGGCTTGCACGTATGGCACTGGGCAGAGAGCCAAGAGATCTGAGTTCAGTTCCTAGCTCGATACAAACTCCCTGTGCGATTTCTGTCCAGTCTCCCTAGGCCTCAACTTCTCATCCATGAAGAGGGCTGATCTGTCTTTGCTTCTGCTCTCAGTTCTCTCAACAGTCATAGTCTCTCTCCTGGCATGCCAATGCCTTTGGTTTTCGGGTGTTTTTTAGGTGCAGTTGTGATTGAACAAGGAATGACTAATGCACACCCTTAATCATCACAACTCTACCATCATACAGCACTGCAGTAAGTCTTGCAACACTGCCCTACCCAGTTCTGCAGCAGATAAAGCTTGCCAAGTGTACAGCAAGTACTTAAAAATGTGCCTTAAGCACCAAACTCATCTGCAGTAGGCTGACCTATGTATACAATGCTGCCTTTTATGTGCATCATAAATAACAAAGTGCATGAGCTGGTTGATTTTCAAGGATCACCTCCTCCATGCTTGAAGATAGTGAGTCCTGATGAGCAGGAAGTCAGGCAAGTGTACCAAGAGACCTGCATGGATGAACAAGGAGCTCCTGACAGTATTCCTCCTATAGTTTCAATGCACTTTTAAACTCCTGAGATCAGAGCCAGTGTATGAACTACAATGTTGTTAGTTATTTTACTCTATCAGGGAACATTTTTAACGTTAATGCTCTTTCACTAAATTGACCACGAGAGGGCACCAGTACTGCTTTAAAAAAAAAAAAAAAGGAGAGAGAGACAAAACCAAGTAGCTAAATAAATAAATTAATGTGAATTTGCTTACAAACTGTATAGCTTCAAAGGCATAGAATAGCAGGTTCCACGGTCATGAGTCACCCACCCACAGAAAGCCGAAGTGTCAGGCAACTACGTGGGTGCACTGCAGCGGGGAGAAAATCACCCAACTACCTAGGGCCAAGAGAGCTGGTGGTTTTTCTGCTTCCCCTACAAGACTCCCTTTACTTACAGATCCCCTTTCCGTTGGGTGGATGGGTGAAAGGTTACCCATCTTTTTGTATCAGTGTTGTCCAGAGCCTCCCTCTGCAGCATCTCAGGCCTCCCGGACAGGAGCCATAGTTATCTTCGCTGCTCCTCCTGGGAGGCTCATTCCCTTCTCTCTCAGCAGAGAAAGGCTTTTCATTCCTGAAAGCCAGATGAGCAGCAATGTCTGAAACCACATGATTTCAGCCCAGCAAGCCCTAGCAATGGGTTTGCTCATTTCACAGTCTTTTCAATGCATACTATCTATGAGGGGGGACTGAATGATAACTCACAGAACTAAAAGAATGAACAGCTATAGCTCAAGCTGAACAGCTGAGGTCCAAGACTGGGAGAGTTGTTTCTTCCACAAAGACATCACCATAAGGAAAAGACATCACCTTAAGGAATTCCTCTAGACACAAGAGGAAAGAAAAAGCATATTATTTTTTAAGACTACATCCTGAATATCTGATTCAAAATTATGCCACGTAAAAACAAAACCCTCGGCCTCACAAAATCTCCCAGCAAGATCTCCCTGCCAAATATCATCTAGGATACAGACATTTGCATCAAGAGAAAAATGTCTACAAATACCCTATTCAAGACCAAGTACAATTATGTATGAATGTATAGATCACTCGCAAAGCTAATTTTGCTTACAAAGGAAAATACCTCATTGCTAAAAGATTCGTATGGTTAAGCTAAAACTTTTCCTGCAGCATTGACTGTGAATACAAAAGGATTGTTCCTTTTTGTTTTGGCTGTAAGTGAACAAAATGCTGTTTTCAACTAGATGTTTCTCCCGAGTTTTTGTGACAGTTGGATTAATTGTATGCAATTATTCCATGAAAGTAAATTTATTCTGAATGCCCTGGTAAATTTCTGGCAGTTCAGAGGAATCTCCCAGTTGCAACACATCCATTGCGAAGAACACCAGGTAAGCCAGAAATGGGAGAAAATTAAAATAACTCAATCTATAATCAGGGTAGAAGGTAATACAGCTGCTAGAGAACAAGAGAGTCAAAAGGGTGTTTTACAGTATCAGCTTTACAGTCTAAACTTGATGAACGTGTTTGCACTATTCAAATAGCTGTTTCTTCTACTATATTTGTCAAGGTATGTGTCAGAAAAACAGAGCCATGAAGAATTCCAAAAAGCATGTATTAATTTGAAAAGAAAGTTAATTGATAAAATATTCCATAATGAACTGTGCGCAAAATAAGACTATTTTCTTCAATACAGGGTGTTGTAAAATCATGTTTGTTTAAAAATGTGTTTCTTGTGCTTGAGCAATTCTTAAAATACTGAAATACTTTCTAATACGGTTATCAGGCCAAAGAGTGAAAAGATATACTGATTTTGATTCAACTGTTATTCCTAGCTCCAAATGAGTTACCCAAAATACGAATCAGATAGTTACAAATGTCTAAAACTGCAATAAACACCCTAAAATGTTATTAAAGCTTTGCTCTAACTTTGGAACAGAAATATCAGCACCCCTGCAAAAGCATACAGTCCTATTCCCATAGGGTTAATGCCTCAGCTACAGAAACCAATGATATACCTCGCAGAACACATTTTCTGTTCTCCTTGCTTCTTTTCACAGGACTGTCAATCATTGCTAACAAGAATATGAAGGGTAACGCTGAATTTAAACTAACTTACCAACTAGGCTGAAGAGCTAGATTTGGCTGTCAATGTCTAAATAAAATCACATGTATTTGCAACCTTTTATATTAATTTATAGAGTATTTAAACCCTGTGATTTTTTTGAACGGTTGTAGTCTGCTCTTTCCGCCTACCCCCTTGCAATCTAAATGTTCACATTAGAAATGCAGAGGTGAAGATTCTTTTAATCCAAGGCAAAAGGCCTTTGATGTTGAAGCAGATACATTTTCCCAAACTAGTTGTGCAGTTCCTGCGTTAATTAGGACATATGGAATGCTCTTTAATAAGCGCAAAAGAATGAGAGGTCTCTGAGGTCATACATTTATTACATGTTCTGAAAAGTAGTTCCTTCACCTTTTGTTTTTAGCCAAACTTGCTGTTTCATTTTGGTCAGGACCCAATCTATAAGCAACACAGGTACTACACAGGCTGTTTGGATCTGGTATCACAGATCACTAGAGGCTTGACCTACAGTCCAGGGAAGTCAATGCAGATTCCCACCAGGCTTTGCCACAGGTCCTAAATTTTTACATGCAGGAGACAGATGCTACAAAATCATGGTAAAAAGTAAGTCAGAAATAAACTGTTGCTTAGTTCTGTTTAGCCAGTGTCTCCCATTACTGACATCTCCTAACAGAAGGTGAAGGAGCACACAGTGGGCTCACCACAGGTCACCTGATTCTGAAGGTGGTTTTTCCACCCTCATTCTGTCACTTGCCCCAGGGCTGTGCAAGAGGAGCTGATGAGAAGAGATGCTGTGTAAAATGCAGTCCCCTTCTTGCATATTGCAGAAGGACGGCAGCAAGGCTGCTTTTGTACAGGCAGGCAAGGATGTGGTATTTTCAGACCTTAATTTACCTGCTCTTGGGAGGCTGTTAAATGCTGTGTTGCACATAAACAGTCCAACTGATTGTTGGTTGGCTTAGTGTACATGTCCAATCCTGTAATGCAAGTTTGCTTTTCAAAGCTCCAGATGTATTTACCTTTTATACAATGCTCCAATGCAAAATATGATTATTTTTCATAAGATATTTGTTCTACTTTTCCTCATTTTCTAACCCCATCTTCAAATTCACCAACAGAGGCTCAGAAATGTAAAACAGACCCTTTGGGAACTGTATAAATTTGGGGGAAATAGTGTTGTTCTACAAAGTCTTTCTGAAACTTTAAGATGGTTAAAATTGGTCATCCCACCAATAGTTTAACCTGATTTAGCAGTTAAAAATATAGTGCATACATAGTAGCATTTTAAATTGATGCTGGAACTGGATAAAGGGACATCATCAAGATAAAACTGTAGTTATTAAAACACCAACAATTGCAAGTATTAATTTTCCTTCCCAACTTCCACAAGGTTTGCTTCCATTACCTATTTAGGTGGCAAGATGCTAGCAGCATACTCACTTTCATTTCTTGCTCCCACTCATAATCAGTTTGCAGGGTTTTATTTACTGACACTGGTGGCACAGTTTGAAATCCAGAACAAAATAGCTACCAACAAAGAGACTTTTAGAATATAGTAAAGATAAGTAACATTATGGAAAATATGCAAGGAGTGCTTCTAATAGTTACAGTTTCGCACTTCATTCTTCTCTCATTTTCATCACCCTGCCAGAAGCTTAACTGCATCTTCCACTTAGCCGAAGCACTGCTTTTAGCCTTCAATGAAAATCATACCCATTCAGCAGAAAAAAATAAGCTTTTCCCTTTTGATCACCCTAAGCCTCCTTTGTAGAGTGGCAATACTTGACAATGCTCTTCTATTTTATCAGGTGGGAACTTGCAGACAACACTTTGCAGTGATCAAATTAACAGCGATGAAGAGTTACATTTTGAGAATATGGTATATGCTTGTGCCGATAATACGGCTGAATACAGCTGAGGATTTCCAGTGGACAAAGAATAATCCTGGCTCTTTCTATTATGGCACTTTTCCAGCTGGTACTTTTGAATTACAGTTAATTGTGCGTTTTATAATGCTCTAGATCTACATATGTGTTTGCACAAGCAAGCTACCAAAAGGTTTTCCTTGTCCTTCTACGGAAATGGCAGAAACAAAAATTCAGGCTCTTGCAGAATGAATACCTAATATCATCTTCTGCACCTAGCTCTGGATATATAAGGATTCACATAACCCTGCACACTTCATATGGTCACTTAAAACAGTAATCTCAGAGTAAATGCTAATAGATTAATATTTCACATCTAGATCTCCCTTTCCTGTCTGTGATTGAATAAGATGCACAGTATAACAAATCACATCTGAGAACTCTTTTTTCATAAATTATCTACAACTAATGAAGAATTATAAACTAAAAATATTCTTTGTTATGCAGCTAACTTAAGAAATGAACATGAGTGAAATAATTGTGCTGGGTTTGTTTCAAGCTGTTTAGTATCATCTAATTCACTCTTCAGTAATACTTCATGAAACCTTGTCCCTTCTTCAGCATATATTTATACACGCTCACACATTTCATTCAACAAAAATTAAAACTAAAAAGATATAGACACTGATTTCTTTTCATGCTCAAGTTTTTAAGTGGCTTGTGAAACGGGTTAATCATGTCCTTTTGTATAATACTAGGAAAATAATCCAGAATCTTTCTATGTATTTTACATAACAATAGCTAAACTTGTAGTTGCTAAAAAACCCATAAAAACCAGCAGGCAGAAATGATGTGGGAACCTGATTTTTTCTTACAGTAAGACATTTCTGCCATGCTATCAACGCACTGCCTCATCACTGTAAAATAATGGTAATGAGGCTTAATATATGAAAGAATTAGATCCCCTTTTCAGTGCATCAGAAAAGGATACCTTTAGTCTATACCACATTTTCATAGTCCCTTTTTATGCACCGATAAAGTTTCATGTAGAAAACATTGGTCTCTTGTTCAGTAGGCATGCAGTCATGCACATTTCACATCAAGCTATGCAGCTGTGAAGGTGTATCAATTACTTTCTCATATGAAAATTTAGTATGAAGACTGGTTTTGCAGGAAAATGTTTAAATTTTAACTCACTTCTTTTTACCTTTAGGTTTTTTATGGGGTGTTGGAAGTTCGGCATACCAGACTGAAGGGGCCTGGGACAAGGATGGGAAAGGACCAAGTATCTGGGATGCTTTTACTCACAAAAAAGGGAAAGTGTTTAGAAATGAAACAGGAGATTCAGCATGTGATGGCTACTACAAAGTTAAGGTACCATTAAAGAGGAACTATCCCTCTAGAAACATTCTGGAGCCATTTCATGATACTGATTTCCCATTTTGAAATAACAGTAAAGATGAAATGCTTCAGTTGCTCTATAGGCTTATTTAACATAGGAAGCCAAGGGATGGTATTATTAATGAGCTCATTAAAATCCTCTTTCCTAATAATCTTATAGAATCAATAATACCACAGTACTTCCCAAACACGTCTCAGTTTTTCAGGATTTTTGTGTCCAAAGAAATATTCTAGATTTTGTGGGAAGTCTAAATGCTTAGGTAGAACAACAACAATGAAGACATTTGAACTTTGAATAAAATTAACATCTTTTTGTGCGTGTTTGAGCAGCTTTAAAGGTTTTCTATGTATATTTTAAGAATAATAAAACTATCAGCTGCTTTAAAAGTCAGTCTGAACGTTTTCAATTTTTTTTGAATGGATAACAAATAAATAATCAATGCAGCTCTATTAGCAATATGTTTCCAAGCTTAAAACTATCAAAACCAATTTTAGAATTACTGTCCTGGAGAAAAGACAGATAGACAGCAAGAAGAATCCAAATGACTGTGATAAACCAATATTACATAATTGGAATTCCAACTTATTAGATAAAAGTTATATTCCACTGAGGTTTTTCCACATACATGAAATCCAAGGGAGAACTAGAGGTCTCAGCAAGAACTAAGAGGAAAGAAACTAATATGCCTTACTATCCTAAAATGGGAAAATGCAGGACAAATTTAATTTGATCTCTCTCAAACAAGTCAAAGCTTGAAAAAACAGCTTAATAAAAACCTATAGAGAGGTTGGAACTCTGAGGCTCATGGGGCTGTTGCATTAGAAGAGATTGACATGATGATCACATGACCTATTTTTCAGAGAGGATTCAGGTACAAATGATAGCATTTCAACATTTACTCATTACTGTGGGCTTGTGTTTTGAGATACTTTCTAAAACTTGATTGTATGTGTTCAGTTAGATGGTCCTCTTCACATAAAAGCACTCTCTCTATTTGCTTTCATCAGCAGAATTCTCTTTGCATTGGCTCATATACCATCAATTTCAAATTTCGTGCAATATTGAAGATGCACGATTTCTTAGAAAAAGAACACGTATTTATACCGAGTTTATTCTTTGTGCTAACTCCAGAATGAGACGGTAAATGAAAGCCTGCATAATCATGTTTTTGTGCCTACGTTGAAATGTTTGAGGCCAAGATTTACAGGCTTATGTTATTTTTTAAAACATGCCCATTACAAATTCTGACATAAATATAACTGTTGCAGAATACCTCAACTCATTTTTCTGTCCTCTACTTGATGGTGAAAACATTCAGTTTCCATAGCTGTTAACACAAAACATTACAGGACTTCTTTAGAGAGCCAAGAAAAAAAAATGGTTAAAAGGAAGTATACAAGTAGAAAGAGCCATCATCTCAGAGCAAATGCAGAAAATAACTGATAGAATCCTCTTTTGTGCAACTCTTCTATAGATTTTCTGCATTCAGTACTATTTAAGACAGATGAGTAACTGAAGAGTTATTCTGCTTGGACTTGAGATATGTTAGTTGGATTTTCTTTTCACAGGATGACATTCAGTTACTGAAGGAGCTGAAAGTTAATCACTATCTATTCTCTATCTCATGGCCTCGGATTATGCCCACTGGCATCAAAAGTAAGCATAACATTTCACCATATTCTTACCAGTATAGGTAGGCAAGTAATTTTACTCATGAGTATACCATAGTTTAACATTACTGTTAAATAGAGTTCTGTTTCTTTATCTCCAGAACAGAGTTTAACCATTACACATCCATTACAGTACACCCATCATTGTGATGTAAAATTATTTGGTTAAAGTTTTAGATTTCTATTCTTACAGTTATTTGAAAAAGAACCCAGGTAATTTTTTGTCTCTGCATTTCATCAGCAGAGCAATTGAATGAGAAGGGAATACAGTTCTACAATGATACAATTAATAGTCTTCTGGAAAACAATATTACCCCTATCGTGAGCCTCTACCACTGGGATCTTCCACAGGTTAGACAATATTTAAATTAGTGAAATGTCTTATACAAATGCTTCTGATAGAAATAAATCTCCTAAGTTTAATGACTATGTGTACTTTAGAAAAATGTTTAAAGATGCCTGCATGCTTTTAAGTGTCCTTATAATTATTTTCTATTTGTGTTATATACAATGCAGTTTATATACATTGAAGTTTCAAAAAAACTCCTTCTGAGCTACTGAAATATAAATAAAAGTCTTTCTTAATAGGCAGCTGACCTTTAAATAACATTATTGATTCTTCAAATTCTTATTTATGAAGGTTCTCCAAGAAAAGTACGGTGGCTGGCAAAATATAAGCATGATAAATTATTTTAACGATTATGCAAATCTGTGTTTTGAGAAGTTTGGCGATCGCGTGAAACATTGGATTACTTTTAGTAATCCTTGGGTAAGTTATCAATGCTTTCTTTCCAGTCACTCCCATTAGAGTTCTGTTACCAAAATTCTGTGGAAGTGATACTACAGGGAAGTAGGTTAAAAATTGGAGAGGGAGAGGGAAAGGGAGAGAGTTATGCCATTAATCTTTGTGCCCAAAAATCTCAGTGGCCAGATTCCACGCAAGTGCAGAGTTTTAAGATGTGAAATTCCAGTGAAGTTTTGAAAAATCATCAGCTGGAGAGGCAAGAGGCACAGAAATCAGAAAGGCAGTTACAACTTGCCCTTCATGTGTTTCATGAGGGAACAGCAAGCTGGCCAGTCAGTCCACTAATGTTAGTCACCAACACATTGCTTCCAACAAGCCATGGCATATTATCAACCAAAGAGCAGGGTAGTAGATGGGAGCCAAGAGGAGGGGAAGGAAAAAGGGGACTAGAGAGGATCGAGAGATTGAGACAGACCATGCAGAAGAGCACAGGATCCAAGTCCGTAGGATGGCAGCAAATGCATTAGCTCTGCTGTTCAGAGAATAACTAACTGTATGTATGTTTGTAGGCAGTTGCTGAAAAGGGTTATGAAACAGGAGAACATGCACCAGGACTGAAGCTCGGTGGATGTGGAGCATACAAAGCAGCACACCATATAATTAAAGTAAAACTAAAATTGTGCTTTAAATTATGTGTGAATTAAGAATATTTAGCAGACTGATTAAGTTTTTTTGGATTCTGCTCTTTAAACAGAAATAAAGCTTTGCAACAATGTCATTTCCAACTAGCACTTTGAAATTATCACCTGGTTTTAAACTACCAATGCATATTCAGGTGTAGCATGAAATTCTAGGTGCTTGATGTGACACTGTTGCAACAACTTAAATTTGTCCCTATAATTTAAGTGTCTCTTACAGTATGAACTGGTTGAATAAGAAAATATTCAGGTTACTCTAGAAACAAGGAGTAAAATCCTGACCTGTTGAAATGAACTTGAATTTTTCAAGTGACTTCAGTAAGGCTAGCTGTCATAAAAGTAAACTTTCACTTGCCTGAATAAATTAGGCAAAGACATTCAAAGACTGGAGACACCAGACAGAACACTATACTGAATGCTGCGTATTACCTTCATGGGAACCTCCCAGAATTTAGGGAAGGAATCTTGCATAAATGTTTTTTTGACATCTTATGCGAAATGAAAGCTTCCATAATATACATAAAGAAATTAAGTGATATTTTCAGACACACCTTAGTGCAAAAACTGCTCTTGATCTTCACTAGTTTTCTATACTGACCATAGCATAACAGATTAAAATGTGCATATAATTTTTTTTTTTAAACTTACAGACTCATGCAAAGGTATGGCACTCTTACAATAACACATGGCGTAGTGAGCAGCAAGGTAATAAGGATTCATTCTGTAATTATGCTTCTATTTATATTAAGGACTTAAAGATTATGCATAAACTGCAGAATTGTCACTTTGTGTTTTAAGGTATGGTTGGAATTTCCCTAACTAGTGGCTGGGGTGAACCTGTTGATCCACACAGCCAAACAGATAGAGACGCTGCTGAAAGATATATACAGTTTCATCTGGGATGGTTTGCAAATCCAATTTACAGAGGAGACTATCCAGAAATTATGAAGAATTATGTAGGTAAGCCCCAGGAACTGACTATAACATGAATAAATTACACACAGAATATTACAACAGAATAGCCCCTGACCAACATGTAGTTTAGTCAAATACGAGGACACAGGTGAGACAAGGCTAAGCAATGAAGGGCCCATGGGGCTAGACACAGCTCCTGAGCAACTGGGGACATACTAGAACTAAAAAGTTGAGCTGCTGTTGAGCCCAACAGTTGCACATCTGAGTGCTCCAAACTGGAAAGGAAACAACTACCTCACTTTTCAGTCATAGTCCATTTTTAGTGGCCTAACCAAGACAGGGAGTTGTTAAGTATTTTTCTGGATTTTCCACCTAAGGACAAAGAACCAGCAGTTTTTCATCACTAAAGCTTGCATTTCTACAGGGTTCCACTATCTTTGTTTCACAGAATGAAGAAGATAGGCAATGTATCCAGCAGCAAAGCACTTCTGTTCCTGTCATGTTATGTTTCCAAGCTCTCTTTGGACATTTATGATACTCTTTGGAAAAAAAACTTTAATTCACTCTATTCTCCATGTATGGTACCCAACTTATTGTACCCAACTTACTTCTCCAAACTAAAAGGATGAAAGATTATTTCATCTTAAAAGCAAACAAACTAAACTGTCCTCTATGCTAACTTCAGGAAAACCATATTTATTGTTGGTGAGGGAAAGAAAACAAGCTTCTATGCTCCTCAGAAGTATGTTTCCTATAATTATTTTGATAGGTAGGAAGAGTGCCCAGCAGGGCCTGGGGACATCAAGATTACCAACTTTCTCAGTGCAAGAGAAAACCTATATTAAAGGCACATCGGATTTCCTGGGAATAGGTCATTTTACTACTCGTTATGTTCTACAGAAGAGCTTTCCCTTTCTACAAGTGTCCAGTTACCACACTGACCATGATTTGGCTGAACTGGTGGACCCAAAATGGCCAGCTCCAGGACCAAAATGGTTATATTCTGTGCCATGGGGATTCAGAAGATTACTCAACTTCATTAAGGTGATTACAGAGTAAATCTTTAAAAGGAAGTAAACAAAATTGCCTGGTTAGATGCAGAAGCTGCACTTAAACTATTTTAGATTTTCAACAGTTCCATCTCTATAGTCTTGTCATACTGGAAAGTTTCTTTGCCAAAAAACCCACCTTAATTTCAGTTCAGAAGACTATAGAATTCAGTAATTTTAAAATAAAAAACATAGTTAAATTCCTAGTTATACATTTTTCTTACTAAAGGTAACTTTAAGTAAATCTAGAAAATTGCTTTTAATACATTTTACTAAGAATCTCCTGTTCTGTCAAAATAAGATGATTTTGTTTACATGAACCAGTCCAAACATCTCTTTGTTTGCAGACACAGTATGGGAACCCTCTCATTTATGTGACAGAGAATGGAGTTTCTGAAAAGGTACAGTGTACTCAACTGTGTGATGAATGGCGGATAGAGTATCTGAAAGGATATATTAATGAAATACTGAAAGGTAACTTTAAAAAACATTTTTTTAGTGCATGAGCTTTTTGAGCATTTTCACCTTCTGATTATTTTTTACTCTTGTAATTTACATCATAGAGAAATAAATATTCACCAATCAAAATGAACAGCAAACTAGGCTAATAAATTTTCACAAAAATGACAACCTAGCCAAACTTACTGATCCTAATAAATACAGTAACCTACATGAGATTTAATACTGTAATAATCATCAGTTTCCACTTTTAGAAAGGAGAAATTGCACCGAATTACCATTCTTATAAAGCTCTAGTACCTCTAAGCTAAAAATAACATTGCCAAAGGATCCTAATTACTTTATACTTTGCCATTTTTCTGTCCTCATCCCCCCTCCCATTTCTTTCTGGTATAAAACAAAATACCTACAGAACCATATTTTAAGGACGATAAACATAGGCAACACGCTTAACATAATAATTTATATTCTGTTTACAGCTCTAAACGATGGTGTTAATGTCAAAGGTTATACTGCCTGGTCACTGCTGGATAAATTTGAATGGAACAAAGGCTTCTCTGAAAGATTTGGATTTTATCACATTGATTTTAAAAATAAGAACAAACCACGATACCCAAAGGCATCTGCTGACTATTATAAAAAGATTATCAGCGCAAATGGATTCCCAAATCAAAGAGAGGTGATGTCAGTTGCTGATTTTATTCTTTTTTCTTCCGATATATAGGCAAATATCACATTGAATTTCATGAAACAACCTGCATGAATACAGTAGTTGAAACGACACTTTGGTTCTGTAAATTAGGGATGTGTTAAATACACAGGCCTCCAGAGACAGAGAAAGTGGAAATGGCCTCAACTACTGTTTCTAAAGCATTTCATGAAATCTAATTGGTCTTACTGATGTGATCAAAAATTCTGAATCAGAAGTTACCAGTCCTCTGTCACATTTCTAGGCAGAAAATTACACATATGTGCTACCTTATTGGAAAATAACATGGAATATATTATGTGCTTTTTAAACTTTTATTAAACAATTAACTATAAAAAAATATATTGCAATAAAAATCACAAAGACACAAAGAAACTTTCAGAAAATTATGTGTTGACAGAATAAAATAGTTAAGTCAATTGTAGTGGACAAATGTTCAGGGGCAGAGAATAAGCTGCTGTGAATGAGACAGAATATTACAGTCTAGTAGAACTGCTATATGTCAACCTTCTCAGGTGGAAAATTGGTATCAGAAGGCCATGGACACTTGCTCTACCACACACCAACTCCTTGCTACAGGTAATTATGTGTCTTCTGTTTTGTTTTATAAAAGCATGTTATGTAACTTTCAGATTTTATATTTCTCTGAATACTACTACTAGCAGGTCCTAAAAGGTATTTTCTCCCTGGAAGCACAACAGCTTTCATATACAACAAGCCCCTAAAGAAAAATGTCTTTATTTACTCTCTCTAACTAAAATCACTGTAGCTAAATGGATCAACTTTGGATGTTAGTGGAATACACAAACTGAAAGAATTAGGATTTAAAATTAAGGCTAGGGATGACAGTATTCTCCTTAAAATAATGAAAGGGCTAAATGCTCTTTCAAACATAAAACAAACCCAGACAAATCAAGACAACCATGCAGACAGAAAATCTGTAAATGTTTGACTTTTACATAAAAGGAAACTATTAAAAAAAATGGGCTAAGTACTAGCCTAAGGTAGTGTTAAGCCACGTTTCTGCTTTCATACTCCTGGTAACAAAGCTCACAACAGCACAACTTAGAGCAGCTACTCAAGAATACATAATACAGACGGCTTTGCCTGCAGTTTCCACAGTGCCAGCCTAATCCATCTCACTTAAGAACTTCCCAGTGTAATTCAGGACCCTTCATAATTCCTGAACTAGGAGAATAGTCTACCGCAGTGGATTTCTGAAACTTTTAAGAAAGATGAAATAAGTATTATAAAGCCTCATAAGAAGGATGAGATAAATTCCATATTGTAGAAAACGTCAAAGCAGTCATCCTAAGTTTACCCTACTTAGCTTCAACTGCCAAGTTATATGTTCCATGTGAATTAACTGTGTTTACTGAACTCTTTGAGGCTTATCTGTGGAATAAAATTCTACAGAATAAAACCCATTTAATTTTCAAAGAGCTACAAAACAATCATAAAAAGGCTAAAGTGCTTCCCAAGGATTTCTCTTTGACAGTTTTCTTTTCTACCCTTCCCTTGGGGTGGGAGGAATAAAAATCAAAGGAACAGTAGAATACTGCTAATGCACTGAAGCTAATTCATAATAACACAATTTTTGCAGCCCTTTGAGCACTGACATATCTTTAAAAAATTTACATTAGAAAGGAAAAAAGAAAGAGAAGGAAAACTGTCATGGATTTGCTCCAGCTTTTGCAGACTTACGAAATTTTTTGTGTGCTGTTTATGCCAATACCAACATTTAAAAAAATAATTTTAGCCATAAATCTTAAAAAATCCTTAATCTATGTTAACTTTAAGTTAACAATTAGTATACTCCAGAAGACTGAATTTCTTACATATTACTCATTTCTCAAATTTTAGATTCCCTGATTACTCACATGGAAATGGTGACAGAGATTGTTCTTCCTACAGTTTTCACGCTCTGCATACTCATCAGTATTGTCCTACTAATATTCTACCTTCGAAATCATAGTTAAAATTGCAAGCTTACACATATCTTCATTTTGCATAATAAATAAAATGCAATTGCTTTGTTATATTAGTTAACCACAGATGCCCCTTTTTACACCACTGTAAAGAAATATTACTTTACCTATCCACCTAGCACTTTTATAGTTTTTCCTATTCAATTGCCAAAACATAATTTAATTTTTTTAAATCAAAACCCGAAGTACATTTTCTTTCTGCATTACTTTCTACTAATTTTAAGTAGCAGATTTTATGTTTCTTCTTATTTTGGAAAATACTATACATTTTGTTCACCAGAAAAATAGTTAGCTAAGATTAAAGTGATTCAAATCTTGACAGTACAAATTTCAAGTGATTAAAAGCTGCTTGCAAATGCTGGTTTCAGTCTGTTCATCAATAGTCTTTTAATTAGCATGTAACTGCTATTTGAAGAGAGACAGACACATAATTTTAAAATAGAAAAGGACTGAAATATTCCAAGAGCACTGCTTAAACATTACTTTATTATTCATGTCTAAAAGTTAGGATAATATACATCTTATTATTCAGGTGTGGAGAAAAATTACTTGAAGTGATTAATCAAAGATGACAACTGCTGGGTCAGATTTAAACCAAGGACTCCTATCTCTCTAGTTTTGATTACAGGGAACGAGGTTTGCCTCATATAACTTTATAATATATTACACACAGAAATGTGTATTGTAAGTAATCCAAGCACTTCCAGAATGTAATATTCCACCTCAGATTCACTTCTACTGCAGGTAGGAACAAGTTAAGTACATGATTAAAAATTTGTTCCAGAATACGGACATCTGGCTATGTTTGTCCTCCTGTTGTGCTTGAAATTATTCCTCTGAAGCAAAGCAACAAACAAGTTTCCTATTTAGCTTGCACTATATTTTCAGCACGGCATGTGCATATACTGAATGCAGAGTAGCAGTACATAAATCCAAAAAAGGACCTTGGCTTCTCTTCAAAGGCTAACTATTAAACTGATAGTTATTAAGATGTAATATTAGGAAAGAGATAAGAAATAAGATTTACTGAGGAGAAACCAGAAATAATAGAAAGTTATAGTTTTTTAAAAGCATGAATATTGGGGGTTTCCTTATTCTTATCAATAGTTAATAGTTTTTTATGCAGAACGTTTGTCTCAAATTATTTAATCAGCATATACTACACTATGTAATTGTTTAAAATTACACTACCAAGATGTTACATACACTATCTAATCAACATAAGAACATATGCAACTGTCATCCCAACATATTTAAATGATTATGCCCAGCCAATTATATTGAACATTTTTTTTCCAAGAAAATTATGCAAAAGCATACAAGACAACACTGTTAAAATAATTCACTTTGCACTGAGAGAAAAAATGAATCTGAAGAAGAGAGAGAAGTATATGCAAGAATATTCCAAAACATAAACATGGAGGCAAAGAAAATCAAATTGTCAGATATTCACAATGTCCTGGATGAACAGCTTTCCAAATATATCTGGATGATGAAATGTCACTTGACAACCAGGAAAACATTACAGTATTGCTTGTTTTGTTGGGTTAAGCTAATTCACATTTTGAACAGTGTCTGATTGCATTCTTAATGAATAAAAATAAAATTTAAAACCCCAAAGTGCAGTACTTTATTGAATGTTTGTAAATACACAAACAAAAATATCTACTATATTTTCAAAATAATTATACTGTACATTCATAATTGCACAACATTTATAAACAAACTAGATGCGTACACATGAATTATGGCTGTGTACGTCACACTTCAAGCACACTAAAGCAAATAACTAGGTAAGATGTACTGTTCTTCAAATCATACAGCATTTCTAAATATACTGTTGGAACACAGATAATACTCAACTTTCCCCTTTACTGTACCTTTCAAGTGCCTGCCTGTAAAGTAACATGCATTTATGTGAAATGCACCTGACTGCACTTAGCCATTGTAATAAAATACATTCTTTCTTCACTGCTTCCATTAACTGTAGAATCAGAAAAGAGACCTGCATAGACAAAAGAAGATGTGATT
This sequence comes from Haliaeetus albicilla, assembly GCF_947461875.1. Lineage (NCBI taxonomy): Eukaryota > Metazoa > Chordata > Aves > Accipitriformes > Accipitridae > Haliaeetus > Haliaeetus albicilla. The sequence goes on along the minus strand of NC_091494.1, from coordinate 26,396,271 downwards.
AGTCACTGTTCTTGGAAAGAGAAATTGTAGAGATTAGTTCACGTAACAGCTTCAAGAACTGGTTTCAAAACTTCAGTTTTACTGAAAGGAGCACTTCATGACAAAAACTGAGAATGACAGGAAAGCTTTACCAAAGCATCACACCTCATGCCAAAAAGGCAAATTATTTCTATACTCAGTCTTTATGCTTAATTCTTCCCCATTCTCATGCTTTTTCACTTGTTCTACATTTGATTGCAGCAAGGCATGTCTTCTCACCTTAGCACCTGCTTGCTTCTCTGACTAGAGACCAGCATTCAGTAACAGGTAAATTTCTCTTCAAACCCATTCTCAGACACACTGGCAAAGATTTTAGAAATAAGTTATAAGGTACTCTGTAGACTATTTAACAGTCATTTCATATTTGGAACTATTCTGTCATTTTAACTCTAAAAACCTAACTCAAAGGTGAGAAGGCGGAAAGTCACCACTTTGTGAAAATCTTTGACATTCTATGAATACCATCTCACCCTTTTAATAAAAACCAAAGCATTGTTTTGCTTTTGCTGAAGATACAAGAAAGTTCAGATCCACTGAACCCAGTATAAAAACTGAATTTATTAGAACTGTGTACTTCCATTATTTCACGTCACCACAAATATTCCTTACCTGTATTGTTTGATGTCATATGTTTAACTGGAGGATTAGTACTAACTTGCCATGTTGTTTTAACCTCCTTCTGTCCATGCCCACTACTTATGTCCACCTTCCATATTTCTGGGTGATCACTGATAGAATAAACAAGAAATGTCAAAATTCAGTCAGGTGTTCAGTGACATCTGAATTTTAGTGCTGCAAAGATTGAAGATTCTCTTACTTTTGATAGAACTTCTTGACAAGTGCTGGTCTGATTGGCAGTTGAAACACATGCTTCTCATTTAGAGGATTTTCCTTATAATACTTCATGCAAATTCTACAAAAAGAAACAACTAGTTACTAACTTTCTTTGGAGAAATGCTTGTGCAATACTGCATAAACTTTGTGCAAAATTAACTATGCTTTCATATTTTATGATTTCCTTTGGTTTTTAATTTTAGTCACAAAGCAAAATTTAGCAGGAAGATCCAACTGCTAATTCTGCAGTCCCACTATCATCAACATTAGGGAGAACTGGTTTGTTTGTTTGTTTGTTTGTTTTTAAGAGTTTCTTTACAACTGTCAAAGAGAATCTACTTGTTATTGTAATTTGAAGAGCAAGAAGTAAAAATGAAATATTACTGTGTCAAAGGGAAGAGGTTCTCATGTTTAAACTGAAGTAAGACTGTGCAGCTGACCATTATTTCCAGCATATGGTGAAGCTTTTGAACACGATGAACTTGTTCTTGTAGATCTACTGATGTGGAAATGAAGTAATCCTGGAACAGCAAACAGCTTCTGCTCTTAACTAGACACTCAGTTTCTACAGACACACAACACATCCTCAGTATACTAAAATAATTTTCCCATTTCTTTTGAGAAGCCAAAATTTTAATGACCCAGCAGAGTCAGAACAAAGTATGAACAAAGATTCACTGTCCTGCCTGACAGTGACCCATATCAGATACCTAGGAAATAATATACGAATAGGGAAACAACATAATGACATTTCTGCAGTATATTGTTCCATCCTCACGATTTGCAATTCAGTTTCTCAGCTTATAGGAATGATATGACTTGCCTCCCACCATCAGCTAAGTGTCCTCTACTTTATACTGCTTTCAGAAGTGGAAAAAAACCCCCAACCAAACAAAAAGAAAACCAAAACCAAACCACAAAAACCCCCACATCTCACCAAGTAGGTTAATGTTGCAAGTTCCTGGCCTGTGAAATGAACGGGGGAGGGGGGGGGGGAAATAATTAAAATTTACTACATAGTGTCAGATGAAATATAAGCAACATTCAGGTAATCAAACAGGAAATTCTACTAAAGAAAAGCACAAAGTCACTAGGACAGTGATGTTATTTATTGACATGATTACTCATTCAAAAAGAGAAAAAAAAACCCGTAAAGTGGCATGGTAGAGGCATTATTTTATTTATTACCAAGGCTGCACAATGAAGAACCCTACTGCATACTTTGAGACAACCACCCTCCTTGGGACATAATAAAAAAGCAACTGAAACAAAGAATGAAAACAGGATGACAAAGCAAAAAAGAAACTAAGAGATGAAGGAAAAGGAAATGGGTAGCAACAATGGTAAAACACAAACCCCTCCTCCCACAGATTCAGAAAGAAAATAAAGCTATAATACTGAAAACAAAGCCACAACCATTTCAAGAAAAAGTGTACTTTACAAAAATCTTTCCACCCCAGCTTGTTTCCACTATAATATATAAGAATAATCAAAAATACCTTTCTAAATACTACAGACTGTACAAACACAGCTATTACATATAAATACCATTGCCTGATTTCCTTTTAAGCCATGTAGACCATAAGGAAAAAGACAGAAAGACCGTAAGGGTCTTATTTCTCTCACCTACAGCAAACTGATAAGAAAATAAAACAGTCCACAGTTATATAAATCTGGTATTTATTTTACTTGAAGTTCAACCTAAAGTCTTTTTTTCAAATTGAAAGAGAAATACATGGTTATGCAAGCTATATTTAATTTTTTTAATTCTGAAACCATATACAACTGAAAAGTAGAATTACTAAGGAGGCTGGAAACAGCACTTCAGCAGATGGGAGCAGAAGTGAGATCAAGGTTTCCAAAATCATCATTATTTTCTGCATGGAATACCTTTTCTCTTGAATTTCTAATAACGTTCACAGATACCAGACTTACCTATGAAAAAACTGACATAATCCTTCTTCATCTTATCCAAACCAATCTCCAAGAGCATTTGAATTGGAATGATGCCACTGAGGGAAACAACCTCTATCTTTCCATGATAAGACTGTTGAATCAATTTACTTAGCAAACTGCTACTCCCTTGATGAATCTAAAAATTAGAAAAGATTTCTTGTGATGTAACAGTGTACAAAACATCATAACCGTTGTTTAGAAGTACAGCACCGTGGAAACAGAGGCAAACTGTGACACATGAAAGTAATTTAAAAAACAATACAACACAGAAATGAGGGGCAGTTGAGTGACAAGAACTATATTCTACTTCAAACAACTCAAAATTTTAACATTCATTGTGAAATACAAATACATACCCATGGCTGTATCTCACCATGTTCCAGAGATTTTATGACCAGTGTGAAACATTCTATCAACTCCTGATAGGAACTGACACCTTAAGAAAAAAAAAATGCAATGTTTTCTTTATCAATCCAGGCTCTCTCTCTAGCTGTTAAATCATTAACAGGCCAACACATACTTGCAAGAATGAAACTCCTCATGTAAAGAATGATAGCTGAAATGACAGATTACACTGCTTTTTGTTAAGTTTGTCGTATGATGACTTTAAAAAGGATTATTCTAAAGAAACAATAATCAAGAGACCACTGAACTGCATATGACTGTTAGAGAACAGCACATGGCAGAAGCAGGTTGTCATGTAATACATTTTGGCTACATTCTCTCTATGTACACTGAAACTCAACACATTTTTTAAATTTAACTGAACAGCTTCTATCTACAATATGAACTATTAGTATCCATTTATTCAACTAACTGCTTCCTAAGCAAGAAACAAGCCTCCACACATTGTGCAGCTGACACTGCCCTGAAGCAGGATAGATTGCAGTCACCACAGTACATTTTTGCTATCTAGTTTCAATTCAAACACAACAGTGGTTGCACTAATAGGAATGAAAGGGATTTAAAAGTTGCATAACTCCATCCCTCAAACACAAAGGAGTTGTTATAATCTCTGGAACAGCTTAACAAAAGTTAATTAGTAATCTGAAAAAATAGTATTAAATAAAAATGCATTTTACTGAAGGACTGTGAGTGGTATTACAAGAATGAAAATGTTTGTATGCAGCTTTATCAACTTAAAAATTGTCGTTCAGATCTAGAAAGACAAAAATTTTATAAAGTTTTCAGTTTTAGAGCACATGAGTACTACTGATTGTTTAGTACCTTTTACAACCAAATAAAATGAAATATAGTATCTCCTGCTAGATGTTGGTCTACCTTTATATGTCATAAGAAAGTATATCATCTTACATACCTAAAATTAGCTCTTCTAGAAAAAGCCTGCTGATAATTTTCTGAAGAGCTGATCAGTCAGTCCTTAAAACTCAGAGAAATTTATATTCATCTCACTGAGAAAGCAATACAGTATAGTAGATACAGAGAATAGAATTGAGGGGGGCAAAAACCCACAATACACTTACTTCTCATTTTGCACCATAATTGTTCAGCAAAATCCAGGTCTCCTCGCTCACTGAAGATTGATTTTATTGAACTGTCCACTGCAGCTGTGTCACATTTGATTTTCTGAAAGAGTTTGTTTGTCTTAAGTAAAAAAGGATGCCTAAGATTCAAAGACCTTATGAATTAGAATTTTCTCGAGATCAGAATTGGGTGCATCACTAATTTTTCCCCTTTTCCAGGGAAACTACTTCAGAGAAACTACTAGTGCATAGTAATTTGGAAGCCTATTTTTATTTAAAAGTGAGACTAATTCTTTTCAGAATTATCACACTGGATAATTGCTAGCTTTGGACCAGGAAGTGAAGCCTACTATCAGAAAGACTTTTGATCATAGCCAAGTAAAGCTCAACCAGATTATCTAGTAAAATCCAACTCCTTAGCTCAAGATGGTTCTTTTCACCTTACAATGGCACGATGCACGGAGCATTAGTAAATAGCAAGAATACAGTCCAGTAAGTACTAACTCAGAATATGACCTACGCTACACTGAACTCACAGATGTCTAAATAACTGTATGTATACCTAGCAGTGTCCTGGGATGCCAAAATTAATACATACATAGATTCTCAGAGCAGAGAACTATACTTCTGTTATCCTGATCCTGAATATTTTTGGTTTAGCTGATACAGAAATCATTATATTTTTAGCTTATCAACAAAATGCAGCTTCCCTCTCAATAGGAAAAAGATACAAACCTTTCCTTGTAGGCTGAAAGGGGAAAAAATGTTAGTATAACTGAAGACATTTTTATAATTTGAATTTCTCCATTGCCTTAGAATATCATAAACCTCTAGATAAATAGGACAGATATCCAATTGATACCATTAAGTTGGCCCCAAATCATTAAATTAGGCAAGAAAAGCAAATTAATGATAGAATGCAATGGCACAAAGGTCAGAACTCCTGGAAGAAACTAGGTCATCATGAGATTGATAGCTTTATGAGATGACAGACAACAGTTAAGACAAGGGAGTGGGATTGCAGCTGATACAATACAGTTACACAGTCGCAAGCTTTTGGTAGTGAAAAGGAAGGGAAAGAAGCAAAGCAAAATAGCTCCACACCACTGAGTTATATAAAAAATATGTATCATGGACAGTGGTAGACCATTCAGAATAAAAAACCAAGGAGGTTTTCTGAAGGTAAAAATTAATAGACTTTCTATTAGAGGATAGCTATAGAATTCCTAATTTTGCCTGTAAAGCCTTCTTCCATTATTTTTACACAGCAGAAACAGAAAGCAAGAGATCTATCTTTACATCTCTGTGTCTATGTATTTACATATGTACATAAATAATACACAATTCAAAACTTGAAATAGCTACAGTTATAAGGGAAACAAGATGACAAAGCAATTGGAAGGAAATGGCATATACCTCTGTTTCATTCTTGCTTCCAGATATACAATATCCATCCAGCTTCTTCTTTAAATCTAGCAGAGGAGAAAAATAAATTTCACTGCTATGGGAAAAAAAAAATCATCAAACCAATTGTATAAATCCCCAGGCACATCATAATTGACAAATACACTGCCCAGATGGCTAATAGACAGAATTTATCCATTTTAAAATTGTTTTTACTGAGTAAGGATGTAGTCTGAAAAGATAATTTCTTAACATTTTTTATTATAAGCTATATGTTTTCCCCATATAACTTTACTACATTCTATTATCTAAGTACAAACTTAAGTTCCAGTGTGGAGGCAGTAAGGGGCAGAAGGTGGTCCAATAAGTGTCTCTGGTTTTCTTCCACATGGATTTGTCAGAGAGAGTTTTTGTCTGATTTATCTTTTGAACAAGTTGTATCTACAACCTAAAAAAAAATTTACAGTTGCATTTGAAAATTCCTTCATGCATTCCTACATCTGATTCTCTTTTTAGATTTGTTTCCTAATATCTTAAACTTCTGACAGGACACATACTCTTCACAGCAGTTTTCAGAAGGAATCAGTAATTTTGGATGCTTCATTTTAAGATGTCATCAAAGGATCGTTTTCCATCACCAAAGAGACACTTAGCATGTTTAGAAGTTCATGTGCATGTCAAAACTTGAAAGATGCATCCAGAACTCTCTCAACTGCTTTTTAAACATATTTGTGTCATTTTATAAAGAAACAATTATTACTTTTATTCAAGATATTAGGACAAAGAAAAATGACAGTGATGTACTGACTAACCTATTTAACTACTTTCTGCAGGTAGTTATAGCATAGAAATTAACATCTCTAAACCAAATACTTTAAAAATTGTATGTGGAATTTCCTTTTATTTCTGTGAAAGGTGACATCCCTCTCTCCACATGTAACAAGCAGCAATTACCAGTGAGAAATTCCTGGACCAGTTCAACAGCTGATTCAGACTCTAATGGCTCAGGCCACTCAGTCACACTGGTCTTCAAACCTTCGGCCAAAGCCTAAAGGCAGCATGAAAATCAAAACAACACAAATCAGTTCTTATTTGAGGTTCTGCATGTGTCATACTTCAAAATGTTGTTAACTTCTCCAAGAATCATACATCTCTCTCTGTACAGGTAACCATGAATTTAGAAACTTCTTGAATTTCCTGGCTTTGGCATTCATAAGCTTTTGTTCTCCTTGTATTTAAGATTCCTAAAACTGAACTCAAATTTTATTCTAAAATAAAAGCTTAAAGTTATCTTTGAAACATCTGATGAAGTTTTAAATAAAGTAAATTATTAACACATAAAATCACCATTCCATGTAAATCTGAAATTGGAATTCTTCACTTATACTTACAAGGAGAAACTGCAGTTCTCTATATAGCTGATATACAGGACTTCTGGGGTCCCCAGACTCCAGTGTAATATTCTGAAAGTTCCAGAAGTTTATGTCAGTTTCAAACTTTAGAAATCAAGTGTCCTAAAATTTTCATAAGTGAAATGCATATTAGCATAATTTATAATTTAGATTATGAACACATTGTGTTGCTTATATACAGAACAATAAATACAAATGTCACGAGTCAAACTAATTTTCTATCCTTTACACTACTCATGATGTAAACTGTGGAAAGAGTTTGGGTTTGTTTGCTTTTTCCCTCTTGACTTACCAGTGTGGCAGCTGAAACTAGTGGGGGTGTCTCCAGAATCTTATCTACAGTATTCCATGTAATATCAACATATATATTGCTTTCAGATTCTACAATAGTGTCCTCTATTACAGCAGCTCTAATAAGTTCATACTGAGCAAATCCTTTTGTCACCACCTAGAATAAACAGATTAAAAAAAAAAAAAACAACGAACAAAACCACAACATTCATTGTTTTGTATGCATGCAAAATAATTTTAAAAGCATTCCACACACACACACAAAAAGGGCTAATATCAGACAAATGCATTACAACATAGGGAACTCAAATGTTACTTCAAAAGGGACTATTATACTATAGAATCACACTAAGGTGAGTTTCTAAGTAGAATCTATAAAGTACCCCAAAACCAGTATCGTAAATCCAAAACCAGAGTTTTTAAACTTAGATTGAAGACATGACAGACTGTAAAAACCTACAATAGATGAATGATGCTTCATTTTATGTGCCATTTTGAGCTCTTCCAGGTTTGCAAAATAGGTTTTATCAGCTGTAGGACCTAGGAAGGGAAAAAAGTAAGAATCAAAAAAATAAATTAAAAAAAAAAATCATTTGACACAATTCAAATTTGGCACTTAAAATTAATTCTCAAATACTCCATTTGGTCAAGTACAACTCATATTGTCCTTTAGAAAGCAGGCATTCTTCTTGTATTTGTCCTATTGATAATAAGAGCTGGTGTTAACATATAAATGTTTAGTAAGAGTCAGTGCTTGTATAAGGAGTTGAATGGTAGCAATTTAAATTTGCTAAGTTATTGCACCTGAGTGAAGGTGGACCTGCACAGATACTGTTGCATTAAGTGCATTAAAAAGTTATTGCCCCCACACAGCATGGGTTAAAAACATTTTTCTTTTCTCTCTCTTCCCCTCCCACCCCCCCTCGTTTTTTAAAACAAGGAATATAGAGCAGTACCAAGCCAACATCACACAAAGGACAAAGATAGCATGGCTACATCAATATTCCCACATTTTTAAGCCTTCTTATTTAATTTTATGGGTAACATATAACCTTACCATCACATGTAACCATATAAAAATTGATCCCTGTAATTTTGTTTCCAGCTTTGAGAGGCTCAGCTCCAAGCCAACAAGTATGTTCAGGATCAGAACCGTCACACCTTATCCAGAGAGGAGGAAGCACAACCAGGTCACTTATGTTCAAGTGGGTCATATTTGGATTTTGGACCATTGTATATAAGGAAATCAACTGCCTAGAAGTATGAACAGGAAAAAAAAAAAAAAAAGATGCCAGCAAGTGTAGCTAAATCTATCCCTTACATAAAACTTAACTCCTATCTACCATGCTTCATTAGCAGACATCAAATCATTTTACAAAAAGAATACAGTATTATAATCCTCTTTTTACAGGTAGAACAAGGAAGTCACAAAGAAAGAAGTAAGATATCATAACTGAGATATATTTCATATAATATCTTAATTTAAAGATTCTAAAAGCATAATTGAATTTTACATTTTAAGCATATTAAAAGGGTAAGTTAAACTAGTCGCCATGTTTTGGTACCATGCCTTGGTATTTTAATAACAGCCAATGACCCCAATCAGATTTTTTTTTTTTTTACAGAAGCCTTACAAAAACAAGCATTGAAGTCTTAGTAAGCTTTCTTTGCTCACCTGCACCCAGACAGTCCCATTAATCTAATGGCACAGCTTAAGTGCTTTTCCAGTACCTTGACTTTAGCTACTTTGTTAGGAACACTTTTAACCAGGGGAGGCCATTTTGCAGGATGAAAAACGGTCATATCGCCTCACTACACTAATGAGTAATTTAATTTTGGGGGACTGAAAATAATACAGGTTCTGAATATTAGGAAGAGACACAAAAGTTGCAAAGGAAAATTACATTGAAAAGGGTAGGCAGACCTTTGACACTTACTTTGCTCTTCTAACAGAAAGAGCCACTGGTCCAGAACTCTCCTTTGGTAAAAGCTCAGAGCCATAAATAGCATCATCTGGTTTTGAGTTTTCCATTGCATCACTTTCTTCATTGTGTCTCTTTTAGAGAAATGCATAGGTAAGTCAAAAAATGCAAGGTATGTGAAAATATGTGATGGGAATTCAAAAGCCTAGAGTACATTTAAAAAATTAACAACTAAGATATACACTTACTGCTTTCTGCAAAATATATATCATATTGTTGCCATTCCAAAATCTTTCAATGGGACTTTTGCGACTACCACCAATCAAACAGATCTCTACATCAGTCTGGTTAAAAAAAAAAAAAAATTAAAAACTTTTTAATACACGACATATAAATGCTGCATTTCAGCAATTTTTTGTACCAGAAATTGCAAAATTAACTAATTCCACAAACTGTTTTCCAACCCTATTGCAACCACTCACAAATCTAAGGCTTTCTTACTTCAGGAGAACAGTTACTGCATGCCATAGGTGGAATCAAACCAACTGTGACAACGCAACAACTTTCAACTAACCAACATAGAAAACTGAATCTTTAACAGGTTGATTCTATGAGAAACTGCAAGTTTGGTTCGATGAACAAAGCTTCAGATAATCCAAGATATGAGGGATCATTGCTGTCAATTAGCAACTACAGTCACCAGATATCCTTGAGATGGAGACCACGTTTAAAGTAACATTAAATATCAATTGATCACATCTCTGAATGTCTTGTGAGAGCTCTAAATGCTGTTTGGAGACAGAAAATAACTCAAGCCTGTTCTCGAGAATGAAAGAATATCAATCTTTACTTAGGCTTTTCCACACTCACAGAGAAGTATTGCTTGATTCTTCATATCTAGTCTGTTTTTCACATTACAGTATATTTAAATAATCACCTGATTTTATTTTCAAACTACTATCAAACTTCTGTAAATCCCAAGATTAGTACAGCTAAATAGCACCAGAGATTTTCCTCCAGCCTTTCCTATGTTCCAAAAGCCATTAGAAACAATTGCTATTTTCACACACATATCCCACTCCCCATAAAAGTACTTAGATAAAACACGTGCCATTAGAGACTGCAAGTTTGAAGCATAAAAATACTACCTGACCACAGTCAGACTGCTGCCGAGAAGGGCAGCTGCTGTGGCAGCTCTTTCCTCCCCTCCCAGCAGCCCCATACGGTCTCACCCACCTTCTGCACTTCACACGACCCCCACCCCATAAGGCTCTCGCCTGTACTTGATCCTTACAACCATTTTAAACAAGTCAACTGTTAACAGGTGCAAAAAATCAGGTGGAATGCAGGTATGAGGGGGGAGGTGAAGGCTGGCGCTGGCCCCGGGAAGGCGGCACTCTGATACCCAGGTCTGCTTCTCTGTCCTGAGGTAAAAGTAGATCTAAACAGGTATTGCTGAGGTGAACTTTTCTTTTGACGTGATATCCCCGCACATATCTCAGCTGTTGATCAGTGCCTGCGCGTTTTAAACATACAGACTCAGGTTATGTGACTGTATTTTCACATATGTATTTACCTCAAAGAGACAGGGGTGTTCGGGCGTACTTTCCCTTCCTTCTTCATATATTCTGAAAGAAAATAAAAAGTTAAGCTACATAAAGTTTTTTCCTCTTCATTCCTCATTAAACAGTAAGCTTAACTGCAGAGCCTCAGCAGCCTCCCCACAAGCCAGGGCCCCGCTCGGCACCCCCGCCCCAGCCACCCTCCCTCAGCAGAGCGGCCCCTCAAGGCAGGCAGACGCCGTCCCGCGCCCGCGGGGGGCCGAGACCCACCGGAGGAGGCGGCTGTACAGCTCGGCAGCCGCCCGCCGCCGCCGCTCCGCGGCCATCACCGCCCGCCGCAAACCGAACAGCGGGCCTCTCCCGCCCCCCCCGGCGCTACATCCGGGGAGGTCTGCCTAAGGAAGACCAAAAAATATTATCTTCACCCCCCAGGGGTGGGTTTTATTTATATTTATTTGCGCCGCGCGCCTCCCCGTGGAAAAAAAAAAAAGCCTTAAAAATTTTATAATTTCTGTGAGACCGGATGACCCGTCACGCCGAATCCCTCCGCCAGAAAAGAGTCCCCCGGTTTGGGAGGCGGCTGAGCGCGACCGAGGCGCCCGGAGGGAGAGGCCTCGGCACCGCCCGTCGCGGCGTAGGCGAAGGGGCTCGGAGCGGGCTGGGGTCAGGAGCCGACCGGCCGGCGCGGCAGTAGGCGGTGGGCAGGGTGCGGAAGGAGGTCGCTTGTAGTGAAGAGAGAGTAACGAGTCCTTCCTTTTCCGGTTGGGGCTGCGGCGGAGACGGGCGGGAGCACGAGACGCTCCGCCGCCGCCACCATGGTGAGGAGCGGGTCGCGGGAGCCCAGCGGCCCCAGAGGGGCTGGGGCCGTCGGTGGGCCGGGGTGGGTAGTGGGTCTAAGCTGGTGGGAGCCAGTCCCGGCGGGCAGAGGCGTGCCGCGGGCAAGCCCGAGGGCTGGAGGCGTGGGGCGGGCGGCCGGCCGGCCGCCATTTTGGAGCCCTCAGCGCTCGGCCTGCCGCGTGGAACCCGTGTGGGAAGGCCGTGCCGGGCGGCTGGCGGGCGGGCGGGCTGAAGAGGCGCCGGGGCGGGCCGCAGAGGGGGTCGTGGCCGAGAGGTTGGCTTGATCCTCTGGAAGTCGCCCTTTCTTCGGGCAGTATGGGAGACGGGGCCCGCATCGCCTTCTGGCAGGGCCTTTTTATGTTTCTCATGTATTTCTCTAAAGCGAAACAAAGCCACATGGAAGCTTTTGAGCCCACTTAGAGTGGAAGAATGGTTTCTGTAAAACCCATTCCTGGTTTTGGGTGGGTTTTTTTCCTAACCTGTTATTTCGAAACAGGCTTTAAGAGGCCGTGAAGGAGGTCTGGAACCAGGTTGCGAATGAACAACTTTTCTTGCTAATACAATTCAGATTGTGTTCTGGTTCCTTCACCCTGATCAAGTTTGTTGCTTGCTTGTGTTGGGGTGTCTGCACTAACTCCGGGAGTCAGTGCCTTGCTAGTAACGAGTGTTAGATACACAGATAGCGCTTTCGTTGCGATTAGCTGCTTAGTTTTGAGTTATTTAGTATTTTCAATACCTCTAAAATGAATTGCGGAGAGGAAAGGGAAGGAACATGCTTTGCCTGTACTACTGCCATGAGCTATTTAATAAATAACAAATACAGTGTAGTGCTAAAAGATTCTTTTTTAAAGGGTGTTGTTCAGACCGGAAAGATATTATTGGATGTCTTTTCAGCTTTTTGAAAGGAAGCTGGTGCTGCTAGCAGTTGAATTTTTCACCTCACAAATTTTGAGGCACCAGGGATTGTTCAGAGGGCCCAAACTAAACACAGAATTCACTCTGATGCTAAGTTCGATTGCTTGTAGTCATTGTGAGTCTGTGTACTATATTAGAGAAGTTGGTTGCAGCATTTCAACTGTTAAACATAATCTAAATAACAAGCTTTTGGTTAACCGAATAAACACAGGTGGGCTTTATATAGGCTTTCTTAATAGTAAATGGGAAGTAGTTTAGAAGGTGTTACTAAAAAGCCCAGAGATTCAATTCTAGATTAATTTTACCCGAGTGACTTGGAAATCTATTGAATTTCAAACCTCAGGTATAGTTTTCTGAATGTGGATTGTGCTGTGGAGCACTATTTTACGTGAAAAGTATTGCTATGATGATGTAATTTGCGTCTTATCCAGTGTTCAGTGACAGTTGCCTGCTGTCAGCAAGCTGGCACTGTTGAGTTGAAGACCCCTTCATTCTGAGCAATATTTGAAGAATTTGAATGCTAGCAATTTACTTAACTTGTGCTTAAGAGTTTTTCCTTTTTATTTTTCAGGCTTGTGCTCGACCGTTAATATCAGTCTACTCTGAGAAGGGGGAAGCATCAGGCAAAAATGTCACCTTGCCTGCTGTGTTCAAGGCTCCCATTCGCCCCGATGTTGTGAACTTCGTTCACACCAATTTGCGCAAGAACAACAGGCAGCCCTACGCTGTCAGTGAACTTGCAGGTATGGCTGTTCCACAAAATGGACAGAAATGCTTTTGACTTTAATATAGGTGGGCTAAAATGGAAACAAATTTAGAATTGAAAGAAGAGAAGCACTGTTCAGTGGGATTCCATGTAGAAGGCAAGGTAACTGTTCTGGTTATTAACAATGTGATTTTAAATTTTGTAAAATATCACTTTTTTATTATTGGGAAGAACAGCAAGGTGTTGTAAAAGTTTTGGAGTCCTCTGGGGTCTAACCTGAAATGTATATTACTGAAAGTATCATGGCGCCTAGGTCCTCGAGTGGAATCTACATTCTTTGCAAGAAGAACACAGAATATCTGAAAGTGTATCAGGCACAAAACTGTGATGAAAAACTACTTTATAATCCCTGCTCCATGTTGACCACATGAGACTTACCTGAGGCGTTTGCCAAGAAGAAACCTATGCAAATGGGCATTTGTTAGAGTTGCTTCAGAAGCTTGTAGGTGCAAACAGCTTCGGCTTCCCAAGAAATTTGTGCTAGGAACATGCATTTTCAAGTTTATTTCTGATGGGTGTTTCACATAAACATTTTAACCCACGAGGAACAGCAGTGCCAATTCAGACCTCCAAATTGAGGATCAAGCTTAGAAATGAGCATGTTAACATACTTGATTCTGACCTAAGCAGATCCTTAATATGGTAAGAGTTAATTTACCTGATCAGGATTTGTTTTGCTGAAATGATGAGATTCCACTTCATTGGTCCGTGTTTCTGAAACACATGATAACAGTGGAAGTTCTGATTGGTGCTCTTGAATTCCGCATATCTGTGACTTTGGGAAAATTGCAGTGCTGTCAGTGTCTGAATTAATTGTTCTGTTCCAGGTCATCAGACCAGTGCCGAATCTTGGGGTACTGGGAGAGCCGTTGCTCGTATTCCTCGAGTACGAGGTGGTGGAACTCACCGCTCTGGCCAGGGTGCCTTTGGAAACGTATCCTTTCATAGCTGCTGCTTGTGTCAGGTACACTGAACTCGTCAAGCAGAAGAATTATTTTTAAGTATCTAAATGTGAAATGAAATCTTCTGCTTGAGGTAATGCCTACCTACAGTGATCTGGACCACCAGCTTTGAGTAATTTGTCATGTCATTAGAACCTTCTGTGTGCAAATTCAGACTTGCATTAATGAAGAGCAGCTTTCATTGATTTCACCACCACCACTGCAAAAGTGTGGATATCTTGAATCTCGTGATACAGTCTTGCCATGATGTCGTAATTTGCGTCTTACTCTGTGCTCAGTGACAGTTGCCTGCTGTCAGCATACTGGTACAGATGGTTGACGAACAGTTAACACTGAGCAAGGATTAGAGAGTTACGCTAGAAAAAGAAGCTTCGAAAAGATTGTTCTTAACTGTAGATGCCTAGATGTGTCGTGGAGGCCGCATGTTTGCCCCAACCAAGACTTGGCGGCGCTGGCACCGTAGAGTGAATACAACTCAAAAGCGTTATGCCATCTGTTCTGCTCTGGCAGCGTCCGCTCTTCCAGCACTGGTCATGTCTAAAGGTGGGAATTCTGTCTCTGGAAATGTTTGCCTGTGGTTTTACATTCGTTGAGCAGTATCAGTTACTATGTGATTACTTGAAATCTTTCTCTGGGATAACTAAATTCTCTTTTAAAGAGTTTAAGAGGCAGTCTGTTCTTCAGTAGGGGAGTATTCTTCTTATGTACAACTTGGGAAAGTACTTTACGGTGTTGGAAGTTGGGTGACACTGAGGTGCTTTTGTGTGCGTTGCTGACACGAATCTTGTCTGTGCAGTTTATAGAAACTGAAATTGGATTTTGAATCACGTGGCAGTTCAGTTTGATTTCTGTTCGTGGAAGCCAAAGATTTGCTTAATATTTACTCAGTTACAGAAAGTAGTGTTGGAGGCAGACCCATAAGACACGTAGTTACTATGCCTGACTATGAGATGATGAATTTAATTTTCACTGTTTATCATTTTGTATCGTTTCTGAATACACAAGGCAATAACCCTGAGACATGCATACAGCCAAAATCGGTGAGTAACTTAGTGTCTTGTAAAATCTTCGCTAGGCCACCGCATTGAGGAGATTCCAGAACTTCCTCTGGTTGTTGAGGACAAAGTTGAGAGTTACAAGAAAACCAAGGAAGCTGTTCTCCTTCTTAAGAAGCTTAAAGCTTGGAATGACATCAAAAAGGTGAGTTTCTACAGGAATGTTCTGAAGAGCGAAACCCAGGTTATTTGACTCTGCCATTGTTACAGTAGGAATTCCAAAGAGTCGGTTCTGTTTTGATTTGATGCTGCTAGAAATCCCTTGGTAACAAAACTACAAGAAACTGTAAAAAAGAGTTTAAGCAAAGTAAATTTCTTACTGCGCTGCTTTACTCTAATATAGTTGTCTTCATTTCAGTGTTGCTTAATGTTAATAGCCTTTTTTTTTTTTTTTTTTTTACTCTTATGAATGAACTTCTCACTGGTCCGTGTTTCAGATAAGCAGTGATGATTGTGAAGTTCTGACTAAAGCAGTTTTCTTGTGTCTTACTAGTGGGATTTGGACTATTTTGAATATTCACAAGTTTCATTTTTATATAGGTTTATGCCTCCCAGCGTATGCGGGCCGGAAAGGGTAAAATGAGGAATCGCCGTCGCATCCAGCGCAGGGGACCCTGCATCATCTACAACGAGGACAACGGTATCATTAGAGCTTTCCGGAATATCCCAGGTAATTTCAACTTGGGGCACACTTACTCTTTTGTTGGGACACTGCTGAGAATGATGAGATTCCACTTCATTGGTCCGTGTTTCTGAAACACATGATTTTGTGGAAGTTCTGACTCACTGAAGTAGCTAATGCATTCTTTCTAAGAACCTGTTTCGGTGATGTTGAGGATGTTCATGACAAATGTTACACCAACCCTAAACTGCGTTTGGAGCAGTTAAAAATGAGGCTGTCAAGTCTGTTCCTGGAAAAAGGCTGATAATTCGTTTCAAAAATTCAATAGGTTTTCGTACGTAGGTGTATGTAACTGTAGTGTAAAAGCTAATAAGCCCCTATCTGTTTCTGCGTACTGTCTCCTCTGTTTATTGCTTGGTCTTGTATTCCTTGATTTTAATTCCCAATCAAAGGGATCGGTTTGTCTGTTTTTTTTCTCTAGGAATTACTCTTCTCGACGTGAACAAGCTGAACCTGCTGAGACTTGCTCCCGGGGGCCATGTCGGGCGTTTCTGCATTTGGACGGAAAGCGCCTTCCGCAAGCTGGATGATTTGTATGGCACCTGGCGCAAAGCTGCTACACTGAAGAGCGACTATAAGTAAGCACGGCCCAGCGTCGGGGAGAAGGGAACGGGGTGAAACAGGCTTGGGAGAGCAACCGTTAGTCACAGCTGCTTCTGCTTGGAGGTGGAAAATGAATACTAATATTTTTTCCCAAATGCCTCTTTTCAGTGAACTAGCCGTGGTTTTTATTGTCCAACTTACCCTATGAATGTTTGTTCCACAGCCTGCCAATGCATAAGATGACCAATACAGACATTGGAAGAATCATGAGAAGCCAGGAAATCCAGAAGGCGCTGCGTGCTCCAAAGTAATGATTTTTCTCTAACGACTGTGAACTGCAGTCTCTTTAGCAGATCAGAAATCTCTCTGCATTGGGATGTCAGACAGGGCTGGGTTTCCTTTAGCTTCTGGGTATAAATACTAGGAATTACGGTTTCCCAGATTTCAGGGAACATTTAGCAGAACTTGAGTTGTGAAATGAGGTCTTGATACATGCCTGTTCTTTTCAGGAAGAAGATTCGCCGCAGAGTCCTGAAGAAGAATCCACTGAAGAATCTGAGAATCATGATCAAGCTGAACCCCTATGCCAAAACGATGCGACGCAACACCATTCTGCGCCACGCGCAAAATGTGAGTGAGCGCAGAAGCCGGTTACAGCTGAAATTGGTTTTAGTACTTCAGATTACATGCCTGATGATCTTTTTTTGTCTTTTTTTAGCATAAACTTAAGGAAGAGAAGAAAGCCAAGGCCAAGCTCGCGGCCAAGGTCCCGGTGGAGCCCAAGGCAGAGAGCGCAGCCAAGACTGCTGCAAAGGCCAAGGCCGAAGCATAAACCCAGTGCAGTACTTTATCTGTTTGAGTGCAGAAAACTGTACTGTGCATTTACAACTAATAAATTTTATTGGAACGGAGCCGTGCTGTCATATTTTTTTGACGCGGTTGTGCGTTTTCGAGCAGGTTTTAAAACGGAAACTCTTTAAAGAGTGGAAAAAAAGAGGGTGGTCTTTGCAGTCGTGTTTTTTGAAGCCTTCCTCTTTCCCCTTTAAAGCGGCCGTGACGCTGAGCGGCCGCGCGGTGGCAGCTGCTGCCCGGAAACGTGCAAATGGCGGCGGCGTGACGTCGGGCGGAGGCCGGCCTTCACCGCCTCCGCCGGCGCTGCAGGGGGCGCTGTCGCTCCCCGCTTACCCGCCGGCGGCGCGAGGCAGGCGGGCGCGCGGCGGAGGATGCTGAGCCGCCTGCAGGAGCTGCGCAAGGAGGAGGAGACGCTGCTGCGGGTGAAGGCGGCGCTGCACGACCAGCTCACGCGCCTCAAGGTCAGCGCCGCCCGGCCGGGGGCGAGCGGGCGCGGGGCCCTCGCCCGGGGCGGGGGGGGGTGCGGCGGCGGGCCCGCTCCCTCGGCCGCGCGGCGGGAAGGACGGAGCCGCCGGGGCCGCAGGGCCGGGCCCGCCCCGCTTCTCGTTCTGAAGTTATCTTTTTTTTAACGCTCTGGAGCTGTGAACGAGCGGCCACCTGCCGCCTGGGCGCCGCTGTGAGGGCTTTGGCTTGTTCGCGGTGGCCTCGGAGCCTTTTGACCCCCAGCGCGCCCCCCGCAGGAGGGCACCCCTGAACGCGGCCCTGCGTTGGCGGGGGTCGTCGGTGTCCTGCTGTGTGTTGAAGCTGAAGAGTGGTGAAACAGGCTTTAAAAGCTTGGCTGTTGATTATTCGAAAACAGTTTAACTTGACTCAATTTTAAGTATTTAACGCTTTAAGTAGAGGCCAAGAAACAATTTGCCGCAAAGGCTTCCGCGTTCCCTTGTTTGCAGGTGGAAGAGCTGGCGCTGCAGTCTATGATCAGGTCCAGAGAGGAGAACGTTACCGTCTCTTCGTCAGCTGTCGCAGAGGAGACTCACAAAGTAAGGGTGGTCCTGGCCTGGTGGAAGGAGAGGGGCTGGCTTCCCCTGTGATGGGGTGTGTCGGCAGGGGTGACAGGGAGAGGAGGAGAGCTGTGTGGATGTGATGGCCTATAGGTGTTTCTGTGGGTGGTTTTCATTTGGAGTTCTTAATGTTGACCTTGTTTATGCTGCTCATCAACTGAAAGGCTCAGCTGTAAAATCTGTCTGGTTTGTTGCCAGTTTATGTTTCAAGGGTTTCTTTCGCCTTTTCCCGTCTCTGAAAGCAGCATGTTGTTTCCAGGGAGGTTGGGAAATCCCTGCTGTGTATTGGTGTAGCTTCAGTTTGCCGTTTATTAAACACTGCTTCCAATACTCTTTTAACTATGACAACCTGGTTTAGCCTGATCGCAGGGGATGGAGGCACAGATAGCATCTGAACTTTTTACTAAATATATGGTCAGCCTGAGCTAGTTGAAACTCCTCTATGGAGAACTGGTGCTTGGCACTGTGATGGGCTCTTCCAGTCAATAGTTCTAGTACTGAGATTTCTGAAAGACGCTGTGACTGCGCCAATTTAATAGTGATTTGAGAAGCATTCGGTATCACTGCTGGTTTTGATAATTAGCAAGATGAATCTTTTATTGTGACAGACTCTTGGGCAGATGGACAACGAGGCTGCTATCAATCAAACTGAATTACATCTAAATCTTCAAGATGATGAAGAGGAGGAAGAGGAGGAGGAGGAATCTGATTCTTGAGAGAAAAAAAAAGGAGATGGTTTTTAATACAGGCTCAGGAATTTCTTCTTCATTCATATAAAATTCACCAACTGGTTTTCATTTTGTCCTGTATATGGATAAGAACTATACGATATACCAGACTCTTGGAGTCTAGGGAAGTTACACTTGAACACATGAGTGTCACAAGCTTGGCACATCTTGACTTAGATTTTAAAATTAAAATTTGCTGCACAAATATGTAGCATAATCTGTTCCATATTTAAAACCTAATGTAGCTTACTACATCTTTATATGCAGATGGAAGAAGTCATTAATCAAGTCAGACTAATTCAACATGTACACTAAAAGCAATAATTCATCTGTTCTTATTTCCTGATGCTGAAAAATAAAACCAGGCCATGGAGGCTGGTTGCTGAACCAATGATTATATTATAACCTCATTTGCTTAAACTGCAAATTTTAAGACACGTGGTGAGAAAAGATGTGTCCAGGACTGTCTCCAGGCTTTCAGCTGCTGTGTTCTCAGTTATGCAGAAAACTGGACTTACACTCCCTATAAATGTGATAGAAATTTCTGTGTTCTTACACTGGGGGAAGCAGGTACTGCACCATCAACCTAATTCCGAGCACGGTGACGAGGTGGCCTCTCTCTGTACCTACTGGTGCTCTTCTTAAGTACTGTCAGTCTGACTGTAACAGTGAAGTATTTTCTACTTCTTGCTCTTTCAGAGTAGCAGCCAATTAGCCTTTCATGTGTCCACAAATTGTACGGTAAGAATTGGTCCCTGTTACCTTTAGTAAGGAACTAATATTTTAAAATTAGCGTTATTTTCTTTTTCCCCTCACAGTAACTTCATAAATCAATGCAAGTCCGCTTTCTGCTATCAAGTGAGCTTCAAGGAGGAGTATGAGGAGTTTAGTAACTTAGTTGTAAAGTGATGTGAAGTCCTCTCCACAATTTCGTTAATGGTACGGTAATAAGCTAGTGCTGCTCTTGCCGATAGACAATATGTTCTTTCTCCTTGTGGAGTGCAGACACTATGTGGTGCAGCTGGTTATTTTATCAATTCTTAAAGACTTGATTTAAATCATAGAAAGCCAAACTCTGTTAAGCTGATAAAAACAGACAATAAAAGTAATATTCTAACTTGGCCACTTTGTCAACTGTCTTCCTAGGAAAATAGTCAGTTATATCCAGGGTTGTTCATTGCACAACTAGTGTCTAAAGGTGCTGTCTCTGGCATCACTTGGAGAAAATGGAATAAACACTCTTCTGAAATTTCCTTTTAAGAGCAGGTAAGAAATGTGGAAAAGTGGCCCATGTCCTGGGCATGGTCAGAACAGTAGTCAGTCTCCAATGAGTTCCTGCCACTGTTGAGGCAAGATGTTTGGCTGTTACTTAGTTTGTAGTGATAGAAACTGAATGTTGGAACATAAATGTAGCTTCATACTGTACTAAAGACTAGTTGTTTTTTGAGAATCCTGGATGTCTTAGTGAAGCAGCTTAGAATGTGAGTGCAGGAGATCTAGCAAAGCTTTCCCAAGACCAACAGGGAAAAAACCCCCTAGAGTCTGAGCTGAAAATGTTATGGCTTGGAGTGTCAATAATTCTTTGAAAGTATGTGTGTGAAGAGCTGGTTCGTAGGAGCTCAGAAGCTGGCCTGTCCTTTCTTTGCATGTTTCAGCTCCAAAAGGGTAATTTTGACAGTTGAAAAATGTTATTTTTCCCCAGCATGGTCTTCTGTCATGAAAACCCAGAGTGGTTTTCATGGACATAGTTTCTGCTGCCTTCTGTGAATGAGTCCCTTGCTTGCTTTTGGATTAAAACAGACCAGTTCTATTCCATGTTGCAATAAAGTACTCTTCCTGGTGTCCTACTACATCTAACTGTGCCGGCAGTGTTCTAATTATTGCTGTCTGTGGAGCAAACAAGTAAAATGGAAGTTAAATCTCTAAAAACTTGCTGTTCATATACTAAGTATTTCTCTTTAACACACAGAAAAACTACAGTAGTTTTTAGTGTGTATAATTCACATATAAAACTCAGGACAGATTTTAAATTAAACACTACACAGCCTTGGCATGACTACCAAGAGTCATATTCAAGTGAGGACAAGCTGAAGGAAGCCCTTGAGATGTCAAGTAAGTAATTTCCTACTGCTGATGGGTTGAGCGCTATTCTATCCCTCTCTCTGATACTTGATGCCATTGGCCAAGTGGAAGTTCATGTCTAGACTGATTGAGATTCCTCATGGGAAAGAACTTCAGCCATTTCCTTGTCTGAAACATCCTTTCAAGGAACTGAACTTTTTATAGTGCTGCTCAGCACAGCTGCTGAGAGCAAGACTTTGTGCTGAGGACACATAAGGTGTACCCACCTCTCCCTGTTCTGTTGCACAGCAACAGCAATTGGCTTGCCCAGTAGCTTACAGAAGCTGAACTTCTGAAGAAAAATAACCTGAAGAAATGAGTGTAGTACAATCACTCTCAGTTAACAACAGATGCAGGCAAGCAGGTCTTCCCTCTTGCTGGGTGTATCACAAGGTTCCTGTGTTTCATACCACAGCACTGGTTTGCCCTGCAAAAACACCCCTCACACCCCCACCCAGGGGGTTACAGCACTGATCTGAGCATCAAGTGCTTCATGAGTTGTGTGAGCACTACACAGACAAAACCTCTGCAGTCAGGCTTCCCTCAGGCATTCCACAGAAACCCAGTAAACAGGATATTGGCACACTGCAATGGCAACTGATTTGAGCCCTGTTTTCACACATTGTCATCTTACATGTGCCATCTTGTACCTCTTGGAACTAAGGATGTTGCATGGTTGTGGAAAAATACATAGAAAAGGGGTGTGTAAGGCAGCAATGACTTCAGATTAAGGCTTTGGTTAAGTTTTTGAGTTTAAAAAAAAAAGCTTCAAGTAGTTACTTGATAATATATTTATTAAGAGAATCCATTGCTAAACATCTGAGAGAATAAAACAATAGAGGATCTTCATACACTTTAGACACTAAACACAGCTGTCATGAATCTTTAGGTTAAAAGAAAGCAAATTGCCTGGATCTTTGTCTTGATTCTGTAGGACAGTTCCAAGAACTAACTTTTAAAAATCAATTAGAAAGACATACATCACTAAATCCAAGTATGATGATATGTTTTAAAAATAAATATAGAAATATGAACAAGTCTACAATTAGAATATTGCCCTGTACATTCCAAGAAATGCAGAGCTCTTGCCTTCTTTACCTGGAAAGAGAGATCTCTAAACAACAGCAAAGGTAGAACCATTAGGCCTAACTTTCAGATACAGTTTGGCAGCAGCAAAAGCATGCTCAACAGATACAGTTTTGGAGCATCCCTAACCCTTTTTGCATGGGAGATTAGGTAAGCATGATTGAAGTACCAACGATTTACAAAGAATCTTGATAAAGTTCAAACAAGCTGAGGGTAAACACCCCCAGTGATATTTTCATTAAGAAAGAATATCCATAATCACTTAAAATCAGCAAGCACTGTAACTTAAACATCTTACATTTTGGTCGGTAAATGAATGTAATCCAATACAATACCAATTAGTTTATGACAAAATTTAAAACCATTTGGCACATGCTATAAAGACATTCTTCCTTAAGAGGTGAAATACATGTTTGAACAGGTACAAGCTGAGGAAATAGGACCAAAATAGCATTGCTGTTAACAGATGTACAGTACAGGATTTGCTCTTCCATATTCAGACTCCAGCAGCATGCGTGGGTGTACTCGGTTGGTTAAGGCCTATGGTTGAACAAAGCCACCCTGCAAAATCCACCTCCTCCGCTTCAGACCTCTTAATGAAAGCATGAATCTAAGCAGAAGAAAAGAATATTATTATTCAAGCCCTCAATCTGTTAAATAATTATTTTGAATAACATGAAATACAATAAATCCAGTTTGCTGTCGGTATTCAAGCTAGCTATAAAATTTGGCAAACCACATGAATTGACCAGGAGAGCTTTTCTGCAGCATTACAGAAATAGCCAGCATATCAAATGTACACACTGCAAAGTATTCCAGAGGAATACTGCCTACACAGTGCCTATTGCAGAATACTTACACCACAGTATGCAATAAGAATGTGACTCAGCCATTTGAGATAATACTCTGGAAGATGTCTGCCTGTGCACAGAAAGGCTTTTTGTAATAGAAGGAGTCTGATTGCATTTTGCACCCTTATTCCACAGCAGGATCAGGGCAGGGAAAAGTTCTACTGCAGAAAATAAAGTTAAGTCCTAGCATTATGCTTAAAGCCATGAAAAAGATTCACTGAAACTGAGAAGGTCATTTCATGCAGAAAAAAAATGCAGAATTTGTTTGTGTCTAGTAGTTCTACCAATTCTGCAAGACAAAGCTGATGGAGAAAGGCAAATTTTGTGTTTCACAACAGGTGATAAAAAAGTATTTAACTAGTCCATAAAGTATGTGGAATTTTGTTCTTTTGTCCTCCTAAAAGCAATAATCTATATACTTTATTATTGACTAACAAACTCAAGAAAGAGAGAATCCTTTTGCTCATTAAATTAATAGCATTAGGTCATATACTCATTGTAATTATCAAATGGCAGATGCCAAAACCCACCAGTTTTAGTCTCCTTGACAGTCCCTGTTCTTGGAGTGTGTGAAAGCCTGCAGCCCCTTGATCTCTGGATCAGAAAAGCAGCCCCTCCTGTAAACTGTTTGAGCTGTTTGTGTCAAGGGCCACAAACTACACTCTAGGCCATATGCTCTGACCCTGATCTCAGGACAGCTGAGGAATCCAACCTGCATGGAAAAGTGCTCCTAGTTCAAGTTAAGAACTTCCACTTACCATCAGCTGCTTCAAATCAGCTCTCTCAGCAGGGTTTTTAATTAAACTAGGGAAATAGAAAGTATTACACAAGTTACACACTATTATCTTCTAAAATAAGGATTAAGTTATATCATGTTGGTGCACTGCCTTGGTCTGCAGAAGATCACACTCTAGATAAAAGCATTAGGTCATGTAGTGCCTCTCAAACATAGATCAGGGCCTGTAAGCAATTCCCTTCTGTAGGTTTCACAGGTATTGTTTTACATATGAAATCCTGAGTTGTCTGATACTGTTCAGTGGAGACAGGAGTGAGTATCTATAACCAAGCCAGTGAGATCAGACTCCCATTTAAACAAAAACTCAACAGTATGAACCACATTATCCCTCAAGTTTCTTTTACCCAAGTCTGTTCAATCTCAGTATCAAGTACAGCTATTGCATTACTGTTCTTCCTTTTGGAAACAGTAAATATGTATATATAGCCTTTAATAAATAAACTAGCTTTTCAAACTGTAATGCACTGCCTCCCTTAGCACTGAATATACTGGTTCATTTACCATGGCCTACAAGTAGGGACTCTGATTGCCAAGTTACTGATACAGTAAGACAGCAGGGCTGATCCCAAATGTGTCCCTTGGCAACTTAGCCATAGAGAAAATACTCACCATTTGTTAACAAAATCTTGAAATTCAGAACCAAAAACACCATTGGGCAGTTTTGGAGGTGGCTAAAAATAAATAAATAAAATCAGCAGTCATTCAGCATAACTAATACATGATGATGCACAACCTACCCAGAGACTCTATATCTGGGTAAAGCTGTAAAGCCCTAGCACTTACCCAGGCCTTTGCTCAAAGCTGAGCTTTGAAACAAATGTCAGGCAGACCTCAGCTTCCATACATATGAATAAGGGATGTGCTGTCATATGATTTATAAAAGCAAAGATGCTGAGTTTAACACTGGCTAGTTTTGGTTCTCTCACAGCTGCTGGACTTTAGGTATTTCAGTAATAAATCAGACTAAAGACAGTTTCTACTGTGTGGGGTGGGTTTTGTTGATGGTTTGGGGTTTTTGGGTGTTTTGTGGTGTTTTTTGGGTTTTGTTGGGGTTTTTTTTGGTTGGGTTTTTTTATTTTTCTCCTATAACACACACCTGAATGCAGTTAACACAGCCTTGAGCTGTCATTAAAAGAAGGCTCAGAGCAGCTGGCAGTAATTAGCAGTGTTACTCTCCTCACGACTAATCTCCAGTTTGGGGAAGGGAAGATGCCCTGCACATCATTAGTTCAATAATCCTTTCGATCTAAATATTCTGTCCCAGGGAATGAATTTGTTGGGGTTCTGAATTCAAGAAGAATTCTGATAAAAGAAAGAAGAGGTACTACGTAAACCTGCATATTATTGTCTTGTTCTCCATGACATTTGCTATAGGATCAGAGCCAAGTTTTTATTCTTATACCATGGGTCCTGCAAGCACTAACACTTGGGTTACTTTTAAGTACAGAGTTGAGACATGGCCTGCATTCAGTTACGCACTGGTTTACAGACTTCATTGGATGTAGCAGCTCATGCTGAAGATTGCTTGCGCTACAGCAGAGGTGGCAGATGATAATATTGCCAAATTCTCAACTACTGCAGCTTTTCAGCTTAAACTGACCTCCTCATGGATGCTATGAGAGCAGGACCGTACTGTCCTAAGTAATCCAATGCTAACTCTATTCCAAGAGTTAGTGCTGCCATATTAAAGTGTTATATAATATGCAAAATAGGTTTGTAACATGAGGGGAGAATTGTGCATGCAGATGAGGAACAGAAACAATTTATCAGTACATGTACAGTAGCATAAGCAATGCCAGTCTTTGCAGGGACCTAGACACCAACTGTGCTTTTTGAATAGTATGTCAGACACACTTTTTTATAATTCATTCACCTGGAACAATTATGTTATCCAGCTGTTACAAATGGTAGCTAACATGAGCATGCTTTTTGGGGGGGCTGGGGGGGGAGGGAGGGAGGCAGGAACTACAGGACACAGACAGACACTACCACAGACACACAAGCAGCGGAGTCACATGAGTTTCAGTAGCACCTGTGAAAATACTGGAAACAGACTATCAATTCTAAAATACCAAGTCTCAGCTAAGCTACAAGGCTAATTAATAATGTGAAAGATACAGTATTATAAATTAGGTTTTTCATGAAACTAAACCAGATTACATAAAAAAACAGTTTTGTATATGCTTGATCGTACCATTTACTATTAACGGTCCTAACAGGTTGCATGATCCAGGCTGGAAAAAGTACAAACCTACTTAAATGATGCAGAGAAAAGAACTAGAATTTTCCTGGGAATAATTTAAAATCAAGCCAACACACATAACAAGAATATGTCTCTCATACTGCAGCAATAAATGATCAGAAGACCCAGCTTATCCTAACACTAATCCCACACTCCTTCAACTTCTGGAATGCTTTAAAAATTTACAATTGTATTAGTACAAGTGCAAATAGTCAATTACCTCATTGACGATGTAATCAAGAAGTTCAAAGATTGCCATCGGAGGTCTGCTGTCTGGTCCATAGGCTAAGAAGAAATTGTAGCAGTGGAAAAATAGTGTTACTCTCCTTCCCTGGTAGGGGTGTTTTATGAAGCTAAGTCATACACTCCGTTCTTACATGGCATCCAGTAGACTTACAGGGAAAAAAAATAAATGGAACAGCAACACAGTAATACTTTCATGCAAAGGGACATTGTTTTCAGGTCTGCTCCAAACCATTAACTTCACTGGGAATCATCCTCCTGTACTTTGATCTGCATTGCATCTTGCAGAGATGAACCGTAACAACAGACTGGGATCTTAATGGTGTTCATGAACAGCTCAGTTATTAACAAAATGATCTCTGGTCCTTGATTTTCAGATACCTCCTCATAGTGAGACTGAGCCAGGTGCCCAACACAATCCTGTTGGTTTTGTTTGTTTTGGTTGTTTTTTTAAGTTTAAAGCCACACTACGCAGACCAATATCAGGTAAGGAAGACCTTTAAGCTGACAGAGAAGGGTATTAGAAAAGCATTTAACAGATTGTTGTAACTTACAGCTCACTGGTCGACCAGGTGTTCTTTGCCGGGGCGAGGTCTCTGTGACTGGAGAATCTCCCTCTACTGGGCAGCCAAACATTAATTCAAGCTCCTTAGAGTCAGGAGGAGGAATCGGATATCTGCCAATAGCCATTTCTACCAGTGACAACCCCATACTCCATATATCTGATTGCACCGAATAATGAGTTCCCTGTAGTCTTTCCGGCTACAAAAAAAAGGGGGGGGGGGGGAGGAGAGACAGTATTGTAACAAGAAAGAAAAAAAATATATTCCACAATAGCCTAGATAAAATGAAGGATGAAACCCCAACTTAGTATAACATGTTCCAATGAGTGACTTACTGATCCTTCTCTTTAAATATCTCATCTGGAGTGCCAGAAGTTCCACGGACATTGCATACCACCACTGCAAATAACTTTGAGACTTTTTAAAAATTATGCTATTATGTTGCCATTTTATTTCTTTATCATAATATCTACATGTTGCAACTATTAATGATGGAATTACTGAAGAGCAAGAAAGCAAAACTAGTACGGACAGCTAAAAGATTCACCTGGTTTCCCTAAGAAGCTGTTCTTGGTTTTCTGCCTTGGGAAGGAGAGGGAAAATATATTGATTCTATACAGGTCCAAAAGTGACCTGGTGCTCTAGCAATAATCTTGTTTGTGACACTTCTCACCTGATAGCATTCTGACAGCTCCCCATAGCAGAAATGCATTTATGCAAGGGCTATTTTATATATATGCATACTGCAGTTTTAGATCCATATTCAAATAATTCCTAAATAAACTGTTGAGCTCTATAATCCATTGAAATGATAATAAAACATAACATACAAATTGAATGATAAAGTATTATGCAGGGCACAGACCTTTCCTGGAGGTATAATGATTGAAAAATATATACAAGATAGGAAGATAGACATATGTTCTGCCAGCTTAACCACTTGCACATTATGGCCTGACAAACAAAAATACAATAGGCTTAAATTTTTCTCAGGAAAAAAAACAAACTGGAAAGGGAAAAACACAAACAGAAATTCTGGATAGATTATATCCACATGCTAATGTAAGTATTAAAAAAAATGTATGCAGGTAAGAAAACAGACTCAGCTAAAAATATATTTTGTATTGTGTTTAGGAGACTCAAACACTGGAAAGATATTTAGGTATGGGATTTTTTTGTCAGTTGAATCATGATTAAAACCATATCTGGATATTCCGGTCACATTGCTCCAAGGATCCTCAGTTTCAATCAGTGTACCCATCTTCTGTTTCTGCCTACAGAACTAAAACATAAGATTAGCCCTTAACTAACTCTTTTTGCTTAGTTTTCGCACTTGCTTTATCAGTACCATGTTGAACGCTAAATATGGCTTCTGCAAATTTTAGTACATTGGTCTACATGATCCTCGAATCCATTTTTACTAAGACTTCTCAAAGAAAACGTTCACTTTGCTCTTCTGTTCTCTTTTTAAAATCAAGCTCATATTTTACCAAAATGGTGCAGATTCTTGCCTTGACTATATTCATATTTCAGAAAATTATATATGCAGTTTTAAACTTATTCTCATAGAATGTAAGAATGCAGTACTATGGTAAAGTCTCTTCCCTCTGCCATAATGGGTGATAGTTTTGTTAAATTAATTTTGTAACATTAACTGAGATTATAGTTGAGCTTTCTCCAGTGTCCCACCTCAGCTAGTTCCAAAGCCATCTAGATAAACTACACAATTGATGGACAATGGATAAAGATACCCCAAAACAAAGACACATATTTTATGAAAATCTTTTGCAAGTGTAAAGTAAGAAGTGAGTAGATGAGAAAAAGCAGGAAACACACAGTACTAGTTATACAAAAATAATTAAAATCTAGAAAATATGTTCAAGTTAAACACTGTTGGTTAAACACACCGTCATATGGTAGAACAGGATGTTTGGCATGTAACAATTCTATAGCTGTTATTTGAAAAAACATGTTAAGGGAGATACTGCAAGGAAAGGTACTTCAGACACTATCAAAAAGAATAAATAAAATCACCATCATGGCTTGGTCTGTGACATATGATGACAGACAGCAAAGCTAAGTCTCAGTCTGTAAAAACAATAAATTGAAGAAAACTGAAGGTAGACAGCACTTTGCTCTCACTCCTACTAGAAGAAAAAGGGAAAGCCAGTAGTATGTCAAAGACCCAGAAGGGATGGAGCTGTAAATTTTTTTTGCTAGCTAGCAACAGCTCCTAGATGTATGTGGGAACATAAGCCACAGTTTTATTTCAAGTATGTTACCAATATTAAATGACAAAAATGAGAATACTGTCTTTGATGTTGAAATGCAGGTCCTGTGCCAAGCAGAAGCAGCATTATTATGCTTTTTTCCTTTAAGTTTAAGCCCACACAGTTTCAATCCTACAGCAGAATCTCTGAACACTCTGATTGTATTGAATTAATTGGTTGTATGCTGAACAAGGTGTGTACATTAGGAGACCTGTTATTTCCATTAACTGTGACTTTCATATAATGCAAAGAGTTCATCTGAAGAACAAGGTATTCTTATACTTATATTCATATACAGGAATAAAGAACACCCTGTAAATAGTCTCAGATTAGCTGCTGTGGCCTTGTCCACACTAGCCACTCCCATGTTTTCTCTTGTTGCTGCAGCCATGTTGGGTTCCCAGGAGCAGCCATGACAGGATCACTAGCAAGGCAGCAGCTTGCCTACATAAGTGACCACAGCAAAATGCTGAAGTGGAAGGAGAACCACACTTAAGGAAAGCAAACTATAAATACTGGGCTTTTTTGGAAACACATGTATACAAAACCCAAATGCATTACCCGACTGGATTCTGCAACGTAGATGCAACTGCATCTCTTTTGTAGTGTTATAAAATATCCCAAGTTGCTTGGCTTTTCTTGCAACAGTTCTTTCCCCACACACACAGCCTGATATGATACGGGAATATTCCTGGAATGCAGGAAGCGCTGAACTATGAACAGCATTAGTAATGGCAATAGCTGGTTTCTTGTTTGATTACTGGAATTGCAATAACTCTACTATAATGTATAGTAAACTCAAAGCTATAAAATCTGTACTTACAGACATGTAGGAGCGTGTGCCAACAAACGAGTTTGCCATAGAATCTATCAGTTGTCCACTGACACCAAAATCACAAAGCTTGATTTCACCTCTAGAGTTTACCAAAATGTTAGATGGTTTAACATCTGGAAAAAAATTAATGGATTATTTATATTTATAATAGATAAAATGGGAAATTTGACAATGAAAGTAACATAAAAGGTAAGAATTACCATGTGTGTCCCTTTGTTTCCCTTCTATGACACAATTCTATCCCTTCTCTGGGAATACTCAGAAGAGATTTGGTTCCCTACCCAGGCCCATTTCACAGGCACTCAAACACAGAAAAACAAAAAGAAATTTTTAAAATCCCAAGCGTGAAAAGGCAGTTAGTTTTAAGTTTTGATTTCACCCTGTTTCTTGG
Organism: Haliaeetus albicilla; assembly: GCF_947461875.1. Classification (NCBI taxonomy): domain Eukaryota; kingdom Metazoa; phylum Chordata; class Aves; order Accipitriformes; family Accipitridae; genus Haliaeetus; species Haliaeetus albicilla. Next base: position 26,365,568 of record NC_091494.1, on the reverse strand, counting down.
CTTTCAAATATTAAGTTTGGGCATCTACATCCTCCTTGGAATGACTAACAATTGAGATAAATTTGTAAGTGTATGTCAGCATAACTCCTCTTCAATTATGTTCTTTCGCCTAGAAATGATCAATAAAGAGGCCCTACATATTTATTTTATAAAGGTCAATGAACTACAGCAGCAACACCATCATCCCTAACTTAGCCTTCATATGTACACAAGCACAAACCATCCTACAGCAAAACAGTTCTTGGAGCATGTTCTTGCTGTTCTGGGTTTTGTCTGGTTTTGTTTTTTTTGTTTGGTTGGTTGTTTTTCTGGGGGGTGGTGGTGGTCTTTTTGTTTGGTTGTTGTTGTTTTGTGTTTTTTTTTTTTTTTAAAAGCCCTGAAAAAAAAAATTATCCTATTATTGAAATTCTGCATTTAAAATGCTTTGAGATTGTTTACCTGTGACAGAACCCCCTCGTGATTTTGAATTCATCACTTTTTCCAAATGGAAATTTAATACGGGACACTGGTAGCTAAGCAACTAATAACAGCTATTTATGAATGCAAAGGTACAGAGAACAATTGTTTAGTATTTCTTTTATAGCTGTAAGAATTTTTTTAAATATATCTTGCTGCTTAGCTGGTCATTACCAATGCATTATCGAGACAGGTGATCAACAGCTCACATTTGCAAAGTAACGCTACAGAAAAAGGGGTACTATAAATTGGGTTTGAAGAAAGAGATCAGCTCAGCCTATCAGAATTTCACTTTCGATTCTGCTATTCAAAAGCATATCCAGAAGTCTATGGTTTGTAGCATATTTTCATTTGCTTTTCACTTTTAAACACAAACATATTCCAGGTAGCTTTCATTTCAGTGACACAGGAACTGATCTTTGTTATGTCACCAGGATGTCACTGGAAAGATGATACTAATGTGGCTCCACATCCCTGGAAAAAGATCTCCACGCGGAAGGTTATGCCTCACTGAACAAGATCCATGGAGATTGGAAATGAAGACAAAACTGTGTTTTAGCTGTTTCTCCCCCAGCCCTCTTTTATTTAAGCTTTGTTTTGCTCTTTAAAGTCATCTACTTTTGGAAATTGTGGCTACGTTTTCTGGTTCCTGACATCACCTTTCTATATAACTGAAACTGTCCAGGCACACTGGAAACAGCATTTTGTGACAATTTGTGTCTACACAAGTTCTTCTAAGCTCAGCTACAGGACAGCAAGCCTTCAGCTTGTCTGCCTTGCTTGGAGCAAGCATCAGCCCACAGAAAATCCACACAGTGATCTAACACAAACTACTGGCGGGTCTTAACACAGAGAAAGTTGTGCCTGTCTACATCATCTTTCTCCTGCAAAAAAAATCCCAGCTGCTTTTGTCAGATACAGTCTTTCTCCTTATGGAGGGGGAAGAATATAGGCACGTATTTTGTGTGTACTACTTTTAATTCCCCATCCCTAGGAAAGGAACTGGCTTATAAACATTGCTCTCCTCAATAGATTTTCCTCCTGTAAGAGCAGCAGAGGTACTGGGCAGTTCGTGGAGCTGTTTACCAGGCAGGAAACATAATGTTACACTCTGGTTAACTTGGAGCAGGGCTTCAGTAAGGAGAGATTTGAGAGGCCTCCTGGGCAGACAGCCAAACCTTCTGCAAGTTCCACCTCCTTTGTGCAAATTTTGACTCTACTTGTAGAGACCTCACCACAAGTACACTTCACAATGAAAAGGAAGAATCCAGTCTAGGAGCTTGACCTATCAATTTAAAATGCCAGCAGGAAAAAAACCCAACACCAAAACAAGTAGATGGTGCAGCAAAGCAGGCAGCAGAGATTAGAGATACCCAGCTATCCAGAAATCTGCATCTAAAGTTCGGTGTAAAAGCAAGGTGGAAAAAACCAATGTTTGCAAAATATGCTGGAAGCACTGCAGAGCCTGAACAAATTATAGATATGGCCTCTAGATTTGTACTGCTTATCTATGCACATCTACTAGTTCAATTTAGAACAAAGACATAAATCCTCACTTATCTCTACAGCTCATGAATACTTCATGCTCATAATTAAATGGCAAAAAATAACATTAGCATTCCACTGTCAGTAAACCAAATAACATTCTCTTTATAAGCATCTTACATGCTCTAGAATCCACCTGGTCTTCTGAAGACTTAGGTTTTTACCTTCAGTGTTTCTCTAGCTGATTAATTCCACACTGTACCTTTCTTACAATAGCACAGCAAACCATGACTCCTCACTGGAATTTTATATAAAGCTTGCCTTTCCCTGAGCATTTTCATTTTCCTTGCAAGGCATCTAGTGTGATCAAAGTGTGATGTTTGGAAGGCTGCTGTCTTTCCACCCCTCTAAATGTAGCATCCCTCTAAATGTATGCTATTTTAACTCCAGAGTGTCAGAGCACTTCAGCAGTTTCTCTGGAAACCAGAGATTTGTATTGCCAAATGGAACAGGAATGCCAAGGCATCCTTCAAAATGTATACTGTAACTTGCAAGAAATGGACAAATCTAGAAAGTAAGACCAAATGTGCTACATAAGTGAAATATTTAAGTTTTAAAGAAAATTAAAGGACATTTCATGTATCATCCCAGACAACCCAGAAACAGAGCTGTGCAATTCTAGAGAAGTCCAGAGGGATGGATACATGACACTGAAAAGGGAGCTAGTTCATACAAAGAAGGTTCCAGGATTTACAGGATGTCTTGTAATCTCTGTAAGAGGTATGCCTACTCTGCCTGAGCCCTGCTCTCCTCCACAGGCACAAACCTCATTCATTCTGAAAGAAAGGTGGTCCTGGACATTATCATAACACTATCAGGCAATTTCTTTTGTACAGAAGTTACTGAGTAGCCAGACACTTGAGAACATATTTGTCTTGCAGCACATTATTGGTGTCTTCCAATCAATTTCAATTTCCCAAGGCAGGATCTCATGAGAATACTCTAGGAACTAACACACTAGAACAGACTATTGACAGCACACCTGCTCTGTGGTACCTTCTACCCTGGAGCTACTGGCTGCAACTGCAGCTCAGAAATCTTACAAAGCACCTTCTATGCAAGAGGAGATTTTCAAGAGAGAATAACACTCCAGACTGTGGTCAAAAACAACTAAAATTATGTTCTGATTAACTTATAGGATTTTTATTCATCCAGAGACAAAACAGCAAAAAAAATGTTTACATGTCTTAATAACCTGCAGCAATATACTTTGTAATTAGTTACAGGACATTCCTTTCGTTGTCATTTAGTGCCTTCTGGTACTAACCACAAAGGTAAATAGGACCATAGAAACAGCATTTTCTATAACATTCCTGTTAAATAAAGGTATTTGTAACAGGGAGATATTATGAAAATATCTACCATAGTCACACTCCTTGCCCCTTTCCTTTTCTATGCCTGCTTTGTATCCCACCAGTTTGTCTTTCAGAAGTTTTGCAATTTCTATCATGTCTTTTCAGAGAGGACCAAAACAAAGCATGGCAGTCCAGATGAGCTAATGGTCTCTAAAAAGACTGTATTTTCCATTCCTTCCTTAATAAGCCCTAATGACTTCTTCCTTGAGCTGTCCGTAATGACAAGTGAATGCTTCTCCTCAGAGGTCACAGTTAGTTCAGGATACATCTGTGTGTGGAAGCAGTTTAAACTGAACCTCATGTTGAGCAGCTACCATATTCCATTCGGTGCTTTGCAGTCCTTTATGACTCTCATTACTTCTTGATCAATCCAAGCAAATGCGTCACTGACAAGTTTTGCTTATTTATTTTTTGTTCTTTTCTTTCAGATCAGCATTATTATTTATCTAACAGCAGTCTCTTGCATTCAGAACACTGTGTGCTAGCTTCTGCCCATCATTACAGAAAAATTGTTAACATTTTATAGAATCCTTACCCTGGAAGGCACTCCTGCGAATTTTTGCCCTATGGTGATGTTGCAAGTCCTTTGTTTTACTGTCCCACAATAATGCCAAAGTCTCAGTTGCACTAACCATCTTCAACTGCCATCAACTACACCAACATATAGACCTCCACCACTCTCTACCCAAAGAGAATACTCCATCTCTTACCTTAGTAATAGTACTTTGATGAGGTTGCACAGCGCAAGAAAAATAGGTGGCCTTAAACTGCTCTGTGTGCACTTAGTCTATTGAACACTTCATTAGAACACTAAAAGCTAGACAAATAAAGCATTAACTGAAGCTCCCGGCAACTTGATTTAAACTGATTTTTCTTCCCCAGTTTTATATACAGTGCAACAAAACCAGTAACATGAACACTTGATTTATATAAAATCTACATTAATGGGCAAGACTAGTCAAGAAACCAAAGAACAAGCTGGATGCCTGCGAGTTTCAAAGGAGGGATCCCATACACAGATTCCTCCCCCCTGCCCTGCAAGTCTTATTTTGTAGCATTACATTGCATCAAAAAAAAATCCCCAACCAAAAAATACTGAGAATGATGTGTTTATTTGTTGGGTTGGCAACACAGCTGTTTTGACATGAAACAGTTCCTTTTTTAAATAAAAATATATAAGCTCACATTTTGCATCTTACTGTTAGATGATGTTTTATAGAAACATCCATCTACTTTTCCTGGTAATCTCAATGGCCACGTCAGTATTACAAACTTGCTGATGTTGCCGTGTCACACACAAGTAATAAAACAGTAATGGAATAAATTCCTCCCTGAAAATGAGTTATCACCAGCTTTGCTCTCTTTAGATTTAAGAGCAAATTTTTTGGCCTTATGTTGCTATGGTCTCATGTTTAGTGAGGACATCTATTCATTTTTAGGTCTCCCACTCTCACCACAACACAAAACCAAAAAAACTTATTAAACCAAGCCCACCAATTGCACACATTTTTCCCCAGGGACAGAATGAATGAGAACAAACAGCACATGTTAGTTGTTGGTCACACTATGTCAGTGCAGTGCTAGATAATCAGAGGGCAAACTCTAGGGGCTAGAGAAAGTAAACCACAAAAATCTCCAATTATTACAGCTGTATCACCAAAATAATGCTGACCCAGTTATACCAGGAGAAATGTGCTTTTACTAGTACTATTATTTCAGGCAGGATTCAACAAAGAGGCAGTCTGGAGAAGCATAACTTTGCCAGAAAAAGCTTCACCTGCGCTACAAGGGGTTTCCTAGTATAACATATTGCCATTCTTATACTACACCCTTAACCCAGGGCCATGTGAATCCAAGAAGTTCTTGGCACCTAAGAAATTAAAAAAGCCTAAGAAAGTAAAATTATGATGTAAGCAGAGTTTTCTTCTGTAATTACAAAAATGCAAGGCATCTAATATATCAAATAGCAGAGAAGTCAGTACATTTACAATGGTATTCTTAGATTTTGAAGCCACATTTAACATTCAGACATGCATTATCTAAGCACGTTCTGACAACACTAAACCCTACTGACACCATTTCAGTCTACATACTTTACACATATTACATTTTTTCCACATGCCAGTCCCTCCTTAATCACGGAGTACCACACAACAGTACAGCCAGTATTGAATTGGGCATCGGTCAACCTCCAGAAGAGAACTTCACACTGCAGGACACCATCTTGCTCATAAGTCTGACATGGAGGAAGCTAACGAGGGCCCTCCACAAGGAAGATAAGCTCTAACAGCTCAGTCTACTGTGCCAGATTACACACGACATCCAACTTACATACAGGGGTCTACAAATAATGCACAAAGAGCAGCCTGTAACACAGACAGACTGGAAGACAGTATCAAAGACAAGAGCCAGCAAATTTGGCTCCACATGTCAAGGGATGAGCAAGTTTGGCTCCACACATCAAAGGATAGAAACATTGTTCTGACTGGTTTTCCTTTTAGCTGCTAGCACTAGCCATAATCAACTTCCAAAATGTCATTTTAGCTCCTACTTTATCAGATATCACATATTTCAGTGAGAGTTTCTGCAAAAAAGTATACCAGGTCATGTATTCCTGATGTTGTCAGAAGACACAGTATGAAAACTGAGCTGAAAAAATAAAAATCACAATTTGTACATGGAATTTTACACTGCAGGGCATATTCAATCCAGTAACACTGAAAGCAGCGTAGAAGATGAACTGTTGTTGGTCCATGCACTTAAACTGTAATCTCTGAGGTAGCCAATGCTGTGAGGTTAAGCTGCACTTAAACAAGATCTGAAGGGCTTTACTTCGGATTTATCAGATTTACAGATTGTAAAACAACAACAAAAAATTGCTGTCTCAGCAGCCAGCAGAGCAAGAACAACTTAAAAAAAAACAAACAAGTAACCAACATGGTAACAAACCACCACTGTGGCTGAATTGAGAATTACAAGATACAAGAGTCACTCTTCCAGTATGCCCTAAAATAAGATGATCTCTCTCCCAGGAGTCTCCCTTATGCCCTGAAAAGAGACAAAAAACTTTGCAACTACCATCAGAAATCTTTACTGAGTCTACCTCCAGCCTCCTTTCTCCAGAAGAGAGCTGTATTTGATTGTTTAAAACAAACAAAAACCCAACAACACAAAACCCACCAAAACACAAAACCACAAAAAATCACCACCAAACAAACAAACAAAAATACCACAAAAACCCCACAAAACAAAAACATGTAATAAACAGTCTACTTCATGTGTAAGGTGATCCTACAACAGATTGTATGAACAAGGATTGCTGATTACTCTTTTCAGTCTGGCCAACAAATGTAAATTCAGACACATATTAATGTCTGATGAAGATGTTTTTATAATCTGAAGATTGATCTCACACACTACAAAACTCACTGAACAGCTGGTATGGTTTATACATACTGCATGATCACTGCAATGAATAGTGCCATTCAAACAAAACCACGAAATGCTCCATCTCCAGTCTTCAATTTACACTCATGTCAGGAATAATGGAATTTATTATTTTACCATATCAAGTGTAATTTTTGTTTAGTGGAACATGCAACAGATTAATGAAAGAGCTGGACTTTAAAAAGGGCAACTATAAGCCAAAAACAAGGCAGTGCATTTATTTTACAGTAAAGTAACTAAAGACCCTAGGAACGTAGAAACAACAATCTCATTTTACATAGCTTCACCATGGTTTTAAAATCATTCAAGTATAATAAAAGATGCAATTCTGCATGATAGAAGTCTATAAATAGCATGTGAATGTAAGGCTGGTAGAAATAGTGACTTTCTTTTAAAAGTTTTAATGGCAATAATGAGCGCTGAACCGTCAAATTAATTTTAGGTCACAGGTTTTAATTGTGAATCTCTCCAAAGATTTTGTTGTTACACTTAATAGATCTGTTACTATCAAAAGACTAGCAGTTGCGATGAAGAAATAGATACAGTGGGACAATGCTTTTCAATATAGTTCTCTTCATAGAGTTAATTATGCCATTACAAAACCCCACTCATAGGTATCTTAACTGTCTTCTCCTTCCTCATTCTCTCTGAGTACAGGAATGGAAACCACATGAAGAGCTTACCTCCATACTTGTCTCATTTCAAGTGCTGACATTTCTAAGAAAGGTACTGCCCACAACTATACTAGACAGCGTGTATCTTCACTGCAGCAACACTAGGCAATAGTTAATTTGGCCCAAGTGCCACTGCTGCAGGTAGAAATGTTTGAAAGCTTCTTCAATGCATAGCATTGCCTGAGACTATAGCCTCTGCTTCTGTACCTGTCTGTGCTTACCTAAAAGTTCATCATGTACTTTTTTGTGCTGAAAAAGCGTTCTTCTCTTCCCAGAAAATGCAGGAAGACTTATTTGGTATTGAAAGGAAATAGATATTAAATCACTCAGGTCCTTCAACATATTCCTATCTTCACTAAAAAGGGAGTACTTCTGGTCTCAAGTTAGACTCCCAGCTCTAGCACATACTCCCAACCAGCCAAGTCATTCTGGCAGCAAACAGTTTCAAACACATTCTGTGTGCACATATAATACAAGTATACCGCATTTAAGCATGGATTATAAACCCAGATAAACTGCAGTAAGATAGCAGAAGCTTAAGATACACGAGTCATAGTAAGAGATTTGGATGTAAAAAAAAAAAAGTTGCCTTACACTACCCAAGAAAACCCCTCTGAATCAGTCATATTGAACCATAAAGACTCAATCATAGAAAAAGCACAAAGCACATATTATAACTTGAATAAAAATTATATTCAAGAAGAGTTACAATGTAAAATTCTCACCTCTGTGCATTATTTTATGCTTTTCCCTCAGATATGTGAGTCCTTTTATTACCTAAAGACAAATAAAAGAAAATTTTAATTTATGAAACAGAAGAGATAATTGCATGCTTTGTCTGTACAAGACTTCCAGCTGAATGCAACAGAACAGAAATCCCCAAATGTAATCGCTGTAAATCAATATTTTATTTTAATTTGTACCTCCAGCTCAGACTAGAAAAAGTCAACCAAGCCCTTACTGGAAGTTTTGCATACAGAGCTTGTTGCACAATAGATATGAAAAGGTAAAGTTCAAAATTTTTAAATGAAGTGTTAATTCTGTTCTTATCCAGAAGCATCAGCTGATACAAAAGCAGAAAAATCACAGCAAACACAATAGAATGTGTTACTCATTCCAATGTCCTGAGCTACCAAATAATGACAGGTACAAAGACTGCTTTTTAAAAGAAAGCAACACATTAAAAATCTGGTACTATTTCTCTCTCCCACATCCTTCAGTCCTGAAATGGCAGCTTCCTGGATCTGGTATTACTGCACCAAGACACAAATGTACCCACTTCCAGCCTTTGAGAGCTATGAACACTTACCGCAATGCTAACTTTGCCCAGTATCTGCTCTGGAATTCTTCCAGCCTTTTTCAGTACTTGATCCAAGGAGCCACCATCCTAATAAGAAATGTTTGATTAGTCAAGCTTTAATCAAATTACTCTAAAACATTTTAAACAGGACTGTAGTCTGAAGCCTAAATTTGGTGAGGAGAAAAAAGCATTGCCTTTCATGTTTGAGATAACATTGTTATGGTGCATACCTGAAAAAAAAAAGAAAACCAAACCAAAAACACTCCTCAGTAGGAATTAGTCAGTTTTATGATTATTTTAAAGAAACATTTGGCCAGTAACAACATCCACTCAAATAAACACTTCACACAATGATCTTCCATACTAGCATTTCCATGGTTTTGATCTTGTTAAGGAAGTACTAGCCACAAACAGCTATCAACCAAGCATTAGGAGTTCTACAGATTTCTGTAACTTTCAGTCCAATGCAGTGATGTGCATTTTTTTTTTTCTTGTCACAGCCATCCCATGATACACTCTCCCCCTCCAAAGACAGGAAGAGGAAGAGTGAAGCAGCATAGAAGATTTTATGATCCTGATTATGGGGATGAAAATTTATGACACTGGAAAAGACAGAGTTCTCTTCCTGAACATAATGTGTGCTGCTAGTGGCACCCCATGATCATAACTAAACCCAGATCCCTGTTCCCCTCATCTCCCAGATGAGATCCTACACAGAGAAAGTTGGCCTCTGTTACATCTGTATATCCAGGGTGACTTCATCAACTTCCAAGGATGGAGGGTTGATTTGGCACAGCTCTCAAACCAAAATAGGAAGAAATCTTTTTAAACTTTCATGGTAAGTAAGAGCCTTGCTAATCTTATTGGGTTAAATAAATTGAATGCACGCACACACACACCCCCAGCAAAGTCAAATGTATTCTACTGTTGCCAAGAGCTTTTGAGAAGGAAAACTGTAAAAAAAAAATTATTTTTAGCAACTGATTCAACAATGCGCTTATGCATAAGTTCCAGATTCTCTAGAATAGAGACTATACAAACAAAGAAGGAATTAGAAAGTTAATTCTCAAATTAGAAAACAAATATCCTGTTGTCCGGATCAGCATTTGATATCTCCCAGTACTCAAGACAAAAATCCAACTTGAGAAAGTAATTGCCTTCTGCCTTAAACTATCCTTTTAAAGTTTTCATGCATGTAAAGAGAAAAGCTGGAATGCAAGGTTTTATTATTTGAGGACTAAAATCTAAAACTCTTAAGAGAAGGAAAGTATATAAATACTTATTCGATCATGTATTTTTGTAAAACACACCCACATATACCACACTTGATTAAAAATACACCAACAGAAAAAAGATGTCTATATAAATCTCTTGTATAACCAGCCTGCATTTCTGGACAGCTGTCTCTGCTGAGACACTAGTATATTAACAAAGATTTCACACAGAAAACAAAAAAACCACAAAAAACATTCCCCCCCACCCCGAGGACTACCTCAAATCCTGGAATAGGCTGAATACAATTCAATGGCCTAGTGTTCGCTGCAACCTTCAGTGTCTTTCAGGAGCAGACTCCAATCATTTTGCCTGTTGAATACCTGCTGCTAAGCAAAGTTATGCATTGATTTTGAATTTATGTACCTGAATTTATGTACCTAAAAATATAAAACACTCAAATCTTCAAGTTCCATGCCTTTTCCACCTCCAACTTTTTATTCGAATTCATACTTATGTTTCATAGCTCACTGCTAAAAATAAGAATTTTGACTGGCAGTAATTGAAAGAAAGATATGTTCAAAAAAGACAATGGATATTCTCATCTAATCTTTTATCCAAAAGGAGACCAAAAACTTCCACCTAATGATCCACATTAAGACAATAGCTTAATGGCATAATTAAGACTACAATTTAAATAATCTACCTTCTCTATTTCATATCTTATTGATCAATTGTTCTATGTGCAAAATCTTGTATCCAGTCTTAGACCAGATTCAGCACTTAAACACCAGATTTCATACTGCCTTCTCTTAAACTGAAGAGATGTCTACTGTCAGATATATTGTTCCCTGCTTAAGAACTTGGAAACCCTGATTGTTCCTGTTAATTTTCTCATTGACAAATAAATAGAGATTCTTTAGACCTTTTATTTCTACATGTAATTATATACCACCACCACCTCTCTTTTGGCATGAGTTACCATACACGCTCTTTTAGCGATTGCAGATGTGCACGCTTGTAACATTTAATAATGTATTCTGAAACAATGCCCAGTCATTTTTAACATCTATTTTCCTATTTTTCATTATTCTTTTCAATTTTGAGAGACTAACTTCTTTATAATTACCAACAGTCATTTGTTTTTTGGGGTATGCACACCTTCTATTTGGCTAGCACATGCTTAAAAATGGGATCATGATCACTTATTCCTAGGCAACCATCAATTTCTTCTAAAAATTTCCGTAATAGAAGACCAGAGAAGCATTAAAACAATCACATGTACTTCCCAGAAAAAATAATGTTTCTCTCCAAAGAAACATTTTTTTCAGGGGAAAAAAAAAATAAAAAGGTCTTCAGATTTACTGTATTCCATGTTGTTAAAAACATCCTCTACTAAGCAAGTGAGGCAAAAAATTTGAGTGACCTTTAATTACTGAAAATTTACGTTTAGTGTTTGGCTCCATACAGTCAGAGAAAAGCAAACAGATATCGAGAAGAATGTGTACTTTTCTATTAAAATGAAACACAGTTAAAAACATTTTTGGCATTAAAAAAGTTGTGTAAGATCCTTCTGGGCTTGTTCACTTCCTATGCACTATTCTTTATGTTTGCATTTTCTGTAAAATTTGAAAAAAAGGAGACAAAATACGGATTCATCTAATAAGAATAAACTAGATTTTCATTATCCTAGCTACTAAGGACTACACAGCTGTAGCGTCAGAGTGATGTGGTCCATTCTGGATAAAAACAAAACTAAACCCAAATCAGAACAAGTATCTAAGTAACAGAATTGGATAAATATTTTTTAAATTAAAAAAAAACAAAAACCAAAGAGGACCACAGATAAAGGAGAAACAATTGGGAGGCTACATGTGTACAGTTTTGACTTCTATAGAAGAGCAGATACTGGAGAAGGGGATAAAACAGATCATACCCATCCCAACTTCAGATTTGCAGAGTAAATCTGAAACACAGTATTTGATTCTTTATTCATGCAGAAAGGTCTACTTTGTTAACCTAAGTCCTGTTGACTTAGGTTTTGCATTAACGGTCTGTTAACAACTTCAAGCTAAAACAGATTTATATGTACTTACCATATGTTCCATGCAAATGCTGATTTCTCCATCACTGTAAAAAGCTCCATAAAAGCCCACTATGTATGGAGAGTTGCACTCGTGTAGAACTTGCAGCTCACGAATGATCTGGTTTCGAATAGCTGGCTTGATCTCTAGATGAATTAACTGTAAAAATAATCCACTCTCTATTATTTTCTTAGTTGCAAAGTGCCATTCAGAAGGAAGAGGTTGTTCAGAGAGGTTTTCAATACCTAGCTGGATAAGGCCCTGAGCAGCCTGCTCTGATCTCATACCTGAGACTGCTTTGAGCAGGAGTTTGGACTACATGACCTCCTGAGGCCCCTTCCAACCAGAATTATTCTATGACTTAACTGTAAAATAATCCATCCTTATTTTCTTAGTGGCAAAGGGAAAATACTACAATACAGCATGAGAAAGCTGAAACATCAACACCCATGAAAAGGTGGGATTTCCATCTCTTCTTTTCACAAAATACTTCTCTGTCAGAAACTTTTTATTCCAACACATTTTCTTCACTTATCTGGTTTTTATGGATAGTTCAGAAACTGAAGCTCTTTATGTCAAAGAAAAGCCATGAGCAAATGTCTTAAGGAAATCTGTCAAAGGTATACTGACTCAGAAACAGCTGCTGAAAAAATATCTGCACAGGTGTTTGTGAAGCATTAGTGGAAGTAATTTGAGGTTCAGCTCATTCAAAACTCCCCAAACTGAATCTAAATCTAAAGGCGAGATTACATAAAACATTTTTTCCACTAGACTGTTTATCTCATACAATACAAGAAGTGTATTTCTTTTGTGAAAGGGAAGATTAAGAGACATTATGAAAATGAGATTTTAGTGAATATATGAGAGGAAAAAATTGCAGTTCAGCTAACATCTTGGTTGCATCAAATATTAATGAATTGGGACAAAATTTCCTGTTAAACCCACAGTAGGTGGAAAAAGAAAATCCATTAAATTGATTTAGTTCAGGAAAACCTCAGTGATTTGTATGTATATTTCATAATTCCCACACCTCGGAAGTGAGCATTTTTCTTTGCTTCTCTCCAAACTGTCAGTGTACTGAGCATTGTTTATTCTTAAAATCAGTACATGCACATTTTCCTTTAGTTTTGCTGAAGATGACAGTGTACACTTCTTAAAAAAAGAAATACCTGAAGCCTTTCAACTTCTCAATTTAAAAAATGGAAATTTTCAGTGTAGTATAACAATGGGATCTGGGATTTGAGTGTGACCTGTGTTTTATCCTTCTCAAAGGCTAGGTTATGTTTCCCATGAACCACAGCAGCCAGCCTGCTATCTCACCCACTGCAGTACAACAGCATATGCCCTGACACACTGCCTTGTAACAAGTGCCACCTGTGCAAGGAACTTTGCTCCTGGAAGAAAGAGGCATGAGGTACCCAAACAGAAATAATCAGGCAGTATCAACAAGATGCATTTCCCTTACTGTATTGGTTCCCAGGGATATTGGGACATAGTGAAAGCTCCTCACATAAACAAAATGAGAATTAAGACATCAAGCTATTTCAGTTAAAAAACCCACTCGGTTCTCTTACAAACTAGGTCACAACTGCTATTGGTTGTAAAGCATAAAGCTGAATCACTGAAAAATACTCTCACCAGAAGGACAGGTACCTTTTTGGACAGAAGCCACCTGCACCCCACAATGAAACTATAAAACAGGAGATGTTACTGTACTCCAATGCATTCCCTCATTCTCAGTTTTTTGAGTATTTTCAGTATCATCCAGACACCCTTTTCTGGTCTGCAGCTGTGAAGGAAAATCTTAGGACAGGTGATATCTTTTCCATTCCTCTAAACTTATGGCCCAGAATACAGGATATGGTCACTTTTCCCTAACTGATATGTTTCAGTAACTTTTTAGGCCTTCTACTCATGAGTAAGTCTACTGCATTTTCTTTTAAAGATATATACCCAACTGAAAAGATCATATTTGTCAAAAAGCAGGGGAGGGGGCAGGGGAGAAGAAAGGGGGAATGAATGCCTACCCTTTCATTACTAACACATGGGACACTATTTCTGGAAAACTGGGAAGTTTAGGATAAGCAAGTGCAACCTTTCCTACTTTTTGAAACACATCAACTTCTCTGAAAGTTGGCATGAAATAGTCATTTTTTGTGTGTGTCAACACCACTTATTTCTCTAAATAAAATCACTGTATTTTATCAGAGACAACCTCCTTATTAAAAATCATCCCTAAGTTCCTATTTTTGAGGCACTCACCTTTCTTGCCATTATGAGACCAGAAGGCTTGTGAGATACTTTGAAGACCACACCACCATTTCCTGCTCCCAGCTCACTGATCTTCTCAAAGTCATCATCCTTCAGCTCTCCAACTTTTTGTTTCTGGGTAAGGAAAGCTTCAAGGCGCTTTCGTTGCTGTTCATCCAACTCTAGTTCTTCCAGCTTCTTCTGAAGTGCTTCCAAATTTGTCCTGTACAACAGAGAAAGAACAGCTCAATTATTAAGCTGTTTGAGCTCACCCAGTTGCAAGAGGAAGAGCAATAGAGAGCATTGATGTCAGAGATTAAATCTTCTACATTTTTGCACCTATATACATTATCTAGAACGATCCGACTTGTACAGTCATTCCCATGAGACACACACATATTGTCGGAACTCTGATTTAAGTAAACTGTTTTATTCCAGATCAAACAATGACAAACACAAACAGATGATACCCAGTTTCCCCATCTTTGAGGTTCTGTCCAAATTCATGCATGCTAAGTTTCACTACCTACAGGCGTGGCTTAATGACTCAGCATTTATGATCAGAGATCTCATGAATCACAGCATATCACTCCACACTATTTTTAGTTTCGCATTTTCAAGGACTGTGTTGTAATTTCCTACAGTTTGTCTAAATGTTTTATCTACTGATTTTCACATAACCATAACTAGTAATCCATTCAGAAGCTTCTTATTTAGATATCAGTAGAAAGTTATCAAGCACAGCCAAACAAACATGCATTAAAAACATGGCTACTGGAAACACAGAAGTCTCCTCCCCGCCGCCCCCCCCCAAGTTTAACTGAGGAAAAGAAAACAGCCCAAAGGTTTTAAGCTTACTTTTTCTTTTGTTTAAGGGCACATCTACTAGAAACCTAGGTTTAATGTCATTAAGCAATACAAAATAAAAATACAAAACTCTAAACAATAGTTAAATTTGGGACTACAGGGAGAAGTGCAGTTTCCCAGGAAGATTCTTTTTTAATAGCTTAACTTCAGATCCTATGAAAACACTTATTCCAGTAATATGACAACTTAAAAACTCATTTAAAATTTCCCGCGTCTAACTGCAACAATAAGCTGCTGCAAGAGTAAATACTTAACAGCAAATATCTATTTTGCTTAGCTAAATTTAATGCAATGTTCCAGTGAATACAGTGTTGCTACAATGAAAAACTTTAGGAACAGAATCTACTTCTTTAGAGTCTAAACCACTTCCCATTAAAAAAAAATAAATTAAATTTCACCAATAATCAGGAAAACTATTTCTATTCATTACTTCATAAAATGTCCACTTTCAAAACATGCTGTACAAGAGACATTCTCTGAATGCCCAGTAAGGTGTTGGTCAGTTGAGAAGATACAAGGTTGATTCTCCAAGCAGCAATGACAAATAAGCCCCAGACTCAATAGAAAGAGAGAATTATAGGATGAAACCCTCAACTCATTCATTAGAGAGCCTGCACTTCCAGGCAGGGTAACAATCTTGGTTTGACCGTACGTAAGGTTTAATTAAGGCAAATAAAAATAATATAAATATTCACAGCTCTTCCTTACGACACAATCACTCTGAAAGTTTAAGTGATAACACACTCCTACTTCATTTATCAATTTAAATATGTTAGGATGCAATTGCTAAGCTAACTTAGGAAGTGATAATGCTTAGAAGAACTAAATAGAGGAAACAGAATGAGACCTTTGATGGAAAGGGGAGTTCTGTTCAGTCTGTTATTTTGACATTTTAACAGTCCAAGCATAAGATCACCAGGCAACACTTGCGAGCAAGTTTCACAAAATACGCACTCTGGGGAAATACAATTTGGCAATGCTGCTCAAAACCAGAACAGTCTTACACAGTAAATTTTGATGTACTTACTGTATGGTGGTTATACTACCATAACTGTCTCTATACTTGATTTTCAGGCTATCCTACAAAGAGGCACATACTCTTATTTCTGTCCTTGTACCATGCTTTATACCAGTATAATCATACTGGAATATAATCCTACAACAAATATCCTAGAGTATCCATGATGAGAAATTTCCCTATGTAGATAAGCATGACTTACGGGAACATTCAAGTTAATCTGATTCACATACTCTGTTTTAAAGATGAACCATTAAGAGACATTTTTGAAATCTAATTTCTAAAATGCAAAACAGAAAGCAGATTAATCAGCGAATTATTTTTTTCCCCGTCAAATGGGCCCAACAAAGCAAACAAATCCCAGCCTGAACTCAAAGTAAAGTGTGTCTCTTCTAGATCACAACTGAACTAGCTCTTCTTACACTATGATCCCAAGATAAAAATAGGAGCAAAGTTAAGCCCCCCTTACTTTCCTACAATAAACTCCAGAACAATGAATGCAGGATGCAAACTCTATATTTTACCCTAGAAGATTACTGTTGAGAGAAGACAGACTTCATGGTTTTCAACGAAGTTACACTAGCAAATCCTGCCAGTATGGCACTCTGATACACTCTGCACAACAGACTGCCTGCAGTCAGCGAGGAGGTAAAGTGCTCTGGTTGGTGACTTGCGAGGCCAGGAATGCGCTGCTTGCTTGCTCAGGTCATTTGCTGTTGTAGCAGGCTTGAACAGCAGCAAACTTTCTACACACATTTGACAGATACATAAAAATCAGTGGTTTTTCATTGAGCAGTATGTTAAACATTGGTATTTTTAGAAAGTACAGATTATTTTTTATTCTATAAAACCCTACACAACTAGCAGAAATGGAGAACAGAGATCCCTCGTATTTTTGGGGCCACTTAACAAGATAGTATCCTTCAAATATTTCTTTATATTAGAAGCAGAGCAACTTCATAGTTCACATTCAGTCACTAAAAATTAACAACTTCATAGTGCCTTTTACCTGCTTTTACCCTGTGCTTATATCAAAATCATGACTGCCCAGAAAATATGGCCTACAAAGCATATTCAATTAATGAGGCAGTTTTATTGGATGCGACTTTTGCAGAGACAGATCTATTACTCTGTATCACTGCTTTAAAGAAGTCAGGACCACAGAGACAAGAGCTCAGCATTCACTACCTGGATATTATCTTTCAAAAGAAGCCAAGACAATTTAGACTATACAACAGAATTTAAAGGAACATCCAAATAACAGCAACAGTTTTGTTGAATTAAGTTAAACATCTCTGAAATACAAACATACCAAGCTCCTAAACATAGTATTTCAATATTAAATGCCCTTTTGATACACAGGGCCAGATTTTCAGAGGAGCTCAGCAAGCAACACCTTTAGCTCTCTGAAGTCTGCATATGGACTTAATGCCAAAATGGAACCAAACTCTCCTCCCCAAAAAATCTGTCCTTAACAGGAAATTTCATTTTCCTTCACAAAATCTGGTCCAGTAAGCCACAGCAACAAATGACCTTTATTTATAAGCTTTGAAAAGGAACTTGCTGTCATTTTAGGGATTACTGAAGAAGGTAGGGCTGCTCGCTTGGAAAAATAAAGAAACTGGAGACACAGAAACAGGATGCAACAAGGCTTTTCTTGCTCTGTTTTGAAGAAAACAGCTATTCAGTTCTTCTCTGAAGCAGAAGGAGTTTTCTGGGTTTGGAGACAACACAGAGATGTTTGAGCAGATGACTTGGAGCAGACAAAATGTTAGTGTGATGAAACAAAACACACTGTCACGCTGATGTTTTAGTAACAAAAAACTTGCTAGGATAGCATTTATCACATCTATGTTAGTCTAATGTACATCTGTATAAACTTTTTTTTTTTTTACATAGCTCATTTCAATCTCAATAAACTTGGCATTCACTTAAAATACAGGCATTTCCTTGCTTGAAAGTATAAATTTTTGTTGGGGTCCTTGTTCAAACACTAGTCAGAAGATTCCAAAGGCTCTCATACATGGAAATGTATTGGCCCCATAAATCTCAGCACATCAGGTTTCTCCCTCTAGCATGTGGCCACCAACAAAATCACCAGAAATGTTCTAAGCCCTAACAATCAAACTTTCATTACTTGCAGTGACATGCAAGACAATGACAGCAACGAAGTTCTCAGATCTCACTTGAATTTTTCAGGACCAATTCTCTAACTGTAAAGTAAATTAATCTGAAGAATTTTTGTGAAAGATATTAACCCAATAAATGCATTGTCAGAACTACTATTCAGAATGTAACTATAAGTAACATTTCCAGTTAGTTCTATGATAATTGAATGACAGACATCAGGACAGAATTGATTTTTTTTTTTTCATTCTGGTCCTTTTCTTGAAGCACTAAATATTAATCAATTTAAAAAGTAAATAGATAAATTTAAAAGAGTATTTCTGTCACCACAATTGGTGGTGGTAATCTACTCTCAGTATTTCTAGGAGGCAGGGCTCTGGTAGTTTCAGTTTTGAACTCAAACTACTATAAGAATACTATCCCCTGACCAGTAACTATGACTGTTATCTGGACCCTTACCATATAAAAGCATCACAGCCAAGTTGCAGTGCAAAGTACATACAGTAACAGGCAGGTAAGTAAATCATTGCATATAAAGTTTTACAAATTAAACTAAACCAACACATAAAAAAATCCAGAAGAGGGAATACTTAAGTCAGTTCATCACTAGAACACCATGAAAATGTTAAGGAAGCTCTCGTAACTAAAAGTAGCAGCATGCTAGTGTGCTAATGCCTGCCTCCAGAAGGAGCACTAGTAGTTACTTAATCTTATATAAAACTTTTATTCAGAGACAAAGATTCCTATTAAAATTCATCACCATTACCTGCTGCAGTCTTAGAGTTGTTTTTTCACTGTCAAAGCCTTTGCCAGAGTTCCGTCAAAGCAGGAAATCATCAAATCACCTCAGTGCTTCACTGTTCCAAGCACTACTCTAAAGCAATAGGTTATCATTTAATTTACTGCTATCAGTTTTAAAGCCAAGCACATACTAAACATACTGCACTAGGGAAAGAATCCAGCTTTCGTAACGTGATCATCTGAATGAAGCCACAGGGAGGTCAGTGCTGTTTTCTCCATTCGTTAAAGAAACAGTGTAATTTCACAGAACACTATCAATAAATATATTCTTACTCAGCCAGCAGAAATGGATAAATATGCTGTATAGCTAGCAGACAATACCACTGTAGAAAGTGTAGTGTCTTAACCACTGGACTTCAGATGCAATTATTACAAGCTCTCTCTCTTCCAGACTAAGTGGAAAGTTGGAAAAAAAAAACCCCAAAAAACACTCAGGGCAAGTTTTTGGGGGAGTCATTTGTTTGTTTCCCCCCTTCAAGTGCAGCACCAGATACCAGGTGCGCTGGATGGGGAATTATTTCCACCCATACTTGATCAGATAGGATCCTTCCTAATAAGTCAACATTACTTCTTCCTTTTTGTACTCAAGGAAGTATGCTGACAGCGCAGTGTCCTCCCCCTAGTCACATGGCACTTCTGTAACCTCAAAAGTTTAAAAAGAAAGTAGAATCAGAATGCGGTCTCCTACCAAATACACACAGCCACACCCCACCTCCCCACAAAACAATGACCCTCCAATGTGTGTGGAGAAACTTCACCTCTATTACTGTCAATATAGACTTCGCAAAATCCAAAATCCCCATTTTAGAGGCCAGAAGACAAGTGCAATCTGACATCCTGGCGCAATCCACATCCACCCCTTCTGCAGCCAGTTTGTGGAATATCACAGAAGTAAGAAAGGTTTTCTGAAGAGAATCACAGCATGGGATACTGGCAGCTTTTCAGACTCAATGCCACCTCACCTGTATGGAAGCTCATCTAAGACCTTCAGAACTGTCTCATCTATCCCAGTACCTCACGTTCCTGACAATGGCTAAAAGTGGATGCTTAGGGGAAAAAAAAAAAAAAAGAATACCAGCTGTCAAACAACAACAAAAGAAAGTCAGTGCACAGCAACACCTCTAGTTACTGCTGGACTAAATGTTCTGTTCTCTGCTTCCCAGAGATGCACATGGTCTTATCCACAAACTCCTGAATGGACAAGATATGTCACAAATACCATCACTTCACCAGGTTACCAGGTCACTTTTTGAGCCTATCATACTGTTCCCTTAAAGCTTGGTTGTAGTTTTTTTTCAGACTAACTTTCTTTAAGCATCAAAACCCCCATGATTTATAACCACTGTAAACATGTGCATATCATACACAGGTCGGCACTGTAGGTATGTATTAGTGAGTTAGGGGGATACCGAGCAAACCTACATTTCCTACGTGCAGGTTGGGCAGGGAGGAATAACAAATTCTGCAGACTGCTCTCACCCTGTACACAAAGACAGGCAGAAGGCAAGAAGAGACTTCTCGGTTCATGCTTTTGGGGGCAGCCACCCCAGCACTGAAGAAAGCACTCCTGGAAGAGATGCATTAACATTTTATAGCATACTTGCTCTCTTTGAACCAGTAATGAGAAAAGTGCTGCCTTTAGTCTGCTAGTAGATAATATAACAAAAACAGAAAATAAATCCTTATTCTTAATTCATACTAGTAATACTCCAAATTCTTAAGAATTTTTTTTTTTTAATTCACATTAGTGATAAGTTAATCATATACTCAACCCTAAAGGCTACATTAAAGCTGTACTCAACTCTGAAGTCTACTTTTGAGAGAGAAGAAAAAAATGTGGTGGAAGAAAAAAGAAAGCCTGACACAGTCTTTAACAGTAATTTGTCAAATAGTTGTTCAAAGTTATTACTATCAGTTTTGCAAGCTGAACAATTAGTATGAGTGAAAGCATAAAGAAGTACATTCACTTTCAGATCTACTGTCACATGAGGATACAGGCTTGGGGGTTGTTTTCCAGAACAGTGACAGTAATGCTTTCCCCAAGCCTACACAACAGTCAATTTAGGGAAGAAAGTAGGCAGTTCACTACATAATTTCCATGAACAACCTCAATCAGGGAGCTGAAATAAAGTATTAGGAACATGAAGACATTCTGTGGTTTTGAAAAGACAGTCTACTATTTTGCATGACTGTGCCAAACCCAGGCAATAAGACAAATTTTTATTTAACTTTTCCTTTAACAAAGAACAGTTCACAAAGTAACATGGAAGATAAAAGTAATTACAGTAGTCTCATAGCTTACTGCACAGGTGTCTATGTCTGGGCTAGCTCCAGTGCAGCCTCATAAAACTTGCAGTTAAAACAACAACTCAAAAAGATCCAAACTTGCTATGAGGGCAAAGGAGTCTCATTTTGGAAAAATACACTGGTTTTCGCTTCCTGCTTATTTTCAGTTCTTGCAACACATTAGAGGTCCTTCATAAATTACCCTTACCATTAGGTGGGATATATGATTGCCCAATACACCTGCTCATTTCTAGCATAAATTTTAACATCTGAAAATACCATGCCACTTTCACAATGCAACAGACATGGCAGGACATATTTGGAGGTTTAATACTGCCAGAAAAAAAATCACCCAGTAAGAATAAGAGGCAGACAATGTGATTAAAAATCTATTTCTTAGTAAAAGGTATGTAAAACAAAACTATTAGAAAAGTATTGTTCTGTCAAAAAAAGTATCCTGCTAGACTAATTCAATGTTCTCATTTTTCTAAAGCTGAAAGGCATGTATTTTAAAGAAGAAAATATGCAATATGACTTCAAGTCTCCTGTTGAGTCTGCAAACAATGGGACAACTTAACTTCAAAAACTCCTTATAGGCTGAGCTGTTGGGTAAGAATCTTTGCTTTAAGCTTCCTCCCTCTTCTGCTTTAGCCTAACTAAGAACTACCCCATTAAACATTTCAGACTATTTTTTCTTAAATAATCTGAAGCATGCCAAATAACATGTTTGAATTGAAGACAGAGTTCACCAAAGAGAATAAAGCCACAGATGGAGCAGTGGCACAAGTGGACAGATATCAGATTCATGCCCTGGGTGCCTCTTCCTACCCGACTTTTTTGCAGCTGTTCCCAGTTACAGCCCTTTATCCTGGGTGGCAGCAGTAGCTGCCAGCAAGGCTCAGGCATCCCTTTCACATATTAACTCTGTGGTTAAACAATGCAACTGGTGGTTTTGGGTCTGTCCCGTCCCGTCCCATCCCGCCCCCGCCCCCCCCCCCAGTTAAAAGGCTTCCTCAGGACTTACTGTAGCATTGAATTCAAAGTTTGCCCAAAATAAGCTTTGCCATCTCAAATAAAGAAATTCAAGAGCCGAATCTTCAGAACGAGAAATCCAAGTTCTTAATCTCCGTTTCATAAATATCTGTGCACCTACCACTGATTTCTCCTAGCCAGCAATACACACAATCAGACCAAAAGAACCATAGGGCAATTAACACTGCCTTTTTCTGTCCATAAGAAACTTACTTATCAGGTATTTAAAACACAACACAGAGGATGAATACAAGTCATAAAATTCTGATCATCAGCCGACACATACATATAACAGAAGTCCTGGGTTTCCATTGGTTTGTGTCTCTGAACTGTGAGTTAATTTAATGACAAAAACAAGAGATAATATGTGCAATAGTATGGTAACAGTATCTTCACAACTCCCTTATGTGGTAGATACACAGCCTTTGAGAGATGCTACAATAATAAAAAAGATGAAATTACAGTATCGGTTTACAAGGCCCATGAAAAAGCCATCATTAGAATCGAGATGCCTTCTGTGCAAGAGCTGAGCGAAGAGCACAGAAGCACAAACTTCATCAAAAGCTGCAGTTAACACATCAGGCACCGGGAAGGAAAATTGCCAGAATGTACAGATGCAAATATACAAATAAATCCTGTAACTGGGATTCAGAGAAAGCCATGGATGGAAGGCTTAGATCCTTGCCTATATTTCAAATGGATGCATTGCATAACACTGAACATTTGCCAGTATAGCCATTTAGTGGAAGAAATCAGTAATTTTTACTTCATATATGTATAGACTGTACCAACACATATAAAAATATTCACATATAAATATACACACATATCTATATCCAGACAGAATATTTCACCCCCAAAATGCATTCTGTTTGTTGTATTTGCTACATTAAATTTGCTGGCTCATCTTCCCAACCACACTAAAAAAAGTTCTAGAAAAACATAGAACAATGCTGAGTTGTAAAAAACACTGAAAGAAAGAAGAGTTGCCAGGAAGTTTCAACAGTTTGTTTTAAAAACCTGTAAGTAGATTTTTAGAAGACAATTGTTAAGAATCACACACTGCTGGAATATCTCTGTCCTAGTTCTCAGGCTGTAAAGTAAAATAATCTGTTTCCGTTCTTACTCCTTTTGCATGTGTCACCCAGTCACGGACACTACTTGATATACTTCCTTCTGTGGATGCCTGGGAGGCAACTGAATTCAGGTGAAAGACCACAGTGGGTAGAAGTTCTGCTGGAATTCACCCTCCTCTTGTTCAGACAAGAATCAGGATGACAACAGCTTCTCAACAGATGCTTGCAAAAAGATTCTGAGCAGTGAATTAGTCTTTCCCAGTTGTTCAATTCCTGTGGGCACTAACTGGCAGAAAGCCTTGCACATTTGTTCCAAAGTATAATCAAGACTTTGTCTAAGTAATATTGAACATATATCAAATCAGAAATAATCCAATTACTAATTTCTAGCAACACATTAGTAAGTCTTCAGAAAAAAAACACTCCATTGCTTCCTTGAAAAAAAAAAAGGTAATTAAAAAGTCTTTGGAAGAAAGAACCTGCTCCCCCGAAGTTCAGCAAGCTAGACACCTATGTTGCCAACTAACATTGCTTCCTCAAAGAGACATTTTTGTGTTTTGGCAGTGGAATCTGTACACTTTATAAAGCTCAGTCAATCCCCAGGGCAATGATGGGAGAACAAATGCAGCTGTAAAAAGGGTAACAGGAAAGAAGAGGCAGGGGGAAGCTTTTTTACTGGAACATTTAGACCTTAATAATTTAAAGGGAACATCTAGGTTTACCATACATAAAAGAAAATTCCTTCCTCAGTTCATTTCAGAATGTTTCTCCTGTATACACTGAAATATTTAGTCAATACCCACTCAAATAACAGGCTAATGTATTTCCCATCTCATGTAAATTCCCCACAATTTTCATGTTGGGCTTTTGGCTTTAGGTTGGTTTTGGGTTTTTTTAAGCTAGTGCTCAAGCAAAGACCCTTTGCCCAGATTAGAACAGTAGCACTGCTGTTATGTCAAATAAATAACTACATATTGGGTTTACCTAGTCCCTTTGAATCCTTTGGAGGTTTTTTTAAGCCTTCTTTGACTACTAGATAACATTGGAAGGTCTCAGAGGTAATCTGTTCCTCTTGAGACAAAGATCTGAAACTATTCAATTAAAAGACGTGCTACTCGGAAATTGTTGTAATTACTGAATTTCAACGTATCTCAATAGTACCTCTCAGGCTCTGAGTACACTGTCACTTAATCCTGCAAAAGCCTGGGCTCTTGCCAAAGGAGGTGACTCTGCCTCATTCGGTCCCTAGCCATTCATTCCTAAATAACCAATTCAGGTAACAGATCCATTCAAAAATTAACTAAGAAATACTGCAAATTTTCAAACAGATTATTTCCCTGATTAAGTTCACCATGCGACTAGATCAATGCTGCTGTGAGCACAAGAAGATAGCCCTCTGAAAACTAATCTGGGCTTCTTTGGTGGGTAAATTCTCAGTCAGATCAGCATCCACATCTGACTCACTGTAAGATTTGATAAAAAAAGATAAGCATAAGGAAGACAAGGGCACAGTAAGGAGAGGACTTCTTCAGAAGCAACAGGATCTTGCACGTGCTTAATTGTGAAATCACACCTTTGCAACCATCTACAGAATTGGTGCTGTAAGGGACAGAAAAGGAAAAGCAGCTAGATCCATATTTACAGCCCGCACTTCCCTTACCTTTCATCTCACTGGAACGTAACATTTATTTTTACACCCAGTTTTTATTTAACTCTCCTAAATTGATTTATGCTTTTGGAACAAAGACAACATCATAATAACTAAAGAATGCCTCCATTACTGTCATTATATTTAAGTGTAAGTACATAACCAGACTTGGTATTTACTGTTACCTCAGTGTTAAGCATCTTAAAATCTTTCCTACATCCATAATTGTAAACTAAAAGCTGCCTATCAAGTAAGAACAGCACAGGTTGATTTGCCACTTTCATTAATTTCTGTACTAGGTGTGTGTGCTTACTTAGCTGTAAGTTTTTTTTCAGTACATGCATCCAGTAATAATACAAAGAGTTAGTAAGGCGATGCAGGCTCTTACTTTCCACTATTTTGTTACAACAGATCACATGTTTATTAGCTTAGGTATTATTAAAATGCTATTTCTAATCCAATGAAGGACTATGCACAGGCTCATACACATTTAAAGAGAATGCTATGAATATGGTTTAATCTAAATTTGGAAGATTTAGTGAATAACAAAAGGCTCACAGTGTTCTTGGAATTATGTAGCATTTATTATTGCCTGCCTAAAATTTGTTCTCTCATACCACATGTATTTATAAGCCTGGTTAATCCTTCATTAGTAGGAGATGAAAAAAAAGAAGTTTCTGCTTTTTTTTTTTACTTAAAAATGTTTACAAGGTTGCAGTAATTCCACATACACATTCAATGCAACTGCAATCCAGCCAGATCAGTCATTAAATTCCAGGACCTAATCTTCCAGAACTCTACACACACAAAGTTCCCTGAAGTCAAAGGGATTCCAAAGAGCAGCTGCCCCTCCTCAGAGACGTTTTGGTTTTAAAAACAAACACCCCCACCAAAGGCAGAAGTGAACCAGCAAGCATTAGAATTAACTCCTCCATGAAAATCTTCCTTCCATTTCATCTAAACTCACATCCAAGAAAACCGACCAAAAAAAAAATCTACTCCACAGATGACAAATCCTTTTGGAATAAAGCCTACTGGGCAACAGCCCACTGGTTCTGCTGCCCCCCTCATGCCACTCCATTTTACAATGCAAGCTTAAAGACCAAAAAACTCAAACCAAAACAAATAAAACCCACACTACAGATGATAGGAGACAATCTTTCTACTCCTACAAAGCCCAAAGTGAAGTTCCCTTGAGAAAGATAGTGAAAAACATGAACATTGCAAGATGCATAGCTAGTAAGCAAAGCAACTATTTATTTTGCAAATTGTAATACAAATTGAAGTTCAAACCAGTTTTGCATAATTCCCAAATTCTTCTTTAGCTGTCAAATACAGGCAGTTGTACTCAGAGGTCATGCCAGCTATTCAGGAGCTTCCTTAAATGCATGACCTTAAATGCAATTTAAACAGAATAAACAGCAAGAAGCAACAGGAAAAAGCTGACTAATTAATACTGCAGTTTTTAACCTACGATTGGATGACTGACAAAATCAATTTCTACGAAATTACTCTGATTTGAACAGTTCTAAGGCACAGATGTACTACAGTTAAGACTAAAAAAGAGAAAACCCAGAACTGGTCATCATGGATGTAAGCACCACCGATAACAACAGCACCATGCCTGATGGCCTGTTTTCGCTCACAGCTGTCTTTGGACTTTCTTTCAGGCCACGTCCTTTAAAGAAATACAGTTACTAAGGTGGTAAAGACCTACAGACACTACCTTCTGAAATTCCTCTCAAAGACCTAGTTCTTTACAGCATATTAAAGATGCAAATTCCATGTTCTACATTTTTCTTTACATATTCACCCAATTAAACACAAAACTGAAGTGTTCTTTCATACTGTCCTTAGTTCTCCTCGCCAAGAATATCATCTTACTCTGCTCATTCTACCTCATATTATACCTTGCTATGTCACATCTGAGATTTGCTTGGCCCTGTCTTCCCAGAGCAGAGATCATACCTTAGGCTTGATTTGAGAGATACCAGTTGTTGCTATAACACTTATGCAGTCTGTACATTTTTGGAATTCTCTAAACAGATGTTAAAAAAAAAAAGACATTTCAATCCCAACCACCTTTTCAATGTGAATGCTTACACAACACAAAAAAAAAAGTCAGTGGCACTCAAAAAAATTTGCTTTCATTTTTATATTCAGAGTCCCAGGCACTTCTGGAAGGTTCAAGTTATAACAGAGACAGGGAAGTTGTCTTTTACTCAGTCAAGGTAAAAAGTAAGGCTTTAGAGCAGTTAGTTTGTAGATATCCAAATGTAACTGATGTACAGGAAAAGTAATCACAAAGGGACTCTTCTATAATTAGAAGTCTTAAGCAGTGACAAACATTAATACACATTCTTAACTGCAGCAGTAATCTCTTCCATGACAGACAAATGAACTAAAAAAAAATAATTATAGTGCTAATTTGGTGGCTTATTGGATTGTTGTGCTCTATGACAAAATATGTTGTATTGACTATTTAACTTTTTCAGGTAAGCACTTTTAAAATAGGCTGTGAATATAGTCTACATTATTTGCCAAGACATTCTATCTCATTAAACATCATTTGGGATCTCAAGGCACAGGTTTAATTGTTTTTTTTTCTATATGTATACTTCTGGACATAGGCATTTTAACTAATAAATTTTAATGCCCTTTCCTGAGATCAGTGGAACACTTCAAAACTCAATATGCAGTCTAACTTACAGACAATAGCTTCTGATGAATTAAAAAAAAGGTACTGATTTTCTAAAAAATTGTATCACAAGGCTGTAACTATAGAACTCCTGCATTTTGTGCCATCTCAGTCTAAAGCACTTTAAGTGACTTAATCATGTTTGGATATTTGTTTTGAATTAACGGGGGGGGGGGGGGGGGAATCAAGCATCTATTTGGATCTCATTAAATACCAACTTTAAGAAGCCAAAGCCCTTAAAAATCAGTAAGAATTTGACATGCCCATAATGTATTAATAGCATCTGCTCTTTAGGTATTCAGTGATGAGCCATTATAAAACTTAATGTGTCAAAGAAAGTGGAGACCAAAGTTGGGGAACAATAAGGTACCCTAATTCTGTTCTGCCATGTGAGAGAATAGTTAGGTGGGTGTTTAATGCTATGTTTTCACCCAGGAAAAACACAAAACAAAACAAACACCTAAAATATGTACTTCAATATAAAATCCTGTTTGAGAGAAGACAGTGGAACTTCTGTTTCAGCATGGTTGGTACATACCATCATACCTGCCCTTATCTGGCATTTAGTGGACTACCTACACCAAGCTAAAAAACTAGTTGTACCTTATCTTCACTGGCATTTTATATCAAATTAACTTTCTCATTATAAATATGACCCTTCCCTCTGCTTACTTTTTTGTAAAGATACAATTAAAGATGACATGAAGTAACTTTTTCATGTGAGCAAAAACCTTATTGCAATACAGAAAGTGGCATTATCTTGAAACCTACCCTCCTGCTTCTTTGCAGAGCTTCTACTTCATGTTCCAGGTCTAGTTTGGATTTAGAGAAACACAGAAATTGAGCAACAACTGTCAGATATTCAAAGGGACAGGGAGTCAGAAGTTTGAAAGGAACAGAAAGTAGAGATTTTGTTCTTATTTCTTTTGGCTATTAAGACAGTAAACTATCCCAGCACATTCAGTCAAAAGAGAAGTATTCCTTTTATTCATTTTTTTTTCAGGTTTGTCTGTTTGGTTCTTTCCCCCGTTTTCTCTGCAAAATCTTTGCACAGGTATAACTGTGCAGCTCCAAAAGTACCAGAATGAAATTAAACTTGCAGCTGGCCAATGTCATCTTGGTTTCATTCTGATGATCTGCAGCAACACTGAGCTCAAGAACAGTAGCATGGGTTCAACTCTTTCTGTGCAACTACTTCTCAGCAGGAAGTGTCAAAAACAGAAGTGAAGCTCACAGCATAGGAAAATGTTTTATTAAGTTGTCTCTGCTGTCCAGCAGGGTAGCTAGGGATTTGGAAGGCCCTAGAAAGAACCACAACATCCTGTACAAATAATTAAAGTAATTGCTATAAATAACAAAAACATTGTAAAATTTTCATTAAAATATTCAGTATACATATATTTAAATTGCAAGTACCCTAACTCTCCTTTATACTACCTTGCCAGGGAAAAGGAAAAAAAAAAAGGAAAAAAAAGGAAAAAAAGAAGAGTCATGCAAGTGAGAACGAGGCCTCATATGCATACTTCTTAAAGCCCTACACCTCATGCTATAAGCTTTTTCTTACTCTACTCAATGAGTTCCCATCACCAAACAAGGATGGAGACAGAGGATGAGACACAAATGGAAAGCAGGACATCCTGCAAACAGCCCCTTCTTTTATTTCCTCCTTTTCCCCTTCCTTTCTGCCAGGAAGTCAAAGTATCATATGTAGTCATTCCTGAAAGTATTAAGCTTCACTATTTTAAAACTAGCAAGAGATTCTGGGGGTCAAATACCCATGAGAATACGTTACGGAACCTTCCACCTCTGACAGCTGGAAAGTTTCCGAATTCCAACGTACAACTACTGATGGCCAATATATATCCATTTAATTTTGTGCCAAACTAGCAAGAGATTCTGGGGGTCAAATACCCATGAGAATATGTTACAGAACCTTCCACCTCTGACAGCTGGAAAGTTCCCTAATTCCAACGTACAACTACTGATGGCTAATATATACCCATTTAATTTTGTGCCAAAATTGCCTTTGGGCCTAAATAACTTCCTTCCTTCTGGATGTTTAGGTCCTTCATGCATTTACAGACAGCAATCATATCACCTCGCTCTGAATCTTCATTTTACTTAGCTAAGTAATTTGAGCTCTTTACATTCTTTCTCTTGAGAGGTTCTCTTCTCTGAAAAAGAACAGGGAAGCATCCAAGATCATTTGCAAAGTGACAGGTTTGTATATGGTGGAAGGAAATGAGTAACTGGAGACTCACATAGCCAAAATTCCATTATACCAGGAAC
The DNA here is from genome assembly GCF_947461875.1 of Haliaeetus albicilla. Lineage (NCBI taxonomy): Eukaryota > Metazoa > Chordata > Aves > Accipitriformes > Accipitridae > Haliaeetus > Haliaeetus albicilla. Next base: position 26,335,403 of record NC_091494.1, on the reverse strand, counting down.
AGAGCTTTAGAAAGCGTTAATATGGTAGTCCACAGGTGCACAGCATACTTGAAACATTTGACAATGTATATAGGCTGACAAACACCTCTACTGTTGCTTTCAAGCATCAGCCAAAGGGGGAAAAAAAGCACACAGCAGGAGAGGAAAAAAAAGAAACAACCTTACAGATAAAGGAACCCCCTCCTCCCCCAAGAAACCAAAACCATTTTCAGTTTAATTCCAAAAACATTTGCAAATTATGATGCAACTGTTCTTTGCCATTTGAAATCTTTCACAATGAGGATTTAATATTAGCAGGATATGGGGATATTTCCACAATTAATTAATTCTGGCTGTTTACAGGACAACAGGTTGCTGTATTTACTCTCACTAAGCTACTTCTTTTAAAAATACTTGACATATGTCTAAGCCTGGCAAAAGCTGGGTGTAAGGTCTTATATATGACAAAGAGCAGAAGTCTAGGAGACACACATACCAAACAAATCAACATACAAAACAGAAAATGAAGCAAGATAGTTCATTAGTGTAAACAAGACTCAACACTCCCATGAGTCTCCAACAAGTAAATGAGTATCAGACACGTAAAAGCAATTTAAAATTAATGGCATTTCTCAAGCGAAGAAATACATTATTTAATATATTGCATGTTTAGTGATTAACCTCAGGTACTAAAATCAGCGATAGGTTTAACAGATTTATTCTATAAAACAAGACTAATATGCAATAGGAACACCTGAAGACTAAATCAACCTATCCCCAACTACCTTTAAGAAAATCAACTGGGAAGTGCTATACAGGCAAATATAAAAAACAATATCTTTCTCCTATCAATCCAGAATAAAAACTGCATAATATTCAGATCATAATGCTTACATACAACCAATAACTCCTGCCAAAGATTTTAAACGACTCATCTCTCAGTTAATCATCAAAAGAGTTTGCTAGAAATGTCACAGCTGGAGCTGCTAGATGCTGAATTCTCCCCCCCCCCCCAGATGCTTGGGTGGTTAAATGAGATCTGAGCCTGTCTGAAAATGTGGCAACAACGATGTATGTGGAGCACTTTAAAGTCTCACTGCAATTCTGCCTCACATACCCTCTGTCAGTGTGGTACATAAGCATCTCAGAGGTCAGTTTACATATCCAGGAGAAGACTGAACTGACCATACAGGGACAGGAATCTGTTCTTCCAAGACAAATCTTTGTTTCAAGGCTCAGTTAAGAGCCAGCCCATCACTTTAATCTAAAACTTAAGTGGTGAACACAGACCTGTTAACCTCAAAGAAAAACCTTTTATAAGAGTTCATTACTTTAAGGTGCTGGCACTGTATCTGCATAACTGAAGCCACCATGCTCTCCCAGATCCATAAGCTCAACAACAGAGGCTTCATAAGCAACATGTAACAACCTAACACTCAGTCTTTTTTTAACCCCGCAAGTGTACCCACGATTAACCTACCGTCCCCACATTTATACTCTGTAATGTTTGTATTACACACAAGAAAACTCAGAAGCGTTTTCTCCAAACACACTGACGTACCTAGCATGACGTTCTAATTACTGAAAAACAGATTTACTGAAACTAGCATTAGTTTGGCTTAAAGCCAAGAACAAGGAAAAAAAAACCAAAACCCCTTTTCTACAAATTTGTGGTTTTCAATATAATTTCTCTCCCCCCCCCCCGAGTTATGAAATACACTAGTAGAAATGTATAATTTGGCACTTACTAGGTAATTATATAATCTAAGAATTCAGCAGATACCATTATAGACTACGAGAAGAGAGTTACACGAGTTTTTCCTCTATTTTTTCCCCAGCTTATCTACCTCGCATACCTGACTGAAGTTTGCTTATTGCCGAAGGCACCATCCACTGATTCCGTTGAGGGCACTCTCAGCAGCTACCACGAAGGGGGCACGCACCCCCAGGAACCAATAATTTTGGTTTTTCTGGAAACCAGGCCGTGCCGGTTTAAAGCGAGCTGGCTTAAGGAGACGCTAACCCAGCAAGCAGGGCGGGTGCCACTTCACCGCCTCGGACAGGCGCTTTTCCCGGCGCACGGCGGCGGGGGCCGGTCAGCAGAAGGCCACCCCACCGCTCCGGGCGGCGGGAAGGCTGCAGCAGGGGCGGCCGCGCCCCTCACCTCAGGGACGCGGGCCGGCGGCCGCCGCAGAGCGCGGGGGGCCCCGCCGCAGCCCCGGCCACCCCCAACCGGCTTCACTCACTCGGCAGAGCTGGTCCCGTTGACGGCGGATCCATCCGGAGCGGGGTTGAGCTGAATCGGCCCGGGCTTCTTCTTCGGCATTTTCGCCCCCAGACGGCGCAGAGGGTAACGGACGGAGAAGCCCCGGCCCCACTTCGGCCAGGTTCGAGGGGACTTCCTGCGGCGGAGCAAAGTCGGGGGCTCCCCTCGCCGCCGGTGCCCCCGCGGGCTGCGGGCAGCCTCCTCAGCAGGCAGGTGCCTGCGCCGCCGCCAGACCCCGGCCGCGCCGCCGCCCCTCCCTCCCGCCCAGCGCCGGCCTCCCCCGGCGGAACAGCGCCGAGCTCCCTCCCGGCAGCTCCCAGCGGGGAAAACTGCCCGGGCTCAAAATGTGCCCTTCTTTGGGACTGCGCCTGCGCGCACCGCCCCGGCCCGCCCGGTGCGCAAGCGCGGTGGGCCAGCGCATGCGCACCGAGGGGGCGAGAAGCCGTCCCGAAGCCCTGCCCTTACCGCGCTTTGCCCGCAGTTGCGGAGTTCGCACGTCGCGGGGCGGAGGCGAACGGTACCGGTACCGGTACCGGTACCGCGGAGCCCCGCCACCGCCACCGCCCGCGGCCGCCTCTCTCCGGGTCATACGGTTTATGACTTTACCCTAAAGTTTTTTGGTTGGTTTTGAGATTTCTCATCGCGATTAGTTACAACAGCTGCTTCCAAGAAGCGAGCTCGTTGTTGCAACGATGTTCTATGGAGCAGTTCATTTATCTCCCTCGTGCGCAATCATTAACGTACCCCGATGCGGAAAGTACTGTATTTCTAATTAAAACATAAGCCTCAGCTGGGGTACTAACGGCTGCTAAATTTTTCCCAAAGTAAATGCCTGAATTAAAAATGGAAAGTGAAGATTACAAGTTACAAAACTGTGAATTATAAATAGTAAAATGAGTATGAAAATGAAATGCCCGAGATGCTTTTGTTAAAGCACTGCTGTAGCTACTAGGAACGGCCAGATTTGGTCACATAAACTTCACATGTTAACGTGATGATGGTTTTATGTGTGTGCATTTCTATGAAGTTCTGACATCATTGTGACTTTGAGGCTCTTTAGGTTTTTGTAATTACATTGCTTTAGTGAACCTAAAAACATAACCAAGAAAATTTTATTTTTCGGGAGCTCTCTATCATATTTTGGCATACAAAAGGAAGAACGCACGGCTGAGGAAGTATGATTTATAAAATAAATTTAAAAATCAATGTTGTATATGGGGATCATACCTTACGAACCCACTGCTTCTTTAACAGTTTTAAGGTTAGACATAGAAGTCCTGAACATGCAAGTCCTGCACTATTAGAGAGCAAGGCTGTGAGCCCATGCCACGGAAAGAACAGTGCCTCTTTCATATGGATAGTTCTGGGGAGAAAAACACCAATGTACATATGAGGTTAAAATTTCAGAGAACAAAAGCCACCTTACTGCTGAAAAAAGCTTCCACACTGGGATTTAAATGGAACACTGCCTTGCTTTAACATCAACTTGCTTCCACACATCTATAAAGTACTGATTTTTTAGAAAGTAAGTCTGCCCCAGAATATTCGAGGACGCATGGACCACGCCATTAAAGAGCAGTGGGAGCAGAGGGATCCCACTGGGGAAGCGGTGGCAAACGGGTAGGACGATGATGCCCAGCAACAGCTCAGCTGGACCGGGGCCAGTGTGCCCTGTGCGGCTGAAACGGCGCTGGTCAGTCAGCCTGAAACACATACAGTCTGACACAAAGCGGGGCCAGCAGTGCGCGTCACCCTTCGCTAAGTACAACTGAATGGCCTTGCTCCAGTCCAAGGGTGGTCTCTTCTGGGGTAGGCTAAAGTGCTTTAAGAGTAATATATATGCTTTTTCTTCAGTCAGTAGCAGCTGTTCCTCCATGACAGTTCTCTTTCCAAGAGGTAGAATTTAAATGTAAAGATTCCTGTTACTTTGTTGTAGATCTTCAGGGGGGGTGGGGGTGGTGGAATATTAGAGTACCACCAATGGCCCTATTTCGATCAACGAAGCCTATCTGGATAGTACATGTGTGCACGTGATTAAAATTATGACATTCCTATGCTAACCATATGGTAAGATTCAGGGGATAAAAGGAGTTACATGTATTTGACTTTTCTGAACAGACCGACATTACAATCCTGCCTCTACTTCTGAGACCTGTGAAGAATTTTGGTAAAGTTTGTGCTGCTTTAGAAGATTAATTTCTCATTGTTGGAATCCAGCAGAAGTAAGATGAAAACTCTTTTAAGGCCTGTACCCTGAGAAGTTATGCATTAAGAAGGGCTTGCAGATTTCTTCTGCTTTCTGACACAGCCAAGAAATTCTTTCCACTGCTACTGTAAGTTTTTGTACTGTACAGTGCTCTATCTGTCAACAAATGTGACACACCTGGAAGAAAAGACTCTACAGTTACCCATAAATTTGCTGAAGTAGTAAATGAAATCTCTCACAGACACATGTGAGCCAAAAACTGAAGTAGTACCAAATGACTTGGTGCTAAGGTGGTGGTTAATGGCTTGGTACTGGGTAGAAGAGTGAAAAATCAGTTTCTTTGGCAGCTCCAGCACTGACCTCTATAACTGGTATTATATTTCTGTGCTTTATGTCTTTTGCCTGAGAGCAGAAAAAGATCAATGCCTAGAAATGCCTTTCTTCCTTGCTAGGCAGCTGCTCCAGTGGCAGCTTCAGAACTGTGCTCGTGTCTGTAGGCAAGGAGTGGGAACTGTTCACAAGCTCCTGCTGCATTCAGTGCCTGTAACAAACACTGCGCATACGCTTTCAGTGCAAAGGAGTGACCTCCATCTTGTGAAGCAGTTCTCAGTCACGTGCTCTTTATCACTCATTCCATAAACCACATTTTTTTGCTGAGATTCCCTAACTTTTGAAGCAATATGGTCTTTTTCATACACAATGAAGACCTATGAATACATCAGTCAAATTAGTAGCTCCTTTACAACTGTGGACAGGTTTTATACTCCAATGAGTTGACTCAGCCACAAATTAAAATACAAGAAATCAAGATTTATATAGTTATTTGAGAATTTTTAATTATTTTCCTTTCTTTTTTTTTGCCACAGGATTAAGATGCTATAGTAAAATTCAGTGACTAGCATTTACAGTAACTCACGAAGTATCAAGTCTTTCTATGCTAAAATCAGATTTTTTCTTCCGAAGAAGACATTCAGTTGCAGCTGAGGTTGTTCTTCTCTTTACACAACTGTGCATGCAGAAACACAAGGACTCCTTTGTCTGAAACACTGAACTCCTTTGCAGAGAACATGTGAATATTAGACAGGTATTGAATGCACAATTGCTATATATGCCCCGTATAATTGCAGTTGCACTATGCCGTAATTGCCCACGAGTTATGCAACTATAGTTATTCTACTATGTCACAAAGTATGGCCTCTTTTTCTCTGAGAAGATTATTGCAAGCAGTTTTTATTTTCTTTTAAATATTTGGACTGAACAAAGAAGAATTTTAGTTGTGAATTGTGAATTTTCATATAGAGTTTGAATTATTTTTCTCCTTGTAACATTGTTTTTCTCTGTCAGAAAAAAAGCCTACACAAACAGATGAATGACTGGACATATCTACTGAAAACAGAGGCTTGGTTTGCAGAATTTTTGAAACAGCAATAAAGAAGTGTGGATCTAATTTTTTGTGGTTTGCAAAAGTAAAATAGTATTTTTAATCAAAGTAGTCATTAATGCTTTTATAGAAACTGAGATTATGAACAAACTTCCCTATATATTATGCGAAAATGCTGTATCATTCCTAACATCTTATCCATTTCTAAAATAGAAAAGTTTATTATTTTCACAGCTTTGCCGTTCAAAGACAAGCTCCCTCTGTCCAATTCCAGCTATTAAGAGATAGCTCCCTCCTCTGGAGCACTTTATACTTGCACTGCAAACATAGCACTGTGGAATCTGAAAAATTACTGAATTCACTCATCTCTTTTGAAGTTCCTTTGACCTATAGCACAAAATCAAAGATATTTTGAATTGACTGAATATAGAAATAAAGTCAGGGGCGTATGGATTGATGCTGTCACAGGAAACAATTTCTGTGTAACTGCTGCTGTCACTGCCAAGTTCCTCAGGCATTATCATAGCCCTGGAACCTTAGAGGGACCCAAGAGCTGGGTGACCCCTGGGCTTTGCTTGAAGCCTCATAAGACACCTTATTTGTTTTGTTGTTGTTGATTTTTTATAATGGTTGTCACACTGATATATATAGGCGTACTGAATGACCAGTTTTCTTTTATATGATTATATACCACATTTAAAATGTTTCAAGATTGTTGTAGATTGAACTTCTGTAAGACAAATAGGTTTAACTTCTGTGCATTTGCAACTAAAAATTAAGCATGTTTCCCCAGCCAAAACAAAACACATGTTTTGGGAATTTGAATATTCTCTGTGGAAGGAACTGCATTTTGCTTTACGAACAGGTGTTTCTGAAGGTGGATCACAGAGCAAAAGATGGAAGAAAAAATAGAAGGTAGTGTAATTTCTATGAAAGACTTCTGAGCAGGGACACTTTCTGATTTATTGATTCCAGTCCTCCTTAGAAAAATAGGACTAAAGTATGTCTCTGTAAACAGAAATGCAACAAAGAAGCTTGTCTTCATTACCACTTTTTTTCCTCATGGAAACCTGAATTTTGTCTCGTTTCTTGCATGAAAAGGAAAACATGATTACCATACAAATTAATTGTATCACTAAATTAACCGAGCTTTTAAAACTTGATTGCCACATAAAGCTGCATATTTTACTGCCAAAACATATGCATGCAAACTTTTATTTGTAAGATTTAATACTTCTTAATCTATTTAGTGATTAACAAAGCAATTTAAGGAAATAATTAGTCCCATAAGCAATAGAATTTAAGAAGTCTGATTCAAATTTGATTGACATTGGCCAACAGGATCAAAAATTATTAGAAGGGGCTGACAGACAGACTGACTTTCAAACAGCCAGACATCACGATGGGTCTTGCACATCTTGTTTTCCTCAAGAAGTGGGGATTGAAAAGGACACTGTGGATCAGAACACAATCTTAAATGTTTAGTAATATACTAAAAGCTTAGAAATTAATGTTTAAGATTACTGTATAATTTAAAACTTAGATTAGATAAGCAAGGAATAAATTACAAATAGCTGAAGTTTGCTCAGTCCATACGATATGGTCTCCCACTAACACAGCTATAATGGTACCAGTTTTGCCTAGGGTTTATTGCATGAACAGCTTTGCCAACATAATACTTAGAGGGTTTTTGCAGAACAAGTACTACTCCCATAGGAGCAAAACCCTTCAAATGTAGAAGCAGCCAATTATCCATTTTACAGGTTTCCTTTGCCATATATTATGTGTAATATAAAACAGAAAGCGAGACTGAAATATAAAATAAGGTGCTAATTTTCTGCAGTTTTTCTAGTGAAATGACACTATTCAATACAGAAACAAACAAGTAATATTTCCATTTCACTTAAACTAGAAACCAGAAGTCTTTTCTAGAATAGAGGCAAGCTATGGGTTTTTTTTTCCTGACTTATTATTTTATCAGCATGTGGCTGGTTATTCATTTCCTGAGGAAAAAACAATAATCAATGCCTGCCAGCATATGCTTTTCATTTAATTAGGAACATAGGACTGGAAAGAACCACCTAGGTCATCAAGTCCAGTCTCTAATTAAGCGCTCTTCAAAAATATTGATTAATCAAAGTTGCATAAATGTAGTAGGTTTTATAACACTGTACTCCTCTGCAGAGATTGTAAGTGATCTTCTGCTTTAACCTTTGTATAGTATTTTTTATACCTTTCCAGCACTTTTTTTCATATCTGTTATCTACCTGTTCTGGCAAAGACAAAACACTTACTACAGGACAGAGCTCTGCTTATGCAGACCGGTTGACCTGGGCATATAGAGACGTATTTTACATAAATTAATCCTACCTTCTCCCTGCCTTTGCTCTCAGAGAACCCTACTATGCTATTTCTTTTCACTTACCAGTTGATTTTGCAGAAAATCTGCAGGGACTTAAGGGACTTTTGAAATCTTGAGTCTCTAATAAGTTCAGTTGACATTAGCTAAGTATTTAAAATCCAATTACTTCACATACAAAAAAAGCCCCACATTAAGTATTAAGGAAAACATTTACATGAAATGATCCATCATGCTAATAGTTACGAACCAGATATCTAAGCTATACCCCAAACCCAATTCATCTATTTGTAAAGATTTTTTAACATAAAGAGTGACTATTATTTTCAATGCAAAGAGGTCATCATACAGACATTTGATTTTCAGTAATTTTATATGACACAAATCTTTACAGTGTTTTGAGCTGGAAATGAACAGCACTTGATCTATAATTATTAGTATATCTTTGTGTTTATTTTCATACTTCATGTGCCTCAGTCAATTGAAGAAACTGGCCATATCTAAAAAGATAAATGGATTCAGTGCTAACAAATCCATTAATGTGTTCTCCCTGTATTTAATGTATTCTTGACTAGAAAAGATGATGCTGCATTTGGGAATACGCATTTTAAACATCAACTGTTAAAGTAATTTTGACTAAAGGATAGTACATTTATGTTTTTTAACTGGAAAGTAACTGCAATTGATTTTGTCATATTAGAAGGAATACATTACATTACCAGAAACATGATATGTAAAATACGAATTTATAGGGAAATAAGGGAAAGCCAATTTCTTTAATCATTAGTATTTGACATTAATTTCTCTCATTTTGCTTAAATGAAGAGCCTGTAATTTAAGTCAGACACACTTCTATGGGCTGACCTGTAGAAATACGAAAACAGAATTTTTCAGATACAACAGCACTGGAGACGGTAGCCTGGAGCCTCTCTCCTATTGTTTCTGCAGCCTGCAGTCCAAGTCCTTAAATGGCATTTTATGCACTCAGCTGCCAAATCTCAGAGGGCTTGGTGTATTTATTACAGCCTGGACAATTGCAAACTGTTTAGTTTTAAATTGCCAGAAGGCTCTAGCTGGCATCTGGATGGAGAAAAGCTTGGGATCGCTACCTGTCCTGCAAGTCCTTTCCTCAGAGGCAGGAAGGTAAGAAAGGGCTCAACATACACTATTTTGAATCCCATTCCTGGGGCTGATTCACCGTGGGGCCGATTCACCGTGGGGCCTAGCAACCTTAAATACTTCGAATAAAACTCTCATCCCCAGCAACTTTTGCCTGAAGAGGCGACACTAAAGCTCACTCGAAGGGCGGCGAAGGAACCGACGGCTCCAGCTCTAGCAAACGCCTCAGGAGCGCCGCGCAGCCCCGCCCCTTGGGTTTTGGCGCCAAAAGCGCCTCCGCCGGTCTGCCGCGCATGCGCCCTGGCACGTAACCGCCGCCTGCTGACCGCTCTCCTTAGCCGACCCGCCCGGGAGCTCGCGAGACCTGGGGTTCTCGCGGCGCTTCCCCGGCGCGCGGCCCGCCCGGCCCCGCCGCTCGCGGGGGCAGGAAGCGGAGGCGGCGCGGGGGGCTGGGAGCGCCGTTCCCTCCCTCAGGTGTGCGCGGGAGGCGGCGCGGACCTGTCTTCCCCTGAGAAGGCGGGCGAGAAGCCCTCTTCGCCCCGCTTCCTGCCGGCGGGAGGGGGAGAGCTTCCCCCCTCGGTGCCAGCACGCCTCCGGGGCTGCTCTGCCGGTGTGAGGGGAGCGGGGCCTCCGTGGCGCCTGGCAGGTTGTAGCTGTGGAGGTCTGGCCCTGGAGATCCTGGCGAGCTCCTTCACTGTCCTCTTTCGACTCCCTCAGCCTCCGTGAGAGTTTCGCAGCCCGCAGGTAGGGAGCTCACTTCCGAAGGTCAGTGTAGACGGAGCTGCTTGGGGTCTTCTCTCATTACTAAAGCCGTCTGAGAAACAACTTTCCTTTAAAAAAGAGCTGTTCCTGAAGCCTTAGGAACGCAGCCGTGGTGAGAGCGGGTCATCCTAAACACGGTTGAGCTGATGTGCTCTGGAATTAGATTAATTTGAAGAGCCAGAAAAGAGGAATCCTCCTCCAGACTGCGTTTCTAAGTGGGTAAGCTGTAAATCAGAGGAATTCTCACCCCACCTCCCCGTAGTCTTTGATGATCAAGGACGTGAGTGGCAAACAGCTGGCTTGGTAAGTGCTTTGGTTAGAAATCCATCTCTTTTGTTTTATTCCTGTGACCCGTGCCTGCCACTCCCAGGTAACCGGTGAGTTGAAACATGACAAGCCCTTTTTTTACTGGGCCTGGTGATGCTGGATTGTGTCATCTCTCTGTGTAGTATCTGCTACTTAATTTGTACAATGCTAATTTTTGGGCTTGGCAAATCTTTTTCTGGAAAAGCTGTAGACATGCTGTATATAACTGATGTTTATCTGCTTCTGTGGCAGCCTTTTCTTCTCTCTGCTTCTCTTTAAATGCTTTTGTTATTTCCTGCAGGAGGGAAAAAAACTTATCTGTGGCCATGATAGATCCTTTAGAGAACAACTTGTTTGATCTTCCTGATTATGAGAATACAGAAGATGAAATGTTCCCACCTCTTCCACCTCCTGCCTCTCCAGGAAGAGATGATGTTGAATGGGCTCAAGCTAATGGAGGTGAACACCTGTGACCCCTAAAGATCCCATTTTGCAGTATAGACAATGAAATGCTGTGAAATCAGTATTACTGGTGTTGTACTTCACTATCTTGAGTTTAGCATAAAAATAGTCTTGTATAGTTAAGAAAGCAGTTTGTAAATTTAAATTGTTATCGATTCTACGCTTCCAGGCTTGTGGGAAAAGTTTATTTAGATTCTGTGAAAATATGCATACAAGTGAGTCTTTATAAAATTCAAGCTTTTCTGACAAAATGTTGGTAAAGATAATCATACAGCGGTGATCTATAGTTACCCTTTATGACTTGGATTTCAGAAGTGGTAAGAGTGTTGAATGTAGTATTCCAGGGAGATGTTCATAGATTTTGTAGAGTATATGACCTAGGAAAAATCCAAGACACTTCAGGACAGTAAAACTTAATTATTTGTATTTGAAAAGATCTTACTGTATACTGAACAAGCTAATAGAAAGTATAAAAATTTTATTTTAACTATTATTTACTTCTACTCATTTGCCTATAGTGTTAAACATATGTTTTCATTGATCCCTGCTCTGTCTGTTCACTAGAAAACAGGATTTTCAGTAGATTTAATTCCTTGCTATATGAAAAGGAGAACTTCTGAATTCCTGGTGTTGAAAGTAACAAAAAGTAAACCAAGAAATCAGTATGATAACTAATTGCTAGCTCTGAGATGAGATGGGCAGTGGTGCCTTGTCTGTTGCAGTCAAATAATATATACTGGCCCTAATCAAAAAGTGTATGGAATTTAGTTCTTGAAAGACACATTGATTGTGGTCACACATTGCCTCTTTCTCTATTTTTTGAAGGCAGTGCTGGTGGTTTAGGTCTGTCTTTCAGATCTATAAGTGGAAGTTTTGGGACACACCTATCAAGTTATGTTTATTGATAATTTGAGTTTCTTAACTCTTAGAACATCATCTACTCTCCATACGTTTCTCATCAGAAATACAATATAAAAGTTCTAAAATTAGGAAATTTCCCTTTCAAGGAGCCTACTTTGCTAAAAAAGTTGGTTCCTCAGTATATTTTGAAGAGATGGATTTATTTCCAATCTCTCTTGTGGGAAAAGCAAGGTAAAATATGCAGACATTTGTTTGGAGTACTATACCTGCAATGGAATACTTGTGATGCTGCCTTTTTGATAGGGTAGAAAGTTAAAATTTATATGACCAAATTCTAGTTCATGTCAGTTGCATTACATGCTTAAAATACGTTATTTTCTTTACTGGAACTAGATGGAAACCAGCAGTCACAAACAAAGGATTCTGCTGTAACTACACGGAAAGCAGTTAAAAGACCAATGCCTAAACTAGATGCCCAGAGGTAACTTTTTACAGAATATTTCTTTTTGTGATGAATTTGGTATATGGCTGTGGGAGAGTGATTAAGGTTACTGTGATCCCTGCTTGGTCATAGCCAAGTTAAAGATCAAGAGTTTTGGAGCTGAAAGTGCCTCTTGCATGCTGTATTGCAACCTTTCTATTCCTTGCCTTACCTGTATAATGGTATTATTAGTTTAACTTTCTTGAAGTCTCCTTGGAACTTAGAACATGACTAATATTTTGTGAAGAGATATTTATTATTTATACATAGGACTCTTCCAGCTAGATCTTCTTTATTTTGCTTCAGACATAGTACCGTACATTTCTTTCTGTAATTAAAGTCTGCTTCAAAATAAAACCTCAATACAATGGTGACTGTAAGGCACTACCTAAAGTACCCTTACACCTGACTTTTGTACAAACTGGATAAACTCTGTATAAAGGATTTTAATATTTTCTTTTCTGTTATCGCTAAAGCTGGTGTAAGTTCTTTATAAGCAATGGAAAGAATGTGAGTTTTCAGTTTCTTCCATTTTAAATACACTGATGAAGTTAGTCATTGATACCACAGGTGGATGCTCTGGTCACGCATCTAACTAGTTTTACTTGGCCAATATAGATACTAGAACTGACCATTCAGTTTTCTTTCCATGTGATCAAAAGCAAAAAGCTCTTTGGACTAGGAATACGTGTATGGTGAATTAAAAAAAAAAAAAAAAGTCTTGGGACTTGCAGCAGTCTTTATCTTATTTTGTGCATTTTCTTAATGACTTTTAAGTCTGTACATCTTTCAAATAGAGCTCTGTAGCTTTAGGCTATTTAAAGGAATGTGAGTTTTTTTTGTTTGTGTGCTGGTGTTTCCTTTTTGGGGGGTGGGAGTGGTGAGGTAGTTGTTTTTATTAATTAGAAGAAGAAAGTATGGGTTTCAAATAACTTCACCCATTTCCTATTACCAGGTTAGTTTCAGAAAGAGGACTTCCGGCACTAAGACACATGTTTGATAACGTAAAGTTCAAGGGTAAAGGGCATGAGGTAAGACATAGTGAGCTTTTGTTTTGTTTCCTGGGAGGTTAATCTAGATTTGATAGATTGCTGCCTACCTGATATGCGCTCTGGTTAGCCAGCTTTCTAGCAGTATTTGAACGTAGCCTGAAGGGGTTTGTAGTCATAAATTTAAAAAAACAAACATGAATGTTTTAACAAAATCCCTGTTTTGAATTTAAAACTATTTTCCTCTACTCCAAAACTACAATATCATGTCTGTGACTCTTTTTGTATCGTCCATAGAAAGAGGTTTTAGAAATTGGAGCAGGCTAGTAAGACTGCCTACTGCGTCTGGAATGCCTTCACCATCTCATTTCATGATCAGTTTCCTCTGTTAGTGAAAATATTCTGGCAGTTGTGACACCTCTACCCCAAACTGTCTCATTGTTTTGGATACACTTAAACATACAAAGCTTATTTTTCTTTAAATATCATTAGACTATTGGCACATTTGCAAAGACACCTGTGCGTCTCTGGTTTAAGAGAACATTCATGGTATAAATTTCCTATTTACAATTGGGGCCATAAAGAAACTAGGCAGTACTACTGAGCTGAGAAAAAATCTTCACTAGATAAGGTTCTTTAGATGTAAATTTTTCTGTGTGTTCTAAACATCAAAATAAAAACCAGCTGTGCCCCTTTGGATTTTTTTTTTCTTTTTCAGTCTGCGTTCAGACCTAGGTGGCTTCAGGGCAACTTCACAGAAGCCCATTGGATGTTTTACAGTATATGCAAATGCTCTTCCTGAACTCGGATGGCTATTCTTCTCATAGCTTGCAATTGCACTTACAGACTTGATTGTGGGAGGAAAGGTTACCCACACATTCATATTAAATTTTCAAGAGACTTTCAAGCTGCAGATGCTTAATGTTTTCAGAAATGTTACTGTCCTTTTTCCCTCTGCAGTCTACTCAGTCAGCTTTTACTAGCTGGATGTCTTGGTTTATGCCCTAGGCAGAGGACCTGAAGACACTCATACGACATATGGAACACTGGGCTCATAGACTATTTCCAAAATTGCAGTTTGAGGATTTTATTGACAGAGTAGAGTGTTTGGGAAACAAAAAGGAAGTTCAGGTATGTGTTGTTCCTGTCGGTTTCTCTTTATGCAGTACTGAATAGTCCAAGAGGTAGGTTTAGGAGAGCAATTATGCAACAAAATAAGACTTAATTTGTGGATACTGCTAAGGAGTATAATGTTATTTAAATTAATTTCTCTCTTTTTAAAAATAGCTCTTTCCAGTATTTAAGGTTACATTTAACCTTTCTTTATTTGAATTACTACTTCAGAGAATTGGCTTTGATTTCAGCACATCTTTAACCAAAGTAATTTGCTTTAGAGTGCTGGCACTGGTTGATTTTTGGGGGTGGGTTTGTTTTTTAACGTTTCAACCTGCAAAGAAGACTTATGAAGAATGCTGCTTCATCTGGCTAGGTGATAGACGAATGACTAGCAAAACGATCCACAGCATTACAAGTTGTTGGTCAAACAGACGTGTAGTGAAAGGAGTATTTATTTCAGAGTAATTAAGTGTAAAGAGAAATTGAGAGTAGTATTAAAAGCATAGCAGTGTTGTACAAAAGATTTTGTTACAGATGAAATATCAGTATTTTAATCTCTCACTTGCAGACCTGCCTAAAGCGGATTAGACTTGATCTTCCTATTTTACATGAAGACTTCGCAAGTAATGAAGGTATGCTCATTATGCTGTTTGTTCAGTAGTTCAGTGCTTAAAATTACTTTATGTCCCCTCCTACTGACCAGAAATTAATGATCATGGTATGTTTTTCAAATGTAGAAGAAATTGTTGAGTGGTCCTCTATTTTAAAACCAAGCTTCTGTGAGACTTACAATTACAAAACAGAACTGGTACTGGGACTAAAATGCTACATATATATAAAAAAAAGTGCATGGTATTATTAATGGGTATTATTACCAGCATTGTTAGAAATATTCTTCAAAAAAACCCCCAAAACTGCAATTACTAAATGAACATACTGGTTTGTATTGTACTCTTATGAGGTGCAGTCTGAAGAGCTCTTGGATCTTATTAATGCAGAAATCAGAGACTCATTATAGTGTTTATACTACAAGCTGTTACAGTACAGTCAGGGTGTGGTGTCCTTTATAGGGAAAGTATTTATTAATGCTTGTGGGCACTATTATGTCTGTCAGTCTTGGCATATAGCTACTATTGAGTATTTGTTCTTCCAATATCAAAATCCAGTCACTTAACAAGTAGATAATTCAAGAGTCTCTTCCAATCAGATGATGTTTTTAGATAGACTAGAAATGAACTTTTTTTTTTTAATAAAAAGAGGGAGTAGAGTTCAGCTCATAGTTTGAAAGAAACTTTATTAGCAGAAATGAGACGATTTCATAGTCGTTCCTAAGGTCCGTTGCAGGTGTTCACGCTTTCACTGTGGGTCTCTTGAAACAATTACCTACCCATTGCCCGGTGTGTCTTCATGTGAATCTCAGCCTCCCCCCAAGCCAGTGCTTGGGAAAGGTGTTCTGGTGGATGAGTTAACCAGTGGTAAAACCTTGCCTCACCTGTGGGGATAACCTTTGGGCAGTTAGTGATGTGTGGCTGTCTTGACTGTTGGCTGCATTTGCTAGAAATGGAATGCAACCATAAGCAGCCACAAACAGAAAAGCAAATGGTTCCTGCCGACAGTGTCTGTAGAGTTATCAGATTTTTCTGTGCGATGGTTCCATACATTTGTATTTAAAGGTGGTGCTGATCTGTTCTTGAACGATGTTGGCGAGTGTACTGTTACAACTGGTCAGTCTTCAGTTGAAAAACTTGAGTAGGTATCTTGCCGTTTTGAAATAAAAACTCAAGCTAGAGTATTGCATTAAAAACCAAAACCTTGTTGTTGGCTAACTTCTCTATTTACAGGCTTAAAGTGCCGCAGAGGCACAAGCATACTTGGCCTTAGGCACTCTTGAAAGAGTGCTTTGCTTCTCTGTTGGGGGATGAAGTTTGTCTAACAGAGTTAGACTACGTCTATTTTGCATGTTTTAAAGTTGGCAAATGAGTAAATATTCCATAACAGTAGCACACTGAATTCAAAACTGACTATTCAGTGTCTATGTTCGAACCTCTGATTCCCATAACTAGTCCTGCCACTTACCAAAGGATGGTGTCATATTGGTAGGGGTGGGAAGAAAATGATCTGGCTGTTCTGTAAGGATTGCCTGAATTTACTGTCTGTTTTTAACCTTCAAGCACAGCTCATGATTGCTAACATAGTAGACAGAGGTATGCTTCTCTAAATTCAGGCATTTATTATTGTGCATTTGGGATCTCCGATAAGCATTTGTTGTATACTTTGAGTATCAGCTATGTGGATCTAGGCAGAAAATTGCCCATTAAAACTGAATTACGGAATGATCTTCAGCTGTCATAGAAATGCTTTTAAAATGACAGATACTTAGCAGTAGATCTCTCTGGGTTCAAAGTGTTGATTTCTGCCCCTCTTCCCCCTCCCAACCCCCTCATCTTTAACCAGATGGTGGAGGGGAAAGCAATGGACTGGATACAGCCACTGAAGATATACGTTCTGGCTCTGGAAACGCAGAAGAACTCAATTCTCTGTCTGGTACAACTCTCACGGAAGAGCAACAGCAGCGAATCAAGAAGAACAGGCAGTTGGCCTTGGAACGTAGGCAAGCAAAGATGCAGCGTAACAGCCAGTTGCAACACAACGGTAATTAACTCTGTAACTTAAGTGTTAATGTCAAGGTCGGTAGGCTGAGAAGCTTATACAACTGAGCTGCTGAGTCAGTTTAAAGGAAATGGTAGTGATTGCTTTTCTAGTAAGTAGCAAAATGTGTAACTCTCAATTTTAAACTGTGTTCCTTTAGTTAGACTCCTCCAAAGCTAAGTCAGAACTACTCTCCCTAGTTGTCACGTAAAGTTGTGATAGCTTTGGCTTGGATGAAATGAAACTCAACTTCCCAGTCATCTCTGGAGTTGGCTTTCCTGCAGACTGTGATTCTGGTGATAGAAACCGCAGTTAAACACAGCAACAGTGTTTTCTCATGGTAGGAAATTGTGGGTTGTTTTTTTGGTTTTCTTTTTTTTTTTTTTTTCAACAGAGCTCTCCACTAATTACTTGGAAGAGGAGTTTAATACCCCAGTTACTCAGGATCCCACTGACCTTATTGAAGACACTCAAATTACCACAACCGAGGTTGCTGTTACAGAAGTTGAAGATGGAGATACAGAATTGGAATGTGCCAGTGAGGAGCAGTAACCCTTCCTTATACTTGTGAACAACTTCCTTGACTGAAACACCCCAAGGTTTTCAGTACTGTCATTCCATTGAAATGTTGCTGGCTTTTTGCACTCTGACTCTAGAAGCTTTGCAGAAGTCTTCCCCATGACGTGGGTATAGTGGGACAGAACTCTTCTCTTGAAACTGCAGATGAGCAACTCTGTACACCAGAAAACTGAACAAAGTTCTTCATCTGCATTTGAGACATCTTTTCCACCTCCTCCAACATTCTTTAGGAAATGTTAATGATTTTTTTACCTACTTTGAATTTAGTTTACAGTTGATGTCAAACTGAATTAACTGGGATATTGACAGGTGAAATTTCTATTAACGTTGTGTTGGGTTTTTTTAATAGAAGATATATACAATAGCAGGTGGTGCTATGTCTGAACTGGTGTCCTGGATTTTTTTTAAACTTGCTTATAAAGTTCTTGTAAGCTTTTTCTTATAAAACAGAAGCTATTAAATTTCAGAAGTCCCTCCAGCCTTCCCCATTCCTTGTGCTAGTCGGACATCTCTTCACAGACAAGTACATCCCCTTAGGGGAACGTGCTTTGGCTCTGATGAAATCAGTTACCTTCCTTTGGCTGAGTCTGTTCTCTGTCTCGAGGCTCTGTTTCATTCTCTTCTTACAGTCTTGTTTCTCCTTCTTCCACAACAGCTTTTCCCTTTTGCAGCATGATCAAGAATTGCCATAATGGTAAAGCCCTGAGCCTGCCCTCTCCCATAGCATAGGGGAGACTGTTGTTCATAACAGAAACTGCATTTCTAGAAACTGAATTAAGACAAGCAGCACTTAGAGCAGATGAAATAAGTTCACGTCAACAGGTGTTATTTTATGCCAGATGTGCAGCTGGGGGATTTCAAGAAACAGAATTCTGTATCCTAGATTAGTGTGAAGGAGTTTGCTTTTTATATCCTTGCAGCTATGAGCTAAACTCACTAAACTTTAGTGGAAGATAGCCAACAGCTGTAGGAAATACTTGGGTTTTAAGAACTTAATTTATGGACAACATGGGAAAGTTACTTTTTGAATGATAGTTAAAAGAATTCACCACACAGTCTTTAGTCTGGAAGATGAGACTTATGTATAAAATCTTGTGAAAACTCATACATGTTCATAACCAGATAAAAATAATTTTTATTTAAAATAGACATTTAGTTTCTTAAAAGGACTCTTGAATATTTAAAATAGACTGCTTTTTTAAAAAAGAAAAATCATACAAAGTGAATAGGAGCAGAACATCAAGAAGCAGATATTGCTAGGTTGTAGTTCAAGTTCTAATGTCAGCTGAAACATCTAGTAGTGCCAAATCCTTAATCTCCTCCAGCAGCTGGTATAAGCTTGCTCCCTTGGTCTGGCAGTACTCCCGATAGTCTTCATCAATTACTTCAACTCCTGCTTTTTCTTGGGCATGCTGGGCTGCTTCTGCAGACTGACTGACTTCTGCTAAGTCAGGTTTCACCACATGAAAATTCTGGGAAACCTGTGTGTCTGAAGTCTGGTACGGTGCGTTCCTGATGATTTCAAGCTTGATTGTATCAGCATGGCAGCGGGAAGTCTGCACATGTATTTTCACCTTAAAAGCAATACAAAAATTATTATTTCTGATGGTGCTATTTCCTTTTACTTCCTTCAGATTAAATACTCACTGTAATATGATCAAAAAGGCTTAATGTAACTGATTCTCCAGTAGTTGTAGTGGAAGTAATTTTGTTTTGAAAGCGATGAAGTGATCCAGGCTTCCACTTACACCTCTGATCACCTTGACAATAGATGACTAAGCCTTCTTTGTTTTTCATGTATGCAGGACCTTTGATTCCGTATCTACAAAAAAAGCAGACAGAAACTGTTCTAACAATTTTCACCCTTAGCAGTTCTTTTAATTTTGAAACGAAGAGAAGGCTAGCTAGGATTACAGAAAAGCAATGTAAAGGGGCAAGCACTGTAGCCTCATAATCCTGCTTAAGGGACGCTGATGGGCATTGTTGAAGAAACCCCTAGAGTACCTGAAAACAGCATGAAGACAGTGACTGAAGTGTTTTGAAAGCAGCGAAGCAAAAGTAAATTACAGTCAGTGATCCATTGTCTTAGGTGTTGGGTGGAGCCTGGTATGGCTGGATGATGGAAGGAGAGCAGCATTACAGGTTATTCCAGACAGCATGGTGAGGAAACAGTTCTCCATTAAAAAAAGTTACTTAAAGACCAGCAGTGTACTTGCACTGCGTTCTCTGGAAGGAGGCCTTTCTTGCTTGGGTAGGTTCTGGCCCTTCAGCCTCCAAGCCACACCATCTGGAATGCTGGAGACAACAGGCCTATATCAAGCTAGTTTATATCCAAGCTCAGTCTGCGGCCAGGCTTAAGCAGGCCCTGACTGTATCATGACATCCAGGGTATTCATGTAATGGTTTGCTTTACCTAACATCCCTGTAGCATGTTTTTTGTTTTTTGTTGTTTTTTGTTTGTTTTTTTTTTGTTTTTTTTTTTTAAGAAGAGTTCTTATGCCTACATTTCTCATACCTGTTAGCTAGCCAGGTAGACAGTGTTATTGCCAATAATGCACAAACACGTAGATCATTAACTAATCCAAAATGTCCAGGAAGAGGAAAGGTAGTTCTCTCCCCCACAGCTTGAAGAGCTGGCCAAGTCTTACGAAAGGCAGTGCTCTCCAGTTCTACGCGGACTAATGCCGCCTTACATCATTCACTAGTCTATAACATTAGCAGAACACATTTAGTATACTTTAAAATACAGATTTAAAAGCTCAGAAATTAAAATGTCGTGTTAGCTTCATGCAAACAGTTGCTTTCTACTAGCATTAATCAGAGCTGAGCTGAGATACAGGCACTTGGAAGAGCCTAACTGCCACAAACAGCACCATGTAAACCCTCCTACATTTCCCTGCTGCCTACGAGGAGTGGCTGCTCAAAAGGTGCTCCTAGCCTGCATAAACTACAGTCGGTAGTGAAGGACAAGAGTGCTGAGGAATGCATGGCTTTGTGATTTGCAAAATCACTTTCTATTGTTTTTAAAAAGAGGGGGGGGGGGGAACAGAAATATTCCAGTAATTGTTCTCCCCTAGCAGCTGCTTGGGCAAAAAACCATCCTTTTAATGTTTTGAAATAAATACATACTGTGCAGCAGAGTCTTACCGTTTCCTCACAGGAACTCCTTTTCAGAGTGAATGCATAGAAAAGCACTGCTATGATTTACAACAAAAAACTAAAATGTAGTCATTGGTCAACACCAGGCCACACTATAAACACTTTCTCAAGGACCAGAGGTGTCCTCACAGCATTCTAGTAACACTTAGGTCTTATTTTTAAGCTCAGTCCAAGCTCTCATCAACTCACCTTGGTACAAAAACAAGCACACCATTTGTTCGAATTGAGTAAATAACACCATCTGCTATGCAGCGCTCCTCTGT